>NC_092136.1:78565606-78868106 GCF_043159975.1 Macaca nemestrina
AGCTAGCCTTTGAAAAGTTTAAGTTTTGTCAGCGATTATTGCATCTCGCATCTACATAACCTTACAATTTACCAATTTACCAAAGCCTTCTGTAAAGAGCAATCACTCAATAAATCCTTGCAATATACAAGGAATCAGCCTGCCAGAGGATTTTTTAAAAACCCCAATGTACTGGTCAGGGCAGACTGGGAGGAGCAGATGTTTGATGGCAGCTGCATAACAACATTATCTTGTAAGAGAACTGTTCCATCCACAGCCCAGCCATGTGTATACCATGTGATCATGCCTCACTGTGAACATAGCTGATTAGGTCAGAAGTGGGTACTTGCCCCTTGGAAGGTCCAACCCTTGGCTGTCCAGTAACCTGTGATTTGTCTCAATTAGGTTCTTCCTTTGAGGATTTGAAATTGGAATTGAGGAACAGAGACTGGGGTAGTTATCAGAGGGAAGAATAGCCAGAAAAGGGTTGCTAAGAGTTGTAGGTTATTGACAAGGCCAGGGTAAGTATGACGGACCTTTGCAAGGAAAAGTTCTGTGGACCATAACCTATGAGAAAGCAAAGGAAATGGGGAAACTGGGGAAACAGAGTCACATGGACTCCCTGGTTTCTGGCAACTTCCCATTTTTTGTTTTGGTGGGGCCATGCCACATTGGAGTTCTCACCTTTGGACTCTCTAAAAGACCTCTGAGACCTTATCACAGCCATCCTTGTCAGAATGGGTTTCTGCCCCATGCCATTGAAGGCTTTGCCAAGGACAGGAGCAAAGTGGGCATTGCTACCCACACTCTGCAGACAAGGACCCTGCAGCTGGGGTGGTGCTGAGACTTGCTGGCATCTCACAGCCAGATCAGGGTCCTTCCTCCATGACCCCACACTGCTTTTGAGACTGTGAGAAGTTGGATGACTATTCACCAAGTCTCAGAGGAAGAGAGGGTCTTGCGCAAGCACGTATTTGGGATGACCGCTTCTCAACTGTCTCTTCCCCTAGAATGTGAGTGCTGTGAAGGCAGGATCATGCCAGCTTGGTGACTGCTGCACCTCCACAGGCTAGAACAGGGCTTGCCCCAGAATGGGTGTTTAAACATGTTTGTCAAATGAATGATTAAATCGATTAAGCAGTCCCAGCATATTCCAACCACAAAAAAAACAGGGAGGTTTGCATGTCCTCTCCTACAGACAACAAGAAGAGCTGCTGCATTTGAGGTTCCAGATTCTTGTGGGGCAAATTTTCATTTCCTTCTCCCTTGGGAATTGTTTCTGAAAAGCAGCTGCTGTCAGTTTGGGTTCAACTCCCGTTCAGCACTGGGAAGTAAGCAGACCATCTAATCCTTGAAACGGGATGGCCCCTGACTGCCACCCAGACAGCAGATGTTGGAATTCCCTCCTCGGCACCTCCAAATGACCTCTGCCCTTGCCCAAATTGCCCAAGGTACCCGAGATCATCCCTTCCATCACTGGGCAGCCAGAGCAGGTGGAAAGTTGACTTTACACTAATTGTAACTTCTTTCCCCTTGGCCCTGGCTCTAGGCCTAAGGGTCTCACAGAAGCTCCCTAAACTATCCTAAATAGAGTATGGAATGAAAAATGTTCTGGAATGCAGCCTAGGGAGACAAGAATTCCAAATTTTCTGGGTGACCTTGAGCCGGTCGCTTGATATTCCTGAGGCCAAAGGGCCTGAAGTCTTTGGCTGGACCTGGGTTCAAAGTTCCAGCTGAACCTTGGACAAGTCACACTCATGGAGCCTCAGTTTCCTCAACTGTGGAGGAGAATGCTGCCATCCAGCTGAGAGTAATGTCTGCTCAGGGCATCCGAATGGGCTTTGACTCAAGATCAACATGGAAGTTGAGTCTACTCTGGAGATTGACTCAGTTCACTTTGGGGCTACAAACCCAAAGACTGAGCCTTGAAGCAGAAGATGATGGAGCTGTGTTGGCAACGCCTGCTCAAACCTCAAACACAACATAGTCACAAAGCTAGGGCTCTGAGTTCCAGGAAGATCCAGTAGAATATGATTTTTCCCCGTACTCCAACGCCAGGGTCAGGAGAGTGGCAGGCCAAGCAGGGGACTGTTGGACGGGGCTGTCCTTTGGTGTCCCATTCCATGATCCAGTGAGAAAAGAACACCAGACTCAATGGGCAGATGACACAACACCAGACAAATCACTCACATTCTGTAAGCATAGGTCCTCATCTATAGAGCTGGCTAGGACGCCTGCTCTATCTCCATCAAAGTGTTGTCGTGGAGATCAAACTTGGTATTAGGTCAGGAAAGTCCTGGTAAACTGAAAAGGGCTGTGTCTTTGAAAAGTATCACACTGCACAGTTTGGTCGCAGTACTGCATCCTTCTCCATTTCATGAGCCCGGGCCAAGGTCAGGGGCTCCTGTGCAGAGCTACAGGCCCAGCACTTTCCCTACTGTGCATATCCCTCGCTCCCTGCTCTTACTATGGAATCCTCATCATCCCAGTGAGATGTGCCTTATTATGTCCATTTTACAGATGAAGAAGCTGAGGCCCAGAGAGACCGAGTAACCTGCTGGGCCCCATGGTTAAGTGATAGCTATAATCCCAGGGCAAGAGTCACAGGGAGAGAAGGAGGAGACATGAAGGAGCAAGAGAGGGAAAAAAAATGGGGAAAAGGCAATATCAAAAGATAAAGATGGAGGAGAAAAGGGAGGGGAGGAAAGAGAGGAGGAGGGATGAAGGAGAAAGAGTAAAGAATGAGAATAAATCAGCCCCTGTTGGGGGCACAGAGGGGACAGCGTGGGAAGCTGCCAAGCTGCTCCCTGTGGTCGGGTGCGGGATGTGGGGTGGGCCGACCAGGCATGGGTTGGGGCTGCAAGCAGCCACGTGAGGAAGTGACAGGTCAGCAGAGCTATTCAGCTGAGCTACAAAAGCCTTCTGCCAGGGTGGTGAAAAAAAATATTAAACGAGACTTCCTCGAGCTTTAGAAATTGCTGAAATACTGAGGCCGCAATGGAAGATAAAGTGTCCTACAAAGGGAGCTTCGAATGGAATCAATTTCCCTGGGCCGACTTTTATGTCCTATTATAAGAAATTGAAAAATTATTTCAGTGGAAATGTCACTTTGCCGGTCCACCTCCCCTGAAGATATTAAGAAGGAAAATGGCTTCCAATAAAGGGGCATTGGGTCTTGTCCTCCATCACTGGAGTTGATCCTCTAGGTTCTATGTCTTGGGAGCCCAGCCCAGGGAGGTGGGGTCAAGGGGAGTCTGGAGGGCCCTTCTGTTAGAGCTTTGGCGCTGGCAGAGAAGGCAATAAAATGGAGACAAATGTGACAGCCCCAGGGACCACTAGCTCTTGATGGCCAGACACACATACCACCAGCTGGAACATGATACTCTTGAGGCTGACTAGACTGGGCCAGGGGGAATGTCGGGATTCCCTGCACGGGACATCATACGGCAGAGAGGACTCGCAGCTGCTGCCATAGCACACATGTTTGCTTCTAGGGTCACAGCATAAAAGTCCTTTCCGCCCATCATTCCTTCCCTCATATCCACTTTTTCCCATTGCCATGAACTCCTCACCTTTCTCTATCCATGGCAGGCTGTCCTTCCATGCCTTGGTGTTCTTGCTCTGTTTGAAAGGCCCATTCCTGCACATCCATCTGGCAAACTCCTACTCAATCTTCAAGACCCAGCTGAAATGTGCCTCCTTAGGAAATCGTCCCTGAACTCCCTCCCCTGTGTGGTAGGCTGAAAAATGAGCCTCCCCCCACCAAAAAAATGCTTATGTCCTAATCCCCAGAGCCTATAAATATGCTACCTTACATGGAAGAAGGGACTGTGCAGAGGCGATTGAGTATCTTGAGAGGGGGAGGTTATCCAGGTGGGCCCAGTGTAATCACAAGGGTTCTTACAAGAGGACAGTGAGAGGTTCAGAGTTAGTAGTAGGATCTATGAAGCAGAGGATTGGAGTGAGGCTGGGGAGGGACCACAGACCACAGAACGCAGGCGCCTCTAGAAGCTGACAGAAGTGAGAAAATGGATTCACTCTTTGGAGCCTCCAGAAGGAACCAGCCTGCCAATGCCTTTACCCCAGCGAGACCGAGTTTGAATTTCTGATCTCAAAAACTGTAAGGGAATAAATCTGTGTAGTTAGGAGGCACTCAGTTTGCGGTAATGTGTCATAGCAGCGATGGGAAACAGAGACCCGTGAGCAGGGTTCCCTCTCCCTCCTCTGGGATCCCTTGCAACTCTATGCTCATGCTGCAGCTCCTCATTACAAGCGCTTATCCAGTGTCCTTCACGTGCGATGCCTATCCTAAGTGCCACACAGGCATTATCACACTCAATCTTACTGCAATGCAGCTGGGCAGGTACAAGATCCCCAGTTTACAGAGGAGGAAACTGAAGACCACAGAAATGAAGAAACTTGACCCAAGAAAGTCACACAGGTCACGAAAGTGACATAGCTAGAACTTGAACTCAGCACACACTGTACAGTGATCATGTATGTAAGCGTTAGTCTCTTCCACCAGAAAGTAGGGTAAAAGGGTAGATGTTGGGCCTCCAACAACTGCAGAATGAACAGACCTCTGAATTGGGGCCTCTCTGTGCTACCTGAGTGGTTCAGTGAATTCTTGTGTGAAGGATGTAAAAATGGAAAGTCTGCCCTTGGAAACTAGAACTTTTCATCATACTAGATTATTTGTAACAATGACCTAAAGCACTTTATTTCACACTTTCTATGACCTTTCCTTATGGGTGGTGTGGTAAAATAGGAGTCCAGGACTTATAGTCCAGACACCTCTGGGTGAGTTCCAGCAAATATACCCTAAGCCTCAATTTCTTCATCTGTAAAATGGATACAAGAATCCCACTGCCAGAAGAGGCCCTGGTGAGGACAAATGAGAATGGGTGCGCAAAAGCATTGGGTGCAATGTGAATGCTGCTCTTGTTCTCTCTGGGCCATGAACAAAGCTGTGCGGCACACTGGGCGGTTGGTCTTTCCCCACAATCACAGAGGACACTGAGACCCCACAGGCAGCTATTGCACCCCACTAGAAAGTGTAAGGCTGCCTGGCCCAAGTACCAGAGGGGCTGTCCAAGCTCTCCGCTGCCAGAAGGCAGATGTGGAGAGGTCATTTGGGCCCGAGATGAGGAGAATTGACCAGAGAAGCCAGCCTGTGATTGTCAAAGGTAGGTGTGACTGCATGGACCGCGATGAGATGAGGAGAGGGCTTCGCAATAGTGCACATGGATGAGCAGAGGCATGGAAGAGAGAAAGTCCTACGGGTAAGGGAGGCTCTAAAAATGTGGAACATGGAGTTTGTGGCCAAGACCACAGAGTCAGTGGGCAGGAGGAGAGGGAGAAGGTGGGAGGGATGGTGGCTGGTAGTACAGCGAGCCACACAGAAATAAGGAACTGCGTGGCCTCCCTCTTTCAGTCTCTTGTGTGTCTAGGAGCTGAACATCCAAGGGACTCCAAACCAATAATCTAGGCAGGAGTTCTCAGTCCTGGCTACACAGAGAATCACTTGGGCGAGTTTTACAAAATCCCAATGCCCAGGCTGCACTCCAAACCACTTCACTCAAAGTCCCCACGAGTGGGACCCAGGCATGAGTATTTTTGAAGCTCCCTAGGTGATTTCAAAGTCCAGGGTAAGCTGAGAAGTTCTGCTCTAAGCCTCGGCTCCAGGGCCAGGAAGCCAGCCTGGAGTCATCCAGATTCCAGTTGAGCTTGTTGCCTTCAGCAATTCTCTGTGCAGTTCCCTTCCCCCTGCCTGTGCCCCTGGCGCCCTGCAGCTTTGCATGAATGTGATACTTCCTTCCTATCCTTGGCCAAAACTTGGCCTCTGGGGGGTGTTTGCGCAGTTGTTTAAGCATAAGGTTCCACCAGATTCATTTTTCTGTGGTGGCCAGACTGACTCTCCATGGCCTGGTGGCCCTGCCCTGAAGTGTGGTGGGCTTCTGAGGCACTGGCACACCCAGCTCACCCTGAGCATCAGTGAGCCTTCTCTGTGGCTGACACCTAGCATGGACAGCTTGGGCACAAGGGGATGGGAATGAGGAGAGTCCTCTCACTGGCCCCTGGAAGAGGGAGAATAGAGCATTTACTGACCACTAAGCGCTCTGTGCCCGGCATGGGAGCAGGTGCTTCACACGCATTACGGTTAAGCGATCCTTATCACTTTTCACCTTATGATGCAGATATTTGAAATCATTCTGTTTTACAGATGAGAACACAGAGGCTTAGGAAAGTGAAGCGGCTGGCCTAAGGTTTCACAAATGGGAAATGTTACAGCTAGGTTACACACCTAGGTCTGCTGGCTCCAGAGTCTGAGCTTCGGTGCTCAGGGTCTCAGTTTCTCACCTATAAAATGAGTATGACAAAAAAATCCCTCCTTCACAGTGTTCTTGTGAGCATTAAAAAAGTAGCAATGTTAACCTACATAAAGCAGACAGTAGGGTGTTGGGAATTCGGCTGATGCTTGATAAAAATGGCCCTGATTCACCTTTTTAAAAAGGACTCCATACTAATGCTTTATATGGTCTAAAGAAAATATAGTGTAGCTAAGTTTAAAAAAAAAATAGGTTGAGACCAGAGCATTATTTCCATCTCCACTTTCTTCTCTGTGCTCTCTAAAAAATGCATGAGCTTGTTACCAATACTAATTAGTTCTTGTCCTGGCACCCAATCAACAAGAAGATGTCTAAGGTCAGCCATCTGGGGTCCTTTGGGTGAATGCTGAGAGCTGAGGCAGGGCTGCTTCCCCAGGCTCATGCCCACGCCTGCAGGAGCCTGGATCTGCGGGGGCTTGTGTCTGCTAGGGTGGCCATCCCCTTAGCTGGCACAAAGAACATAGGTGAGGTCTTGGAAATCCCAGATACTTCCCGGTTGCATTCACAGAGATGCTGCTTTTAGCATTTCTCCCTTTCAGATATCAGTGTTTTCTTCCTATTATAAAGCATTCTGCTATCAATGAAGCATCCCAGATCCCACAGTGAGAAAATGCATTCCATCTACTCCCAGACCTAGGTGGGACAGTGCTTGGTACAGAGTAGGCACTTAATGAATATTTGTTGAATAAATGAATGAGCATGTGGAAACTCACTCATACTGCCCGAGTCTCCTAATTTCCAGGCTAAGTACTCCTGAGTTTTTTCAACCGTTACTCACGTGGGTGCCAGAGTGGGTGCTCAAAGCACGAAGCTTTAGTGAACCAGAGGCTAAGGGAAGATATGTCTCTTCCCTATGGGCTAGAGGAGGTGAGGTCAGAAAGCCAGAGAAGGGAGTCTGACCTGGGCATGCACTCGCTACACAGGCAGAGAGGGAGGACTGAGGGTAGAGCCAGAGAATGAGAAAGACACAGGCCCATGAGGAGATCTCACATCCATGACACTGGCCCCAGCCAAGCTGGTTTGGAGCTATGGAACTTACAGAAACAGAGCACATGACACCCCCAGAAGGGGTCTGCACGCACCTGGCCAGGTAGACTGACACTGGAGTCTTTGAAAACAAAACTTCTCTTTGACCAACACTCAGGAGTGCAGACCATTTTGAAAGTCTCAGAATCCTTCCCTGTCTTCTTCCATCTCACGCTGGGCCCTTCCTTTTGACCCTTCCAGAATGACAATATTTCACTTTACTCAGGAAAAACCAGCGGTGCAAAGTAGGAAGCAGAGTAATCAGGCCACCTGCCCAATTTTCCCTAAATTTTCTACCTAAATTGCCAAGACAAATATTTCAGGAAACTGCACTTTGCTGGAATGGTTAGGTAATTCATCTTATTTACCATCTAAATGCACTTGAGAGCTGAGAGATTCACTCATGTTGTCGCTTCTTAGTCAGATGCAATTCACAGCAGAAATCGCTGCCATCCAAAGCTTCCATAACTTCCAAAGGGTAATGGATTTTTTTCAGCCCATCTTTCTTCCCCGCTCATATTTGCTTGAGGATTCCAAATGGATTCTATTTACTGTAATTACTGTTCTAACTGCAGCTCACTTGCAATGCATCAGGTTAATGTCAACAAGATACCCAGCTGATGCTGGTAATGTGTATTCATTGTTCAAACTCTTTACCCACCCCCTTTGGTGTTGTCTCAATTCTATTTTCTGAACCCAAAGAGGAGGGAGCAAAGCCAAGAAACACGGGTGGATTTTTTTCTGTTTTATTCTTCTCTAATGCCATGGGCTTTTTCTCAATGGATATTCATTGTTCTTGGGTTTTCCTATTCCTGTATTTACGTGGCATTATTACAAATGTTATGCTTTGCTTAAATACTGATTTACACACTTACCTTCTCTCATTTTTCCATGCTACTAGTGTCATAAAATTCCATGTTATTTGATTATTAATAACAAAAATTAACATCAACAAAGTCCTGACAATTTGCAAGACATATTTCACCTATGTTATCTCTATAATACGAGAAATAATGGCCAAGTGTATCAAGAGGCTTAATCTCTCAATTCTGGGGTAGTTTATATTCATAATTTGAATCTGTGGAAAAAGCACCACTTCACAGCGGCATTTTCTAGCTTCACCATTTAGCTGCAGGAGTTCAGGTAAGCTTATCTCTCTGAACTTCAGTTTCCTCATCTGTAAACAGACAAAACTATAACCTACTTCATACATTATTGAGAAGTTCCTTGCAAATAGTAGGTGCTTAATAAATTATCTGTTATTATACCTTACCAATAATTTCAATCTCGTAGCCACATTTAAGGACCCAGAACACACAGCTGGGAATGTATTTTAATAGGACTTCCAAGTGAACGTTTTTTGAGCTATGAGGAGCTTGGAGATGAGACCCTTACTACTCAAAGTGTGGTTCACAAACCATCAGCATCATTATTTGGGAACTTATTGAAATACAGATTCCCAGGTCTTTCTTCAGAAAGAAAAATGTGTAATTATAACATGACTCCATAGAGTTGACAGAAAAATAGACTATCCCTTCAGTCCTGATGATCTGATCTCAGTCTGAAAAGCATAAGAAGGCTAAAGAGGAGACATTCCCAAATAAAACTCTGAAGTCCAATCTAGCTCATTCCACTATGCAAGCAGCTGTAATCCCCCAGAGAACATTTGACTCTCCTCGTCGCAGTGATGATCATTAAGCATGATGAAAACAAATGCCATTTTTAATTCAGGTGCTAAGAGTCTGAGGCCACACAGCTTCGATGTCAGCCAGACAGTACCTCAGTGTATGGGTAAGTCTCTTCTCCTTTCCACCTAGGTTACCTCATCTATAAAATGAGAATCACAATACCTGCCTTCAGGGGTGTTTGAGAATTAATGCAGACAGCTGCTTACCATACTGTCTGGCACACCGTAGGCACTCATTTTCAGCTGCAGCAGCGGTAGCCTTAGGAATAGTAATAAACATGTGTTTATTAAACACACTGAAGCTGCTGCTTCAACCCCCACCTCCCACCCCATACACACGTTTATTCTATTATTAGTAATTAGTAATTACTATTTATTACTGTAATTGCCATCTCTGCGAAAAGAGCTACCATGTCCCTGTTCCCAAAGCCAAGTTCTTGGTGTCAGTCACCTGCTTTCATTATGGGGAAGCAAAGGAGAGCTGGAGCTGGAATTCTAAAAATCCGCTTCACTTTCCTTCTCCTGGTAACTTTCTTGGAAAGCCACTTAAGCCCTGACAATCACACCTTCCTCATCTGTAAAATGGGCATAAACCATTTTCCCCCAACTGCCTCAAGGCCAAAGTGAAGAGTTCAGAAAATGAAGTATCTGAAAGTGATTTGCAACCATACAATATTAGTTGAACAAATGTAAAAGACTCCTGCAATCCCTGCTTTCTCTTAGGCTGCAAGTCCTGATCTCATGGTTCGGGGTTTCTCTCCTTTTCCCATCAAACCACCGCCTTTGCAGAAGCCTCCATTACCACACAGGTCTCCTGCAATCTCTATCCTGGGTTTCACTCTCCCCTTTCACACCAATTTGCTCATCACTAGGGATGCATCTTACTTAGAAACTGTTCTTTCTCTTCCAGAATCAAAGATGGCATTATTAAGGGTTGGGGAAGAGTGGTGTTTTAACTTCTACATACACTTCATTAGTGCCAGCTCCCACCAAATAAACATGCAGGCACGTCACAAGTGTGTCTGCCACATAAATAAAGCTTCCAGGCAGGTCCTTCAGCCTTTTACCCCCATACCCTACTAGGCCACCACCACGGTGCCTTTACACTGGTCTTGTAGGGAGGCTCTAGAGCCGCCTTATACCAAACCCTCATAGCTTCCTCTGCATTTTCTTCACCATTTAAGGAACTCCTAATAGGCCATGGGCTTCAGGACAAGACTATAAGGCTGGCTGACTTATTTTCCCCATGATGAACTCAAAGATGATGGAGACCCACTTGACTCACTTTAGGGCCACGATTCTTTCCCCACTAGAGGAGGTCTAAGATGGGGGCTCGGTGCCTCCCCAGGCAGGGCCTCATTCTCTTGGCACTTTAGTACTACACTGTTTGCAGTGGGGCCCCGCAGACAGCCACACTCTCCAGACATCTACGTGACCTTTGGCAAGCCGCTTCTCTGCTGCTTAGCATAGGGACCTATCCTTCCTTCAGCCTCCATTTCCCTGTCTATAAAAACAGGAACATGCAGCTGGAGTAATGTAGTATAAATCAGCTGTTTAATTATATCTATCCTCTCACTTCTTTTGATAAGACTCAAGGGGCCCCATTTCCCAGGATACCTGGGCAAAACCATTTTTTGAGCCTTCCGTACCCAACCATAGTCATTAGTCTTTTAACACAGCCATTTGTTCATTTATGTAAGACACTTACTGAATATCTTTCATGTTCTGGTATAAGGCTATACCAAAGATACAGTGGTGAGCAATACTGCCATGGTGCCCAATTACATGGAGGTGGCACTCATGGCAAACACTGGTTGCCTCCCAAAGGAGTTTTCCAATACAGCAGAATCTCTTTCATTAGTATCCCATATCAAAACAGAGGGATCATACAAGATGCCTCAGAGTCAAAATTCCAGCTACTGATCACAGTTAAGTTTTGGTTCTATCACTTGCTAGCTATGCAATAGTTACAGACAGAATGGTTGTGTCTTCACAAAATTCATTGTTGAATTAACCCCCACTGTGATGGTATTTGGACACTAGGCTTTTGGAAAGTAATTAGGGTTAGATTCGGTCATGAGGCTGAGGCACTCATGATGGTATTAGTGGTTTCATAAGAAAAGGAAGAGAAAAAGGTCATCTGCAAGCTCGGGAGAAGGTCTTCAGTGGGAACCCAATTGGCTGGCACGTTGATCTTGGACTTCCAACCTCTAAAACTGTGAAAAATAAATGTCTGTTGTTTAAGCCACCCAATTTATGGTATTTTGTTATGGCAGCCCATATGAACAGTGACCTTATCTTCTCTATGCCTCAGTTTCCTCATCCAGAAAATGGGGATAATTATAATCCTATCTTACAGATATAAAATGAGGATTAGATGGCATTACATATAAAGTGCTTCACACAGGGACTTGCCCAATAAATGATAGTTTTTATCCTCAAAGTGCCCAACTGGAAATGCCAATCACAGGATGCTAGAGCTGTAAGGGATCTTGCCAATCCCCTTCACTGTATGGAGGAAATGAGGCTCAAAGGGGAATGGCTTGCCCAGGACTATGATAGCAGGGTCCCAATTTCTGCTTCAGGTTTGTTCCCCTCCACCGGCTGGGGAGGGTCTCATCCTTCCTCCTATCACCTGTCTCATCCCTGACACTTAGCATGCCCACTTGAAATTGTCACCCCCTTTACCTGGTGAGCAGCTCCTATGTGACGTTGCTAAGAGATGAGGATTCGTCACTGAATTCCACACCTGGAAAGTCTCTTTTTAAATTAGGTTGTCGGAATTCTTCTTTTTGAAGAAAACCCAAATAGAAAAAAAAAAATTCACCGATGTTTCCTTGGAAAATGCTGTGGGAGGAGTGAAAACGATGCTAAAGTGTGCAGCACATTTATAATAATAGCTGAACACCTTTCATTTGCTTTGCCCTTTGTGGTTTGCAAGGCACATTTCTACATATTGTTGAGTCCCCACAATCAATCAATCATTCCTTCATTCATAAATAGATATTTAGCACTTTCCATGTAGCACACACCATTCCAGATGACAGAGGTTTAGCAGTGAATAAGACAGACAAAAACCTCTGCTTTTATGGGGTTTATGCTCTAGCAGGCAATAAATGCAATACACACATGTACACCTACAGACAATGTTTTCCGATACTGGCAAGTATTGTGGAAAAAATAAGGCAGAGAAAGGGGAGAGAGAGTTAGGGAACTTGTTTTGAGTGGCCAGGAAAGCTTTCTCTGGAATGCAATCCAGGCAGAGATTATTAATATTGCTGAATAAATATCTGAAACCTCATTTTATGTAGAAACACAGTCCAGACTAGACAGCAGTTACACAGTAGGGCCCAGAGGAGAATTCATATTCTCTCTATCCCAGCCTGTGATGATGCCAAGTCTCATGTCTGGATCCAGGAAGAGCCAGACCGGAGGACGAGGTGAACAGAGTGTGCCTGGAGATCAAGTTCTTGTGTCTCATTCTATCACATTGTCCACCTGCTATTGCTTACTGTTTGCTGGCCCCTGGGCTGGGCACTGGGACTAATGGGATAAAGCAGACATAGTCCCTGCCCTCAGGAAACTTCCAGACGAGTGAGGAATATGAGACAAGTTCACACATAACTGTGCCTCCTGTTAGAAATCCCAAGTCTACCCCAGGCCCTTCAGAATGGGGCTGCTTCTCCAGTAATCACTAAGAAAAAGGTCTCCAACCTCCCAGATTTTCTTCTTTTTAATCAACAATCATGAATTAGCTGCTGACTCCACACTGACCACTGCTGGGGATCACCTCTGTCCTTCCCACCCAGGCACCTCATACGCAACTTCCAGCCACCTCTACTGCTAACACCTTAGTCCATGCTGTCATCAACTCTTGCCCAGAATACTGTCACAGCCCTCTTTATTTTCCTTTCTTGGTTTTTTTTTTTTTTTTTTTTTTCTCTGAGACAGGGTCTCACTCTGTCACCTAGGCTACAGTGCAGTGGCACAATCACAGCTCACTGCAGGCTCGAACCTCTGGACTTAAGTGATCCTCCCATCTCAGCCTCTTGAGTAGCTGGGGCTACAGGTGTGCACCACCATACCTGGCTAATTTTTTCTTTTTGGTAGAGATGGGGTCTCACTATGTCACCCAGGCTGGTCTCGAACTCCTGGCCTCCAGTGATCCTCCCACCTCAGCTTCCCAAAGTGCTGGAATTACAGGCGTGAGTCACCACTCCTGGCCCTGTCACAGTCTTCTAACTTCTAACATCTGATGCTGCTCCTGCTCCCAACTACCACACCCTTCAGGGTGTTCTCAACCCAGCAGCCAGAGTGATTTCTTAAAAAGTGTATCAATCATGTCATTCCTCTGCTCAGAACCCTTCAGTGACCCCCAACACACTCTGAGTAAAAGCTCAATTCTCACACTGGCCTCCAAGATTCTACGTGGCCTGCCCGCCCTCGCTGCCCGCCTCAGACCTCAATGCCTTCCCACTCACCTCCTTGCTTGCCCTCCCTGGCCATACTCTCCTTCCTTTTTGCTTTCTTCCTGTGCGCTGGTCACGGGCCTACCTCAAGGCTGTTGCCTGCCAGATATTTTTAAGATTTTCCCCCTTAAAGGAGATATCCTTTAAGTCTTTGTTCAAATCTTACCCTCTTTTAATTTGCAATTGACATGGCTTCCACGTGACAACCTTCCTTATTTCCTAGTTTTTCTCCCTATTACTCTTGCCTTCTCATATATGGTACCATCTACTCACTGATGGTGTTTCTGTCTGCCTTCCCTTACTAGAATGCAAGCTCAAGGACACAGACTTTTGTCTGACTTGTTTAGTATCTATCCCACAGCCTGGGACAGTGCCGGCCATATAGGGGATACTCAGTAAATCTCCGTTGAGGCTGGGCACATTGGCTTACACCTATTATCTCAGAACTTTGAGAGGCTGAGGCAGGCAGATCACTTGAGGTCAGGAGTTCGAGACCAGCCTGACCAACATGGTGAAACCTCATCTCTACTAAAAATACAAAAATTAGCCAGGCGTGATGGCAGGCATCTGTAATCCCAGCTACTCAGGAGGCTGAGGCACAAGATTGCTCAAACCCAGGAGGTGGACGTTGCAGTGAGCTGAGATTGTGCCACTGCACTCCAGCCTGGGCAACAGAGCGAGACTCCATCTCAAATAAAAAATTAAAAATAAATAAATAAATCTCTGTGGAATAAACATCCAGACCAATCATCTTCTCCATCCCAAACTTGTTTCTCCTCTGACATCCCTTTTTTTTGTTGAGGGCATGATCATCTACCTAATCATCCGTGACTCGGTGCAATAGTTCAACAAGCCTAGATTGGAGCCAAGGAGGTGAAGAGCCCCGTGCTGGGTGCCATGGAAACAAATGAAACTGGGAGTCACTTCTAGTAGCTGATTTCCTCAGCCCCCTCAAATCCAAACTAAACATCAGTTTTCTGATTTGTAAAATCAGGATAATAATACCTATTTCATAAAATGAAATGAGATAACATGTATAAAGGATTCAGGAAACATATGTGCTGCATAGTAAATGCCTAAGAAAAAATAATTCAGCTGGCACTGAATTCTCGAGTCTTGCTCCTGAATACCTCCAAAACATGTCAATGACTCACCCTTTCCCTGTCCTGCTGCTGCCAGGATGAATTAGAAGGCTGGAAGGAGCAGAGAGCACTGAGGGCGAGGAAGGAGAGGCATATGGTTAGAGGTGACCCTGACTGCCAGCCAGCTCTTGGTTTCAGCTGAATGCCTGACCCAAACACCATTGCCAGTCACATAGGCAAGGGTAAGACCACAACCCTCTAGGGCCACAGAGGCTTTGGGCTCCCATGGAACCAAGAGTGACCTCCCCTCCACTACCCCAATCATGCCCAGCCCCCACCCAACAGACCTCTCCTTCCAAATGGGCTCCTCACACCACTGCCTGGGTGACATCGTGGGAACAGAGAGAGCCACAGAGCATGACTACCTGCAGCTACTTGATTTGTACAAGTTGCTGACAGAAGGATGTGCATGACCCCCATGGAAGATTAGGAGTGGGACATTCCCAACAGAGAGGCCTGGGCAGGCCAGAGAGGCAAGGGGAAAATTCTGCTCCTTGCTCTCTCTGCTGGCTAGCTGTGGAGTCCCACAGCAGCCTCCTCTCTGGCCTCTGTGCATTTATTCCAAAGGGAAGAAAAAGGAGACAGAGAAGAAGGGAGGAAGGGAGCGGGAGAGGAAGAGGCAGACAGATGGGAGACACAACAAATTAAGGTTTTCGAGGACTTTCTGTGCAGCAGGCCCAAGTTCTTTCTTAAGAAGTAGAAAATAAAAGGGCAGTGTGAGGGAAAGAGAGGTGGGCCAGAGAAAGGAGCAGGGACAGAAAAATGACAGAGACAGGGACAGAAAAATGACAGAGAGACTCAGGCAGATGGATACCCTCATTGGCAAGGCTGGCGATTTATGAACAAGATCATTTCTTAAATGTTGGGATAAAGCTGTCTCCCAGGTAGGTGGACAGTCAGGGGGAAAGGATGTAGGGCTCTTTGGGCCCTAAATACTTTTACCTTATGGGGCAGGAAAACAAGGCTTAGCCAGCACGAGTCACCAACGAGAAATACTTGCTGAGGGCTGGAGGAAGATGGCCATACATCTGCCTCCTGGACCAGACTGGCACTGACATTCCATGACCTTATGTTTTAGTTGAGTTTAGATTGTATTTGTTTTCTTTGGGGGGGTTTCCTCCCCTTCAAATCTATCTGATAAAACAGATCTTACAGGGAAAGCCCAGCTTCTGGTTGATAATTTGTAGAGAGGGGGAGTTTAATCCTGATGGTCAAGTCCAGGAAGGCTTTCTGACCTAAGCAATCTCATTTCTGGACTGTCTTTTAACATGGTTTTTAGGGGAAAAAATAGTTTTCGCCTTGAACCTGACAAGCCAGACTCTGAATTGCTTCGACTTCCTAAGCCTCATCTGTCACTCCACAAACATGCCATCCTGGAAGTGTGACGATCTCTAATGCATCATGGTTTATAAATGAGTCTGACGTGACGCCTGGTACATGAAAAACACTTATAATCAATCAAGCAAATCAGAAAAGCTGTAAAAATAGCTTATAGCTTATGTATCCACCGCCAAGAAAGGCTACAAAGGACATATTCATGATCAACCAGCCAGAGATACGCAATGAAACAGAAGAACAGGGAGACAAAAAAAAAAAGAGGGTTTACCACTGGGGTCAGCAAACTCAAGCCTGCAGGCCAAAGCCAGTTGACCAGGTTTTGTTTATTTCTGTAGTTTTATTGGTACACAGCTATGTCCATTTGTTTGTATAGCCTCTATGGCTGCTTTCCACTATAAGGCAGAGTTGAGTAGTTGTGATAAACTCTATATGACCTGCAAAACCCAAAATATTTACTTTGTGATTCTTATAGAAGAATTTTGCCAATCTTTGAGACAAAACATAGACTCACCACTTTTTATCTGCAGAGGCTAAATGTGGGCCTATTGTTTATTTTTGTTGTGACCTTGTTTTTTTCACTTACAAAGTGAGTTTATAACATCACCCAGACAGAGAATAAAGTTAAAAAGTGAAAGCTACATAAAAGTACTTAGCACCCTGCCTGGCACATAGCAAGCCCTCATTGAATGGCATCTTTGTGTTATCACCGTTATTTTAAGTAGATGTTGTTTCCGGGACAGGACACAGAGATGTTTGGGGAAGGCAGAGCTGGCTGACGAACCCTACCCAGTGTCCTGATTAATGCATTACAGGGAATCTTGAAGGAAGTCAAGGGAAATGAACACTTGGTGAGTGGCACTCTATTGCAAGTTCATTTTATTTCATTTCTTTGATTCTCATAAGGACTTGGTGCCATTTAACAAGGGAGAATGGATGTCAAGGCTCAGAGAGGTCACACACAGATACAAAAAGCCTAGGAATGCAAGCACAGGTCTGTCTGCTTCAAAGCTTAAATTTATATTTTTCTCTACCTTAAAATAAGTAATGTGGTTGAAGGAGCTGGTGACGTTTTACTTAGAAAAGACAGACTCAGTGGTGACCCAGCAGCCTGCCTCCAAATACTTAAGTGTTCCTGTGTACCAAAGAAGTCGGAAATACAGTAGCTTCAGAGGATAAAACAAAGACCCTCAACCCATCCCTTTTCTGATTCTGTGTTGCTGAAAAATTAAAGTTGCACAGATATGTGATAACTCTCCCTACGTCATATGCACAGAAGCCCCAAAACAATAACAACAACAACAACAAAAGAATTTGAAATCTAAAAGGTTTAAGTCTGTCCTAAAGATAAGCTGGCATGAATAAAATAATATTCTATGTGTGCAGTGTGTTGGTAGGTTATGAAGAATTTCCATATGTATGATTTTATTTGATGTTGTGAACAAATGTGAACCTGAAAGAGCTAATCCTTCAAGATAGATCCCTAATGGCTAACTGGGCCTACATTTAAAATAGAGCCAAGAAGTCATTTGCTGACAAGAGTTCCCTAAAAACCAAAACCACACCTTTTTAACTTTGAGAATTTCAGAGCTCACCTGAACCAACCAGAGCTCACCTGCCTTTACCAATCAGGGCTCAGCCATGTTGACCAATCAAAAACTCAGCAAGTTTGAATCCTTCATTTGCATGAACAGACTTGATTGTGAACTTAGGTGAGAACTTTTGCTATAAAACTTGAACCCTTAGCCAGGCATGCTGACTCACACCTGCAATCCCAGCACTTTGGGAGGCTGAGGCAGGTAGATCACCTGAGGTCAGGAGTTTGAGACCATCCTGGCCAACATGGTGAAACCCCATCTCTACTAAAAATACAAAAATTAGCCAGCCGTGGTGGTGGGCACCTGTAATCCCAGCTACTCAGGAGGCCGAGGCAGGAGAATTGCTTGGACCTGGGAGGCAGAGGTTGCAGTGAACCAAGGTCACACCACTGCACTCCAGCCTGGGTGACAGAGCGAAACTCCGTCTCCAAAAAAAAAAAACAAAACAAAACAAAACAAAATCTTAAACCCTCTCTGTTCTCTGGAACACACCTTCTTCTGTTTGCACCAAAGGCCATGTCTTCCCATTATGCAAACTGTTCACTGGAATAAAATCTCTTTCCTCCAAATTCCTTTTCAGAGAACTTTTGTTCACAGTCTTCACCAAAATCATGTGAAGATGATGAGACACATGTCACAGCCTCCCATTTTACAGAAAAGGAAAACTGAGACAAAAGTCTAGGAGATAGAGCAAATGAGGTGCTGATGCCACACACTCCACATCGTGGGAGATGCTTCATCGAGTGACTGTGGGCAGCCTCCTTTTAAATGGTCCACTAAACAGGGTGGTAACTAGCACATGCCTTGTCTGAGGACTGGAGTCTTACCTGGAAGTTTCTAAAGCAATGGCATTATCTCCAATGCTACACATTCTTTTAGGTTGTCCCCAAAGATGCCTGTGTTGCAGATTTGGTTCAGAATATTTCTCCTTCTGTCCTGAGGCCACTTTCATAGCCAACTCTGACATCAGCCTGACTTGCTGTGAGAGGATTCTGTTTGTAAAACCTAACCTGGGAACAATCCCTATTCAGTTTTCCAGGGAATCGCTTGAGCCATTTTGAATCCACCAGGGTGTGTTGTCCGCTCTCACCTAGCATTCTGCCTGAATCCTACTATGATGACCTGGGGTTTTGCAAATGTGATTTTGTCAAAATTTCTGCTCTTGAACATGGTGGTGCCCCACCCTGATCATAACCCATTGACTTTGCAGTTCTCGAGGCAAGTTTAAAGGGCAAATTTTAAACAGGCAAGTCATATTGGAAGACAGTATTGCCTATAGTACAGCAGGGACTAAATCATTTCAAAAACAATCACCATTCACCAAGAAAGATGGGCGAGACAAATATAATTGATGACGATTTCTTTTTTGGTTAAATGTAGGCCTTTGGTTGATAACCCCTAAATTATCTTGCCCACTTGTAGCAACAACTGTCCAAGTGTGGCATATGTTTATAGGTAAGTAAGGACTGTAAAACATACCACAAGAACACTCAATTCCTGGAACATCAAAACAGGTCAAGTGCATCACTATGCATTAGGTTAACTGAGAGATGGAAATAGACTAAATGGAATGGAAATGTTTCCACTTTGAAATGTTACCATAGTAATTACTATGCCCTGAGCTTTATTTGCCATGTTCTGGGGCTACCCCCCAAAATATCACTCCTTTACAGCACTCTCCACCTAAAGTCTTCTGGACTCTGGTAAAATCAGGGCTATGATCACCACAGTCCTGCTAGATGAAGAATCCTCCCAGATGCCTTAGAATTATTAGCTCTTCATCCACTTAGTAAGCTGCCCCCTTCCCCAAACATGAGATTGACAATTTCAGGAAATTAAATGATAAATATTACTAAAATGACCTTTAGCACAGTGCCAGCTGAGTAAATGCCAATATTACATCTTGTTGATCAGAGGCCTGGAAAGCCATGATTATCGGGGAGCTTATGAGGTGGTATCCCCAGAGAGCTCTGGGCCAGACAGGGACGCACAGGACCTGAAGCAGAGGCAGGAAGCTCTGTCAATCATTCATGGGCCTGATGAAAAATGCTTATGTCACCATGTGGGGAAAGCAGGACACAAACTGTACACATAGTGTGATCACAAGAGTACCAAATTATGCCTTTGTAAGAAGAGGCATTCAAAAAACTAATGTGGGTAGTGAGGCTAAGGGTTTCTTCCCTCCCTCCCTCCCTCTCTCCCTCCCTCCCTTCCTCCCTGCCTGCCTGCCTACCTGCCTTCCTTTCCTCCTGCCTGCCTTCCTTCTTTCTTCCCTTCTCCTTCCCTCCCTCCCTTCCCTCCCTCCCTCCCTGCCTCCCTCCTTCCCTTTCTTCCTTCGTTTCTTTTTTTCCTTCCTGACCTCTAACTTCCTAACTTCTTAGTTTCCTCTCTCCTTCCCGCCATTCATTCAATAAATACTAACTGAACAACCACTATGGACCAGGCACTGAGCTAGATACTGATGATAGTGTAGTAAAAACAAAAACACCTTTAGTTTTTATTGTATTTTTGCAAACTTTTTTTTAAAGTAAAAAGGCATATATATATGTGTGTGTGTGTGTATATATGTGTGTGTGTATATATATATGTGTGTGTATATATACACACACACACACAGGCATAAGGATAAATCTATGGCCAGGCACGGTGGCTCATGCCTGTAATCTCAGCACTTTGGGAGGCTGAGTGGAAGGATTACTTGAGGCCAATAGTTCAAGACCAGTCTGGGCAACATAGCAAGACCCCATCTCTACAAAGAAAAAATAAATTAGCTGTGCATGGTGTTGCATGCCTGTAGTCCTAGCTACTTGGGAGGCTGAGTCAGGAGGATCCTTTGAGCTTAGGAATTTGAGGTTGCAGTAAGCTGTGATTGCACCACTGCACTCCAGCCTGGGTGATAGACTAAGGCACTAAAAAAAGAATAAATCTAGTATTAAACATAACTGGTTGTAAAATTCTACAAAACAATCAGGATAATATGAACAGCAACTGGATAACTGATGCTATTAAGGGATTCTTACACATCATCCAGATTTTGTTTTTTTTTATAAGGTGGGGAAATCTTTAATATTTTTTGAGATACACACTAAAGTATTTACAGATGAAATAATAAGATGTCTTGGAATTTGACTCAAAATAATCCAATGACCAGATACTGATCATTGTTGAAGCGGGGTGGTGAATACATGAGGAGGTTATTATATTCGCTTCTAGTTTTGCATAAGCTTGAAATTTTCATAGTAAAAGTAAAACAAAACAAAAGCATAAAAGTCACATAAAAATAGGACAAGTCTGCTGGGAAGTGCTGAGGTCGAGGCGGGAGGGTTAAAATAGGGGCAAAGGGTACAGAAAAGGGTAGAGAAAAGTTACCTAGAGAGAAGGAAAACTGCAGATCAGACTTTTAAAAAACTTTACCTCCAACTGTATCCTTACTTAGATAAAAGTTATCATCATCATCAAAGTGTCCTCAAACACAAAGAACATCCCTCTTCTATTCATTACAGAGCCACAGCCTCTTCTTCAGTGGGTTCCTACAGTACTTTGTGCAGTTGGATAATATTTATTCTGCTTTATTATAGTTCATTTATGTGTCTGACTTCTCCATTAACTCCATGAGCAAGAGCTACATATTCTCATTTCCGAATCCCAGTTTCTCATACTGGGCTGGGCATACAATAAATGCTTGTTAAATTGATTTCAAAAATTTATTGTACAATTCATAAGTTTCAGGATGTTTTCCCTAAAATCCTAATAATGTATGTGATCAGGTAGAAAGAATATATGAATGAAATAGAAAGGCACATGACATTTCTTCCCACTCAGGATCAGCATGTTGATTCTGTTCACACAGGGAACCACTCCCTCCTCTGTTAGAGTAGGAATTTATCTTTCATCAAGCTTGTCATCAATGGTATGACCAAGAAGCATGCAAGATGGTGCTGCACCAATCACATTCCTTCCCTCAAAATCAAGGATATAAAATCAGGCTGAAAAATGTCATTTGTGCCAGGAGATTATCACTTCAACTACAAAAGCATATCCCAATGACAATGATGGAGTTAACTGCCTCTGTTTGGTATTTTAATAAACTGTCAGATTTTTCGCCATGTGAATTCCCAATTCTCTTGAGACTTTATTTAAGGGTAACTTTATGGATGAGAAGGCTATAAATAAGACCTTCTAGTTATATACTGAGAGATCATCTTAAAGTGAGGAGGGGAATTTCTTAAATTTAACCCACAACTACAATGCAATATGTGTTATAGAAATATCAACCCATCATATCTCAGAATGTACCAAAAACTGTCTCTGAACGGTCTCTTCCTGCCCTGCCCACAATGCCCTAAGCCTGTGATACAGCAGACTAAATGTGCATTATTACAGACTGGTCGTATTACAGAGCTCCATGTGACTGTCCGTGTCTGATGCCTAGCAATTATCATGCAACCTGTGACAATGTAGTGAGATGATGCTGGTAGCATTGGCCTTGGAACCCAGATGTCAGGTCCAGATGATATTTAAGGGGATTATGCTAGACTTTTGGAATGATATGGGTGAAGGTATGAGATCCAGCAGGCACAGTATCAGTGCCACCCCTCTGCAGAAATTGGGGAAGTTTGAGAGGCTGAAACTCAGTGATCATCCCCCGATCTCTGGTGTCTTTAGCTGGAAAGAGATCCTTTGTTCTTATTTCAGTAAATGTAACTTCTGTCAAATTCATGATTTTAGAGTGTTCATCCTTACCAGCCTCAAATACAGTTCTCTGCTGGACTAGTTCACATCCCTACCACAATGTCAGAGTATTATTTTTTAAGTATGAACCAAATTCACCATCAGCTCCAAACCCTTCAATGAATCCCCATCCATCAAGCAAGTTTTTCTGCGTTCTAATACATGTGTCTTCCCTTCACCCCTTAGCCTTAGTTTTGTTACAACTCCCAGTATTGCTAGTCTCTGGGTACTTAGCACCGCTTCTTGGGTCTCTGTCCTTACCTACACATTTGTTAATAGGTCATTCATTAAATTCTTCAGTCACCCCTTTTGAGGGTGCTGTCTATTTCCTGCAGAGACCCTGACTGGCACAAATAGACTACTTTGAAAAGAAGAAGAAAGAAAAGACAGTTGCTTTTCCAGATAGCAAGCTATGTTACTTAAACAGTGTGATATAGATGGGAAAATAAATATCACAACACAAAAAAAATACAGAGACTATGTGGCTATGAGATTTCATATATGCTGGAAGTAGTAGTCAAATCAATAGAAGGAAAGAATAGACTATTCAGTAAATGGTGTCAGGACAATTGGTTAGTCACCTAGAAGAATAAAACCTGTACCATAGAAATGTAAGTAACATGTTTACTTACAAGTCCAGTCTAAAAACTAGGCCCTGTGTCCTCAACTCAGTACATATTTGTGACGAGTATCAGAAGTTGGAGCAATACCATATGTATCTCAAGAGGCCTTCTGGATGAGATTCTTGCATCCAGTTTGGAAAAACGATCATTCCAATTTGCAGATGAAGAAACTGAGACCAAGACTGATTAAAAGGCTTGTCCAAGTTCACATAAGTAGCAAAGGAGATACAATCAGTAGAACCTGGTCTTACACATCTTTAAGCTTGAAGGTAAGACGTGTAACTGCTGAGTTTTACACCATTTCCCCTCACTTCCCAATTTCAGGTGCACAGACTTGAATACAATGAGTGCAGACAGCTGCTGCATGTCAGCAGAGGGGGAAATAATACCTGTTCATCAGGGAGCTAATTCTGCAAAATGCACCATCTAATAGGTACCGTATACACGTAAATAGGATGCTCTAATCAGCGGGAAAGCAGGAACTGCAATCTATCCCTCATGGACCTAAAATATAATGCAGCTAAATTGAAGGTTTTATGATGCACAGAGCACTTTACTTGGAAGACTGATGCTTTTCCAGGCAAGGTGTTCATTTCTAGAGCAAGTTCCCACACTCTCTGACATCCAATCCTGGGGAACAATGGGAACTGAATAAAGCGATGCCTGGGGCAGCTCGTCAGTATTTCTAGAGCCTGTGGGAGACAGTACAGTGCAGAGGTTAAGAGCACAGATTTAGAAGCCAGGCAGACCTAGGTTCAAGTCCTACTCTGCTATTTTTGTAGCTCTGTGACCCTGGGCAAGTCTCTCAACCTCTCTGAACCTGTTCTTTCACCAGTAAGAGAAGCATGATAGTGTACCATGGGAGTGTTGGAGGATTAAATGAAATAACGTAGACAAAATGCCTACAAATACGTAGTAGTCAATGAGCTTGAACCATTATTATTACACTGATTTTCTGGTGTGGCCCACCTTCTTGTTTCAAAGAATATTCCTGGGAGAGAGCTCTAAGATGTCAGCAGTGGCAATACTGTTGGAACAAACACATTGCCTGACTGGCAATTAGTCTGACGTGAATGGTGAGCAGATCACTGGACACTGACACACACAGGTGGATTGCAACTCCTGATATATTTTGTTGGCTAGTACAGTTGTTTTTTCTTTTAATTAAATTAACTGAAAATATGTTAAAATAACAAAACTTTACATTAAAAATCTGGATTTCCAGTGTCTCTTGGAACAATAAAAGGTGTAATGACAAAACACTCGCCTTCCTTTTTGACCACAAGGTACTGCAGTTCAGGGGCAGCTGCCCCCTTCAGGGCAATCGCTGTGTGTTCTCCATTCCCATCCAGCCCACTTGCTCTACCTGCCTGATTCCTACAGGCATTTAAGTTTAGAACTCATCCTCATGAGGTTTTCTCCCAACCGGAAGGTAAAAAAATGTGGAACTGGGAAATGTAATACATTATCAGAAAATGACCTGCGATGTAATAAGTATGGAATTTGACTAACCTGAGTTTGACTTGTGGCTGTGCCACTTACCAACTGTGTGGTATTGGTGCGGTTTGTTTGTCACTATCTGCTGTCTCTGAAACTCATGTTTCCTCATCTGATAAATGGGGATGAAACACTTATCTCCCAGAGGCAATGTGAGGGTTACATGAAACAATGGGTGTAAAGTGTCTGGCACAGAGTCTGGCCATTGCAGATTTTCATATGATATAATTATCATAGTGATTCTTTTGGAAAAGATAGAGCTGGGGGACCAAAGTTATGAATAAACTAATAAAATTTCTTCATTTTGTTTTACTAAATGATACTAAAAGTAATACATTACACATACTTAGGGAAAAAGTCATTTTATGTGGCATATCCTATGCATTTTTTTAATGTGGCATATCTTAATTTTTATGTGGCATATCCTATACATTTCATCTCTTTCACCAATCTTTGCTAGTTAGAAGTACTTTGGGATCTCCTTCCTTTATTGTTTCAGTGAAATGACCGTGAATTTGTTGGCTTGGTTGCAAGTGACGCATAAGCCAAAAGAATTTTTTCTGGGTCTCGTCCTTCAACTTAATGTTCAATGACTTTGATGTTTTCACCTGGAGCTGTTAGCTCTCACCTTCTGAATGCCATCATATTCCCAGAGATGATGGTTACTTTGCTGATTGAGATGGAAAAATGCTCTGGGTGACCCTTATTTTACCTAAGTGACATCACTGAGGAGATACTGTCTATGAAAAGAAAAGATGAGTAATCTTAGCTCTGTCATGGAAACTATTCATTAAACACACACATGCTCCATAACTGCATGAGCCAGAGCCCGGACTTGCTGGGCACTGGAGAGGAAGCAGTGAATACGACAGATACACGCACCTTCCTTAAATCTCAGCACCCACCTGCCCAATGGGGCTGCCATGAATGACAAGGCCTGGGGGAGAGGGTTCCTCTGTAGTCTCTCTCTCCTCTTGCTCCCTCATAATCTTACTATTTTTTCCCTGCCCAAGTCTGATTCCCTTTCCCCCAAACCCCCAGATATCTCCATCAGGAGGTGACTCCAAAATTCATGTAGCTCTACCTAAAATTCCCGTAGGTATGGAAAAGCTATGGTAAAAATCTGAATGAAGCCAATTTATTAGTGGGCAATGAAATATTATATGATATATATATATATAACAATGACACCAAAAAATAATGAGCACTTATTAAACATCTGTTACATGGCATCTGCACTATCGGATTTAATCCAGTAACTCTTTGAAGTATTTTCATCCCAATTTTACAACAAGAAAACTGAGGCTTCTATCACACTGAGGTCCAAGTTACACATCTATAAATGCCACAGTGACAGTTTAACCCCAGCCCAGTCTAACGCTCATGTCAGTGGTCCTGTCTACCGTACTAATTGTCCTACATTTGCTTTAAATATCAGTCTTCATAATTTACCACCTTGTAAATCTCTTTTCTCAAGTGCATTTGATATGGATAATCAAAATTAGCTAGAGGAATTTACAGTACAATAGATACATTGCTTTTTCTTTAAAATTTAGTTTTTTTATGAAGAAAACAAAAACTGTTGGGAGACATGTTTCAAAATCTTACTGATGAGGTATTTACCTGATAATCCACAATGGCTTTGATTGCAAGGATAAATATGGGATTGCCACTCAGACTTTCAGGAAAATATATGTAATCACAAGGATTTAGCAAAGTATAAATAGAAAATTGTTTTCCAACTCCTGGCACTAAAAATTGCAGCCCCAAGAGGCTTTGAGCTGGGATAAGCACTATATCTACCCCAAAATACCCATTACACATTAGGTAAGTGTCCCTTTGTTGTGACAACTTTCTTCCTAAAGAATAAAGAGTTTGTTGGTCTTTGGTGAAGGAAAATCCCAGCCCATGGGCCTTCCTCCTCCTTAGGCCCATCATAGCCCCTAAAACATCAGCCAGCCTAAAAGCTAAAATCCTACCAGAGACAGAAGGCAAATACCCACAAGAGGCTGACCTCTGCTGCCTTCTGACCAGCCTTCTCTAACTCCCGTTGTCTATTCCAGAAATATTTTTTGCCAAGCTCTGGGCCAGGTGCTGAGGACACAATGATGAACATGATAGCCACAGTTACTGCCCTTTGGAGCTTACACTGCAGTGGGGAGACAGGCATGAGCATTTGATTACCACACAGATTAGTGATCTACCATGACAGCAACAGGCACAGAGGGAAGCAGGAGGAGCTGAGCCCAAGGACAAGGGCAGCTCCACCAGATCTCAGGGGGTCTCGGAGGGTCCATGGAGGAAGTGACATTGGAGAAAGCCAGTACGATTAAGGAACATGCAGATGCCCAGTGCGTGTATAGGCAAGGGTGGAAAAAACCTGTGGGGGGTAAGGCATTAGGGGCTGAATCATATAAGGTCTGAAAATGTTAAGGACTTTAAACTTTACTTTGAAATCAATAGGAAGACACTGATGGGCTCTAAGCAAGAGAACCCATGCTTAGGTCAAAGATCATGCTTCAAGTGATCAAGAGTCACAGAAAGCTAGTGGCTATCATGCTAGACCCTTTAAATTACTAACCTGTTGAATCCTTAAAGCAGTCTGCAAAACAGGCACTCTGTGGCCATTTTATAGGTTTCATTCTTTCCACTAGACCTCCCCACAACTGTTTTATACTCAGCTCTGATGCTGTGAAAGGGTTTCCACAGATGACTCAGGGCAGCATTAGTGGAGGTGCAGAGCCTTTCAGTTCTTCTCCAAGACCCTTCTCAGGAATGCCTTCTCTGCGTCACCTTCCTGAGGAAGGCCCAGGCTGGTTGAGCTCCTAAAGGCCCTTGGAATAAACTTTATCATGGCATTTGCCAAGGTGCAAGGGAAATGTGCTTCATAGGTGTGTGTTCCTTATGCAACTGCTACTATACAGTTTGTAGGAGGTGGCAGACAGAGTGATTCACAGGTTTAAGGGCCCACTAGCCCCTGCAGCCAGTGCACGGGCTGTGGATTAGGGGATGTCCTGAGGGAGTATGATGGGGACTGTGTGCTCCTCTCACAGTGTGATCCTCTTTCTGCTTCAGGGGCAATTCGTGGAGTTCAAAAGGTGATGTAACCAACAGGTAATTTTCTCTTTTGGCACTAACATTAGGTGTTAATTCCCTTGTGCTGTTCCACTGTATGGTGCCTGGCAGTCAACTTCCCTGTCTCCCCCACATTCACTGTAAGCTCCTTGAGGCCTGGGAAGATGCTCTATTCCTTCTTGTGTTTCTAGACCCAGTAGGGCAGCTAGAAGTCACAATAGATCTAAACACAGGATAAATTACATCACAATAAACAGTAGATGAATGAATGAATGAATGAATGAATGAATGATACAAGTCACTGTAGAAAAGTTCCTATCATTCATTTTATAGCTCTGCCAGAAGGCTATATATCAGTCAAAGCCTAGTCACCCATTCACAGCTCTCATTTGAGACTTTCAATATTTTCTTCCTCCTTGGATCAGAAAATAATAATACAACAGGTATCATTTACATATCTTGGGCAAAAATGTACTACAAAAGGTGAATACTAAACTTTGGAATTATTCAAACCTGGATTTACATCCTCATTCTGATACAAATTGGCTGGATCACATTCGACAAGACTTTTCTTGGGCCTTTGGCCTCCATCTCCTTATCTGTAAAATGGGGAAACTAAGGGCTAATTCACATGGCAAAAGTGAGAAGATGAAGTAAATCTATGTGTGAATACCTACGAAGGTAAACCTACTCAATACGTGCTGTTTTCTCTTTCTTACCTTCTGACCTTATGTGCATGGCTGCTAGAATCCCTGACACTCTCATTGAAGGATTCCTTTACAAGAAGTTACCACCTGTGAGTCAGCCAGAAAGATTATTTTTGTTTCTCTCTCTTCGTCTGTCCCTCGCCTTCCTCTCCCTCTTCTTTTCCCTCTCCAGGAGAGTCTATGAAAATGATTCCTTTAAATTCCTATTCCTTCTGCCAAGAGTTAATACATATCACACCTTCTCTGATGCACATATGTTATTGATTAGGTACAATGAACGAATTGCCATCATTTTGTCCATAGCTACTTGTGAGAGGAAAAAATATATAATTATTTACTTGCTTATAATTGTCTTAGCAATATGAATTGGAGCTTTGGAAATAACTGATTTATGCTAATCCAATGTGTCAACAACCTGCTGAAACTACCTAAAAATAGAGCAGTTTTATCATCGTTTTACCCAAATTATTGGAAGAAAAGAAAAAGAAGAGAGACAGAACAAATGTGACATTCAAATGGCCTGCTTAGACCAAAAAACACAACTTCTTCCTTGAAGACTTCAAAAAGCAACAATTTGGAAAGTTATTGATCTTTCTTTTGGCAGGGCAGCTGGGTCTTTTATTTCTCAGGATCAAGAGTTTCAAGCCTCCTTCGTGTCAGATTAATAGCAATAATAAGTGATAGTCACTTACTACATCTAAATCAGACTAAAGCAGGTGGAAGCTGCTGTTTCTTTAGTCAAAAGGAAACCAGCATAGGGTTGAAAGAGGCAAAGTCCTACCATGTGAGTTCGCTGTGGCCCTTGGGGATGGGGGCAGGAAGACACCAAGGCCAGAGTCCCACCCCAAGACTAGGGACTCCTCCAGGGCAGGACTGGGTCGGTTTTATCATTTGGTATCCCGCCACAGAGAAGCCAAGAGCAAGCAGGCACTCAGTTTGTTGAAATCACTGCTCATTCAACAGACCAAGCCTCCAGGAATTATTTTATATGTTTAATGAAATAAGCCAGCAAGTGAAACCATGTAGCTTAAAAAGTGGCCCAGAGCCACAATTAGCATTTGTGATCCTGAGCAAATCAATTGTCCTCTCTGAGCTTCAGTGTCCACCAACCTCAACAGAGACAGTGAGAATTAAATACGCAGTAATGTCAACCAAGTACAGAGGCCACCCTTGACCAACACTCCATACATGCTCACCTGTAATACTATTTATATCAGTATGAGATGGGACAGCCAGGTGTGGCTGCAAGGGCAAGGACGTTTAGACTATGTCAGACTTGCTTTTCAACTTCCATCCTAGTGGTTAAAAGCACAGGTTCTGCAGGTAATCTGCCTGCGTTTGAACCCCAGTGCTGCCATTTACCAGCTAAAGGGCAAGTTATTTTATCTTTCTAGGCTTGATTTTCCTCATCTGAAGAATGTGGATCATAACAGCACCTACCCCACAGGGTTATTGTGAGTAGTAAATAATGCAGATAAGGAGCTTATAATAGTCTCTGCCATATAAACATAAACCTTTATCACCATCGTCATCACTGTTGTCATCATTGTATTGAGCAAATTAATTAGCCTAATTTCTCCACATAACAACAGCTGTCTCAGGGAGATGTGTGGAGTCAATACGTTTAGGAATGACAGGTACTTGGTACACAGTAAATGTCAAATAAATGTTAGTTTTGTCCCTCTTTTCTTTCCTGATTCCAGTAATGATGAAGCTTTGTCGAGGGGGCTTTGGTGTTTGCAAGGCACACAAGCCCATTCTTGTCTGCTTTCATTTCTTTGCAGAATCTCCTCCCCACTCTCTTTTCCCTTAACAGTCTCCGGTCCCCAGACAACAAAAGAACAGACCACATCCTAGCTGAAAATGAAATCATTTTTTTTTTTTAACTGAGAACTGTCCCTGCAGCTGGCAGGGCCAGGAGTCACTCCAAATGACACCACCAAATTACCAACCAGTCTCAGAGGTTTCCGAGAGATGCTTAAGAGCCTGGGCAAGGGTTTGCAGCACTTAACCTGCCAAAGCCTCTTCAATTGCAGCCTGTCACCCCCTGAGTTAAGTAGTGGATGAAATCAGCATGTATAATTTCTCATCTTCCAAGGTTCAGAGGGGCGCATTACATTTCAGCATGATTAACACTGCTCTCACTTTTTTTTTCTTTTGCATTTACCCTTCCCTAGGACCAGTGATAGGGTTCAAAGAAACGGAGAGAAACAGAGGTGGGCACTTCAATAAAACAGGTGCTTAACTTTAAGTGAAACACTCAAACAATTGATAGCCAGGGAAAGAGATCTTCCTTTCCTCATTCTCTGCCAGATTTAGCAATTTACCAGCAAGCCTTCATGGGCTGAGAGGACAAGGTGAAGAAATAGTCAACCTCTTAAACTCAGGCTCATGTCACTCATCCAACCATCCCTCTGTCCATCCAACAAGCTGTTCCTTCTCTACCAGCTTAACTTTGATTCATCTGTAGACCTTAGCCCATAATCTTCCAGAACCTTCTCTCAACTGCGACTGGGTCAAATTCCCCCAAGATTTCAAAATTCTGAGTAGATCTCACTTAAAGCACTGACCATGGTGGCAAACACCACCTTTATTTGTGAAATTAATTAATGAATGACTCTTAGAGCTAGGTTCAAACCCAGAACTGTCTGTCTCCAAAGTCCAGGATTTTTCCAGGTGAAGCAGCTGAAGCCCTGGCTCTGGGTCTCCAGCCCACAAGTCATGTAATTTTCCGTAAGCTGCTTCCTCATTCTGGGTCTATATCCCCAATAAGTAAGAAAAGGTGGACAAATGGGGTGACATTCAAACTCCCGCTGCCCTGCTTTAATTTTCTAGAATTCATCATCATGTAAGAGTGATGTGTACAAGGGATGGCTCCAGGAAGCAAAGTCCAGTCAAGAACAGAGGCCCCAGGTTCCCTGAGCCAGGCTCCTGCTCACAGGTTATGGTGGCCAACCTTTCACATGGGCCCCCTACGATGGAGGCTGGGGCCCTCCATACCATGACATTATCATGACGGAACAGGCTGTCACCTTCTTCCTTTCCACTGTCTTTCAACTTCACAGGTGCCTCTCTGCCTGACACCACAGCTTATTAGACTGGAGTGGAGATGGAGGCTGCAGGCCACCTCATCTCAAGCCGTTGTGGTGGCAGCCCTCCTGGGGGACACCTGCACTCATTAACTATCGCCGGCATGATGCAAAATATGAGCACCCCTGAAGTTCAAAAAGCTTAAAAAATAGAAAATTTAATTAAAGCCCTCTCCACCTAGTTGCCTTCCAGTTGGCTTATGAGGTCCTCCGAAGGAGAGAAAACAAAACTCTTTATCCTCCATGTCCACCTGTGATTCCTAAAGCATGGGGCTTCTGTTGGGAGGAGCCTGAGCCTCATGCTCCTTTCGCCTCCGTGAGTTATTAGAAAACAACATAGAAGAATATCTTTGTGACCTGGAGGTGGGAAATAAAGTCTTAAAACTCCTAAAGGCACAACTCCTGCAGTTAAAAAAAAAAAAAAAGATAAATTTGGTAATCCCAGAATTAATGTTTTTGCTTTAAAAAATAATAGATGTACATAGTTTGGGAAAAGATACTTACCTAAAAGTGACAAGGGTTTAATATTTATAATATACTAGGAATTCCTTCCAATAGACAAAAAATATCAGGAACTCTAACTGATAAATGGACAAAGGATATGGAGAAGTAATTCAATGAAGAGAAACCCAAAAAGCCAACAAATTTATGTAGATACTCAAACTTACGTGGAGTCAAAGAAAGGAAAAAACAAAAACAATAAAACAATAAGCTATGTGCGCACCCATCAGATTGGCAAAAATAGAGAGCTCTGTCCCAAGTGTCAGAAACTATGCAGGGATAGAGGATATGGGTGGCTTCATGCCAGTGTGAGTGCAGATTGGGGTAGCACTGGAGGAAAGCAATGAGGCACTACCTAGTCAAGGTGAGTACACACGTGCTTTATGTCCCAGGGGCACAGCCTATAGCAATACCCACTCAGGCCCATTAGGAGGCATGGGTGATGCCTACTGCAGCTGGAGAAGAGTTGGGCTTGCTTCTGGTCACTGGCTGGGAGTGTTGTGGGCTTGGTTCTAGGACTCCTGACATGTAGAAAAAAATCACTTCTACCAGTTTGGGATATGGGCCAAGACAAGATCCCAACAAGCCCTTAAACACAGTGCTCATAGTTAGCTTTAGTTCTCCAAGGACTCCTCACAGCCCCCATGGGCTTCCTTATCACATATTCTAGAAGGAGAAAATCTGCATGAAGAGTTCGCCCTTCACAACATCCCAGATCTGTTTGCTTCTCTTCCCCTAGCCATGCCCCTCCCCAAGGTGTGCTTTCAGACAAGCTAGGGAACTGTGGTTCCCAAATTCCATGAGTTCCTTGAGAAAATGCACAAAGGAAATAAGATCTGTTGTTAATATGATAATGGTTATTACTAGTGAAGGCAAGAAATGCCCTGGGGAATGCACATAGCAAATACGATCACCTACATCACCAGCCCCCTGTAATTCTGAAGAAAGGAGACTTCATTTTACTTTCTGAGCTCAGAGCTACCTTTTATCCTGATGACTGGGGGCAAATGGTCCCCAAACACCATTTACAAAGTGAGCAGAGATAAGAGGTAGGTGTGAATGGCAGCTGCGATGAACTGAGGAAGAGCCCAAGGTGTCAGGGATAGAATTTGGATTAGGAAATGAAATAAATCCTTTGAGAGCCTAAACAGCAGTGCTCCTGCCCTGCCTCTATTCCCCTCGTGTATAGATGAACTTCATGAACTTTTAGAAGGGTCACCAAAAGTTTGGAATAGAAAGATTGACTTTTGTATCATTACCCCAGCTTGTGATATATATTTTGAGTGGTGATTTTACTTTTATTTTTTCCAATCTCAGTCTCAAAAGGTCAATCCAATACTTACTAGATGGACATCCCAGGGTTTGCAATACAGTCGAGACCCGTATGATGGGATTTGGATGGCAGAACCATTTTCTTTTGCAGTAAAATGTAATAAGAGAATCTGCAAGAAACGGAGTTTAAAATTATATGTTTACAGAAGTGAATGGCTTTGCTGTGTCAGAACCACACAGGCCCCTGTTCCTTTAGAAGAACCAGGGCTCTCCCTTTCCAGAGTTTCTACAGAAAATCAGCAAGGATATGGGATAGGGAGATGGAGCTTATCTCTCAGCTGCTATCCTTACAAATGTGTGAAACCAGAAACTGATCCTTTGCTCAGAGCCAATAATGTCAGCAGAGAGGACTTGTAACAGAATCTGGTAGAACTAGGTGTGAATCCTGGTCTGCAACAACCAGCTTTGAGAATGTGGACAAGCCATTTGACTTATCTAAGCATCACTTTCCTCTTCTGTAAAATGGGGTGTGGGGCGGGGGGGATTCTTGTTTGGAAGGATATATGAGCTCATGAAGATATGGGGCTTGGCATGCAGTAGGCACTCAATAAATATCAGGTTCCACATTACTCTCCTCCTTCTGACAAATTAATTTAGAGAATTACACATAAGGGAGATGGATGGCAAGCCTCGGCATTGTGGATACAGCTGACTTGGGCAAGGCATTCTGGACACAAATGGATTTCACAGCCTGTTGGGGAGACAACTGTGCAGCCAGTAAAGTATATTATTGGAGCTGTATTCAAACTGCAGATAAGAGACAACTAAATGCTTAGGATAGGAAGTTTGGGCCTGTTTTCTTCATTAGGGCAGAGTTTTTCTTAATTATGAAAAATATATATATCTAAAGACATTAAATATATATAAAGAAAGAGAATCTTGTTCGTCTTTTTCACTGCTGTATCTGTAGTGGTTAGAACAGTATCTGATCAACAGTAGATACTCAACACCTGTTAGATGCATGCATGGATGGATGGATGGATAGATGCATGCATGGATGGATGGATGGATGCATGGGTGGGTTGATGGCTGGCTGGCTGGCTGGCTGGCTGACTGGATAGATGGATGAATGAATAAAGGTATAGATGGATGCATGGGTGGAGAGACAGCTGGCTGGCTGGCTGGCTGGCTGGCTGGCTGGATGGATGGATGGACGGACGGATGGACAGATGGATGGATGGATGGATGGATGGATAAATGAATGAAGGTGTGAAGGGATGCATGGGTGGACAGTTAGCTGACTGGGTGACTGGCTGGCTGACTGGCTGGATGAATGGATGGCTCGTTGGATGGTTGGCTGGCTGGCTGGCTGGATAAATGGGTGGATAGGCAAATGAATTCATGGGTAGATGCACAGGTGGGTGGGTGGATGGATAGTCAGGAGGCATTTCAAAGAGAAAGTGAGAAGAGAATCAGCAAATAAACACAGTGAAGGAAAGAAGGAGGAGGTAGAAAGATCATATGAAATTATCAAATTCCTGTACCTTCTCCAGTAATACAAATTATCATTTTAAAAAATGAAAACCTTTTTCTTAATCTAAAAGGTAACATATGGTGAGGTGGCTGATTCAAAAACTGAAAATTAATAACCTTATACGAAATGTTATATAAAATATAGTTGTTTTCTATAAAGGCCTGACTCACCATAGAGTCAAAAGTAAGCTCCAAGATATCATTAAGTCAAAGGCAAATATATTTATTTCAAAGCTCAAGGGCCCGATTACTAGAGATTACTTTCATTTTCATGCATTCCCAGGCAGAGGAAAGCAAGTGTTCCAGGACATTTGGGGTGGGGGCTATCCAAGGCTGGAGCAGGAAAGCAGGTGGGAGAGCGGGGCATGCAGGCAAGCCTGGGGTGATGGACCAGGAACAATCAATACTCATCCACAGAGCTCAACAAGTAAAAGAGGAGATGACAATTTTCATGAATTCAAGCCAGAGCGAAGGGTCATCTGATGATTTACCAATATGAAATTCAAGACACTCTTTGAGAGTGTCTGAATCTGAAATCTTCACAGATTAATCTTCCCACACTAGGACCACACTGACCCTTCCAAATTGCCTCCAGCACACATGGCTATTAATACATAATTAATAGCAATACCACTACTTTTGTGGGAATTGAGGTGGGTGTGGGGAAGACATCTGTGTCCCTATATGGCAAAGTCATTTGTCGCATCAATCTTTATACATAAATTTGCACACACCCACACACTGATATAGAAACTAAGGCGATAAACATTCTACATACTGACTCCTGTTATTTAAAACTAGCATTTCAAATAGTTGCATTTAGCCCACTAAGTGAGCACAATTACTGGAAAGCCCATTTCCTTAGTGTCAGATATTAATTTCATCTTGTTTCCAACTTGTATATATGTATATACACATATATACACATATATACACATACACCTTGGATTATATCCTGAAGAGTTCAAAAATGGTATCACTAAGTCATGGTATAAGCTTGGTCAAAAAGTTTTCCAAAATTTGTTTTATACGAGGATACTAGTTTTTTTCACATGCTCACTAATAGAAATTATTACTAAGCTTTACTCTTGGTAGTTTAATAGAAAAAAAAATGATAATGGGTTAATTTCTAAAATAGCTATAGTCCAGAGAAAGGCATTACTACAATGAAGTTTTAACAAAGTCCAAAAGCGCTTACAGGGCAGGTAAATGTGGTTGCAAACCTGGGATAATTAGTAACACACGCACACTTCATGGGAATTCTGCTCTGGCTGCAACAATGGGCACGCCTTGAGCTCCTTCTCCTTTCAAAGACTCTAATGCCACTTTGCCCTTTTTTCTGGGCATTAGTCCCTGTGGGAATTCCATGAGAAAGACTGGAAAGAAATGAGAGAGCGGGATTTCAAATATTCTTTGTCCAGCCCATAATAAGGATTATTCTAAATCTTTTGTCTAACACATAGAAGATACCACGACAGTTAATGAATAAGTTAATTGGTGAAATCATTCTAGCGGGGGCCTCCAATTCATTCCTAGTGAGCCTGTAATGTGTGTAAAAGATTAAAGCTGCATTTGAGGAAGGACCAAGATAGCAGATGGCTCAAAGGAGCCTCATTGACACTTTATTTTATTTTTATTACAAAAGTCCTATGTTCTCATTAAAAAAATTTGGAAAAAAGAAAAAAATAGGTCAAAAACAGCAGTTATCCTATAGCTTCATAATCCATAGCCAATATTTTGATAGATTTTCAAGTGAATATACATGAATTTTATAAACTTGAAATTAGACTGTGCATAGTTTTTTATCCTTTTTCCATTCAATATAATAAACTTTTCTAATTTAAAAAATGAATGAAAAACATATTTAATGGCTAAAGAATATTACCTAGAGTGAATGTATGATTATCTTCCTGTTAAATATTTTACTTCTGAAATTTTATTTGATTTTTATTATTATTCTTTCTTTCACTCAACATATATCTAATGCATGCCTGCCATGTAGGATAGACTGGGTCAACAAAACAATCATAGACCCCTGTCCTTTGGAAGAAAAATGTGAAGCAATTAAGACATACACATATTTAATCAAAGCTGTATAAATGCAATAAGAGTAGTGACCTTTAAGTGGAGACCCGAAGGCCATAGGATTTGATGGGGTCAGAATGGGAGTAAGAGTGTCGCAGATGAGGGGTACCTGTATGCAAAAACCCAAGGCATTCTAGAAGGGGGTGGTGTGGCTAGAAGTTTAGCATTGTGGGATCACCGCAGTGGGAGGGGAGGAAAGCACTTCTGCTTTCTATACTAAGGGCATTGAAAAACTATTCAAACAGTGAGAAACACAGGATGCACTTTTACATCCTAAAAGAGAAGGTGTGTTAACACTGAGAACACCATGGGACTGGATTCCTTAGACCTGACAAGCCTTTAATTAGCAGACAGTTTGCATTCAGACTTCACTGCTGGCCAGTCTGCCTGTCTGTGCACTACTGGCCACATGTACAGGACAACAGGGAACATATCCAATGGAAGACAAGCCCTGTCAGCTGCAGAGACTTGCAGAAGCTGTCCCTTCTCCTTTGGTGGGTTTCACCTATATGGAGGGAGGGATATGAGGGGCAAAGATAGTAGATGCACTGAAAACAAGATCAAATATCTGGCTCTTGATGTCCTCACCCAAGATTTGTCTCAACCCGAAAATGAACGATTGGGAAACCTCAGCATGTAGAAGACAGGTTCATTCTTGATCACATAGCTTTGCTAATGCTGCTCTGCCTAAGTGTCCTTTCTCTGTGTTGGGGTTGCCTTCCTCTCTCCTACTTATCTTACAGCCTCAGTTTAAGCCTGGCCTGCTACTGGAAGACTTCCCTTCTTGATAGCACATTTCTCTATCCCAGCACTTGCTATAGTCTATATAATAGTCCCTTGACCTATCTATGAGCTCCCGAGGGCTAGGCACAGAATATCTGCTCAATAACTTTTAATGAATGAATGAATGAACAGTGTTCCCAACATCTCCAATTTAATTCTTGTTAGAAGGTGAGCAATGTGTGTGTCCCTCCCCCAGGACAAGAATGGCACCCCTGCTAACCGCCTATCCTGCCCTTGCCAGGGTGGTATGTCCCCTCAGAGTGGCTCACACTCAGCCCCTCCTCCTTCCTCTCCACATGTACTCTCAGAATCTCAGAATCTGCTTATTCTCTATGCAGTCCCTAGTGCTGGTGTGGTCAGCTGAATAACGTCCCCCAATGATATCAGGTACTATCCCTTGGAACGTGGACATGTTTTCCTATTTGGTAAAAGGGTCTTTGCTGATATGATAAAGTTGAGAATCTTAAAATGAAGACATTATCCTGGATTCACTGGTTGGAGACTAAATGCCATCACAGGTGTCCCTATATGAGAGAGTCAGAGGGAGATTTAACACACACACACACACACACACAGAAGACAACATGGAGATGGAGGCAAAGTTTGGAGTGCTGTGGCCACAAGCCAAGGCATACTGTCAGTCACCAGAAACTGGAAGAGGCAGAAACAGATTCTCCTCAGAGCCTCCAGCACAGCCCTGTTGAAAGCTTGTTTTAGCCCACTGATACTGATCTTGAACTCCTGGCTTCCAGAACTGTGAGAGAAGAGATTTCTATTGTTCTAGGTCACCAAGTTGGTGGTAATTTGTTATGGCAGCCACAGGAAACCAATGTAGCTGGCTAGTGGATGGTTCTGTGGGTCCGGACACCCAGCATGTCATCCCAGCTCTGAAACTCTCTCTCTCTCAGAACTAGAATTCTCATCCAGGCTTCATCTCATTCACAGCTAACCCTGAGCAAGTCCCTTCCCTCTCTGGCCTTTTTCACCCTAGACAATAAGATGGGAGAATAACAGTTTGCAACTGCAGAGTGGTTGGGAGGATTAAGAGGGACACGTACATGCAATCCCTAGTACAATGCCAGGCACACAGCAGTCACTCTATGTGAATTACTTCTGTTCTCCCTTTTTTGTTATGCAAGTAATTGTCAGTGCTAACCTAGTGCTCACTGTGTGCCAGGCACCAAGCTAAGCCTTCGCTTGCAAAGGAAGTACTGGACAGCATTCCCAAGAGGGAAGTTGGATGGGTTAAATGTAGCCCTGAAAGAAAAGTGTTCTGCACTCCCTAGAAAGTGGGGATGTGATTTACTGAAAAGCTATAATGTCCTAGAAAGAAACACAAGCCAAAAAACAAAACAAAATACAGTTTTAAAAAAATAGAGATATTTTACTCTGCCAGGGGCACCTTTCCCATCCTTTTGTAACCAGCCCAGGATATTTTCCCAGTAAGTGTGTCTTTCCTGTAATACAGAGGTCAGGCTCAAACACTAAACACAGTTGAACATCCTCTCATTTCATCATCTTTACTCTCCGTGCCTTCCTTGAGAATTGACTTTTCTAGACCCACTGGTCTAAAAGTTTTATTTTAAACAAAGGCAAATTAAAGTAGAAAGCTGCTGGTACCACCTGAAAATGTCGAGGTTAGAAAGGCAACTGTTTCTCCCCAGGAACTCATGTTTTTCTGTCTCATAGGAACTCTTGTGCATGCCCTGGCTCTTGGGCACTGGAGACCTGTCGCCACCCAGATCTGTCCTGCACCTGTAGGGGCCAGTGGAGTAGGGGACCTAGGGCCCTTCTCTGGCTCTTTATCCTGGTCCCTGCCAAGCTCTCAGTCTGGATGTGGGGATCATGCTCCGGACAGGGCAACTGGGGAAGAACAGGGGAAAGAAGATGATGAAAACAAGCAAGACTGGTGGAGAAGGAACGTTGCACAGCGGCCCAGCTAAGTGAAGAGTATGGGAGGAATAATCTAGGTCTTTCTTCTGGAATCCTGGTCCAGACTGTCACCTGCAAGCATGTCTTGCTCTGAACCACTTCCTCACACCACCTTATGTCCAGACTGGGCTTCCACTCACAAAGGATGCTGAGAAGCTTGGTGGTTCCAGGGGCAGGTGCAGGCTCCAGACTGCTGGGGGTTGAATCCTCGAACCACCACTAATGAACTGGGAGGCACAGGGAACATGTCTTAACCTTCCCTGCCTCAGCAGCCTCGCCTGTAAAATACGGATAATAGAAAGAAGATGAGAGCCAGGTGTGGTCATGTGCATCTGTTGTCCCAGATACTCAGGAGGCTGAGGCAGAAGGATCATTTCAGCCCAGGAAGTTGAGGCTGTAGTGAACTATGACTGCACCACCGCACTCCAGCCTGGGTGACAGAATGAGGCCCTGTCTCTTTAAAAAGAAAAAAAAAAAAGGAAAGAAAGAAAATGAGGAAAGCGTGGCTCAGGAAACCTGTAACATAGTCCTTCTTTATTCCTTCTTCTGAATTCCTTCTGCAGACACACTGATAAGCCCAAGTCTCTGCCCTCATGGAGGTTACAGTGCTGTAGGGGTAAGAAAATAAGATAATGAGAGTGTGAGAAAATGCACATTTTGCTGGGAGAGACAGGCCCAGGGGAAGGCCTTTATAAGCGAGAGTGCTGGATGGGTTAGCAATAGGTAGCAGCATATGCAAGGCCAGGAGGAGAGAAAGGCTGGTGGGTTCAAGGGCAGAGCAGAGGTCAGAGTGCCTGGAGCAGCGGATGAGGTTGAGAACAGCACAAGGAAAGTCAAAGAGCTACCTCCCAGGCCAGGTCAGGCCTGAGTTGTTTAAGTTTTGTTTTAATCATGATGCTAAACCTACTTTGAGGGTTTTTACACAGGGGAGTGAGGTTGTTATATCTGTGTTGTCGGAAGACCTCTCTGGATGCTGTGTGGAGACTGTACTACAGTAGAGTGGAAACAGGACCCCTTTTAGACACGATTGACATGCTTCAGGGAGAGAGGACAATGGACTGGATCAGAGTGGTCCAATTTGAGATGGAGAGAGACAGATGGGTTCAAGGAGTACTGTGATATCCAACGTTCACTTGAGCGCTGTTTGGCACAGTACAAAGCACTGAGCATTCACTATTTCATATGCTCCTCCTGACAGCCATATGAAGTCAGCACTCATGTTATCTCCAGGTGAAAAAGTTGAGGACCAGAGAGGTTAGGTGATTTCCCTCAGACCACACAGTGAGTAAGCGGCAGAGGCAGGATCTAGACCAAGGCCATCCTGTTCCAGAGCCCACACACCACACTGCTCTTTCTTGAACAGGTCTAGACAGTGGATGGGCTGAGGGTGGTGAGGGAGAGGAAAGCTGAGACAGCTTCTAGGGGTTTAGGCTTGAGAAACTGGGCCAATGGTGGTGCTGTTTACAGATGGGGATTAGTTGAGGGAGAGACTGGCTTGTTGGGGGTTGGGGGATCAAGAGCTCTGCTTCAGACACGTTGAGTTCCAGCCACTTTCGTCTGCTCCTCAGCCCTTTTCTGTCTCCCCAGGGCAGTCAATAATGGGGGTGAAAGTGAGGGCAGGGCTGGTGGGACAGAGAGAAGCAGGACAATTGTTCTCTGTCTACAGAACCTCCTTCCCCCAACACATGCAGCAATGAGCCTCCCAATGTCCTTTTATAAAAGGAGGTGTGATGGCAACATCTCCAGAAATGCAGCAAACGTTGAGTCAGAAAAGCAAACAAGATTGTCTAAACGCCTTTTGTTTGCCTTCAAGATTTCTCGTAAGTTATCAGTAGTTCTTGGGAGTGGCACACATGGGCATTTTCCACATCAAGACAGTGTAGGAAAAAAAAAGAAGAGAGGAAGAAAATGAATGACAACACAAGGCTGCACTGTACTTCTGAATGCTGAAGGCGGGAATCCAGTGCTATTTCAGGGACTGGGGTGGTGTCATGGGAGAATCTCCATCCTTGGGGGCTCACTTGCTGAGTCAGGTTTTGGGAACAGGCTGATTGATCTATTTCAGTGTTTACTGAAGAGTCATTTGGCTCTGTAGGATGTTAATAAGCATTAACAAAGCAAAGATTCCTTGTCGAATAGGCTTGGGAAAAGCTGGCTTATTATAGCTTCTTTACTGCAGGACGTCTCAGAATCTTGAACCTGGGAATGCACACTGTGAACCTCCAAGAAGGAGGGGAATTTCCCAAATGTGTTTAATCACAGAACACTTTTGTAGCCAAGCATTCCAAGGACGCTTGTTCCAGGAAACAGATTTTTGGGAAATGTTCGTCAAATTCCTTTCATTCTTAAGGGAAAGGCAATAGACCCATTACTCAGAATTGAATGTTGGGGGTTCCTGGATGTGCAGACTGGAAAACCAAGCCAGAAGCTTTGTAAGGAAGATCGAATAATAGAGGCTGTGTAGTAAGGCCTGGGGCTGTGTGACCATAAGCCATTCTCAATCTTGGTTTCTCAACTGTCTGGTGAGAATGAGAATTACTGCCTTGCAGAATTCTGGGAGGATTAGTGGAGATAACTCACACTAAGGCCCCAAATGCAGGAGCCTAGTACACAACAGGCCTCTCTAGATCCTCCGAGGCCTCTGGCAGGCTCCTTGTAGCCCTGATTCTTGAATGCATGATCTGTGCAGGTCAGATAGCCCTTCTGACCTCCTTGCTACACCAGCTTGCTTTTTTCCTTGGCAACAATGCTCCCCAGGTAGCCCAATTCCCTGCCATTATCAGGCTTCTCAAGTGGTCAATCAGGAGTAGCCAAGTCCAACCTGGAACTTCTAAATAAGTACCCCCTCAAGCATGCAGTCATTATAGCCAATGATGCAATTATGTCCCACAGCTCAAATGGCCTGAAAAAACAAAAAACAAAAAACAAAAAAAACCCCAAAATCCAGGAGGAAAGAACCAGTGTGCACAGCTTCCTAAATTCATCAGGTTTCTAAAATGCTCCAAAGCTCCTTGTCTGTTGTAACCATGGCTTCTGCAGTGGCTCCTGCACACAGGACCTAGACTTGTGTTTCAAGAGGCCCCAATGTCTGCCCACCACTCAGGCATTCACTCAATACATTGACTGATGCCCTCTCTGGACCAAATTTGGGGCCAGGCATTAGGGTGCAAATGAGCAGCCCATCTAGTATGCAAGGTAGACAGTGAGTCAGTAAGCATTGGGATACAGCTACACACAAAGTTCTATGACAACAGGAGGGTCGAGGCTTTGGTTCATTCCAAGGTGGGGTTTCAAACTCAGGTCACATTTAGTGAGCATTTGGCATGTGCCAGATATGGGGGTAGAATATTTTTGCATAAATTATCTCAACTTAGATATAACTGCAACACAATTTTCCAAAGGAGAAAATAGCAAATCAGATAGGTACAGGGAGTTACCCAAGACCACACAGCTCATTAGGGGAGGGCCAAGATTCAAATGTAAGTCATCTGGCCGGGCAGCCTTCAGCAAGCCACGCCTAAGCCAATTCAACTGAGGGAACTGGCAGTGGCCATGCCAGAGGGTTCTCTGGGGATTAGAGGTGGTGGTCTCTGTGAACACCCTTCCTTAACCAGGGGGCTTCAGACACATGCTCTTTTGTTCCTTCTCCCTTGTGTTTCTTTTCCTCTCCCTTGTGCAGGTTTTGTTTTTGGTGGGATGAAAGCCTCCTACTTATGTACATGCCACTCTCAGTCCAGAATTTAGCCAAAATGAGCAAACATGTGGAGTTCCAATAAAGTTTTTACCAGCACCCGCAATCCCCCATGCCCTGCAGAGATCAGCCTCAGGAACTCTACTGGCATCAATCCTGGAATACTTCCTGAAGGAAGCCTCCTATGTGGCAGAATCCAAGCAATTATGAAGCCCAGAGCATCTTGTAGACATGGAGACCTGAGCCCTCAGTGAAGCAGGGGAAAGGGATGGAGGGTGGGGAGGGAGAGGAAGAGGCTGGGGAAGGGGTGCTACCATGAGATTTGTTTCCCAAGAAGAGGCTGGGAGCCTCTTCTTCAAAGGTTCAGAGCTGGCTTCAAGCCTGAGAAACAAAACCACTCCTCTCTATGGGGAGAATCCTTGGAAGAATATTTATGAGACATTAAAACCACTGCCATCAACCCTTTAAAAAATTCCTGTACATGTAATTATGGGTCCAGGGATGAGATTCCTGGATATGGTATTAATTACTTCCCTGAAGCACACAGCCCCCAGGGGCTGTGAGCAGGCACGCTTGCCTGTGGCCTCCTGGGTCTCCCTCTGCTCCTACAGACCCTTCCCTTCATGACTGTGCTGTGGCTTCTCCAACTGCACCCTGGCCCCATTATCCATCTTCTGTCTCTCTGCCCTGCTCTATGCCCAGGAGGCTGGTCAAGTGGGTGTACTCCCTGAGTCGCCTTTCTGGCCACCCCTCACTGGCTTTGGCCAACAGAAAGCACTAGCAGGAGAGGGGAGGGCAGGAGGAGAAGAGCCTTGCCTCCGCCTTGCTTCAGTGCTGCATAGCACTACAATGCCAGCTCCTGCCCACAGCAGCCTCTCCATCATGCCTTGCTCTCTTTCAGCTTCAGAAATACCACTTTCTCTCCTTGCCTTGTCCCTTCAGACCTGGGTGGTTTGGCTCCACCCCCAGGTGGCCTCAACATCTCTTATTTGTTTCCTTAACCCTGACTGCTCCACTTCCACGAAACAGTTCCTTCATTCAAGTCTCTTTATTTGGACCATCTGGGATGAATTCTATTTTCTGATGAGAATCTGACAAGAAGCAATCAGGAAGAGTTGAGATATTTCAGGTCCATGACCACAAACTCGGTAAGGAGTAAACCTGCTCAATCACCACCTCACTGGTGTGTCTTCGTGTTCTGGGCCAGGTGTGGGTGCTGGAGATGCAAGCTGTGGGCCAGGGAGGGTGGTCATGGCCGGTGGGGAGCACCTGATCCTGTTTCTCTCTCCTCTTGACCCCTCCCACTCCCCACGATATATACATGTGGTTTTTTTGTTTTTTTTGTTTTTTTTGTTTTTTTGTTTTTTTTTTTTTTACTGTAGTCTAAAACAAAACACCACACTACTGACATCCTTGATCAACAAAATATTAGAACAATAGAGATTTTTCAATTCATCATTCATGCACCAGACCTGCCCTGCCTTCTGTGTGTCAAGCCTTGAACAAGAAACCACGGCACAGAAATGAATGTTTACATAAGGCACATGCCTGCCCTTCAGCACTGCCAGAATACTGAGCCCCATATTTCTATTAAACAACAGAGGAAACCTTCTGCACTAGAATCAAGATAACCTGCCCCCCCGATCCTTTCCTCCCCATGGGTTCATCTGCTAGAACACAGCTAGCCAGCCAGCCAAACAGCCAGCCAGATAGACAAGTACACACGCCAGCCTGATGACCAGGAATTTCCACTCAATGCCACAGCAGTGTTAATTTACAGTGTTTTAGATCCAGATTGTGGAGGAATGTATAGAATCTGAACATAGCAGAGGGCCTGAATCCATACAGTTCCTTCATTTTCCTCAATAGGACCTAATCAGTATTTCTTTTGTGAAATGAAGAGTAACATTAATAGTAATAACATTATGCTGCACAGGTATGCTTCTAGTTTTCATTCAACAACAGTCACGGAGCACCTGGTCTGTGTCCAGCCCTTAGCTTCATCTGTGGGCTTCAGAGCATCCCCATTTGGTGTCCTTCCCTCCACCTGGGGACACCCACTTCCCCATGCTGCTCATCATCCTCACCCCTCTGCTGACCCTGCCAGATTCTGAGCTCCTGGTCTGAGATGCGGGGGGCTTGAATTTCAGTCCCAGTCTATCACTGACCCACCTGCTGCATGAACATGCACAAACTACTTCCTCCTTCTGACCCTTGGATTTCCCATCTGCACAGTGAGGCATTAAAATGGATGGTTAGCTTAACAATAACCCACAAAACTCGGACCACGTGGTGGCTCACGCCTGTAATCCCAGCACTTTGGGAGGCTGAGGGGGGCAAATCACTTGAGGTCAGGAGTTCAAGACCAGCCTGGCCAACATGATGAAACCCTGTCTCTACTAAAAATACAAAAATTAGCTGGGAGTGGTGACGGGTGCCTGTAATCTAAGCTACTTGGGAAGCTAAGGCAGGAGAATCACTTAAACCCAGGAGGCAGAAGTTGCAGTAAGCCAAGATGGCGCCACTGCACTCCAGCCTGGGCAACTCCATCTCAAAACATAAAATAAAAAATAAAATAAAATAAAATAAAATAAAATAAAATAAAATAAAATAAAATAAAATAAAATAAAATAAAATGGATGGCCAGGAGCAACCCTTCCATGAAAAATCACTGCACATTCTAAAGCCTGTGGTCACTGAGCAATGATGTGGTCTGCACAAGACAGGGTTACAGCCCGAAGTGGCACTGGACAGAAAGAAAGGCTAGCCCCATGAGAGTGAATTAACTCTCTCTAGGCCAGTGGCTTTCACCTTGGATCCATGTTATAATCACCTAAAGGGCTTTTAAGAATCCAGATGCCCAGGTTGCTGCCAAGACCAATCAAATCAGAACCTCTGGGGCTGTAACCCAAGCATCAGTATTTTTTTCAAAGCTCTCTTCATGGTGTGCAGCCAAGATTGAGAACCACTAATCTAAGTTCACTGTCAACATTTTGGGTAACTTCCACCAGATGGTCAATAATGTTCATTCAGATCACATATTTTAGATCAGGAGATTTTTTCAATCATAGAAGACTGAAAGAAGCTAGATTATTAAACACTCTCTATTTGTGCCTCATCTACAAAAAGGTAATCCCCTGTTAAGATGAGAGTATATATGGATTAACTTCTATAATCAAAAATGCAATTAATAACCCAGTTAAAACAAGATTTTGAAGAGCTAATAATCCCTAAGTACAAATTATGTACTCTTATTAAAATCTGTTACGAATTCTACTTATTCAAAAAATAACCCCTTTTCTAAAGTAAATTTGCTTTACTTTATAGCTATAGAAAATATAGAAAGATTTGTGAGATTTATCCATGTTATTCCATGAAAAACATATTTTTCCCCTATCCTTTGGGAATCTCCCCCTAGAGCTTTTCAAAGGTCCTGGTTCACAGTTTCAGACTGTTGGCAGCACTTTTCCTAACACCATCTCTCTTAGTCTGTGGACACAGGCTCCCTGTGCCCCTCCTCCCTCCAAGTTACCACACACCTTCACCCTCCAACCCCCACTTGCCATTTGGGACTTTGAGTACCTGCTGTGTCTCTATTAAACAGCACAGAACAATCCCCCTCAAAAAAACAGCATATTATGTTTTTTCATCCTTAGATTGTTCCAAAATCATTTACTCAAATTCTTTCTATTATAGAATAATGAAAAGAAGATACACTTTAGAATCAGATAGCCCTGGACTGAAAATGTAACTGCAGGAGTCCAGAAGCAGACCCACAAATGATCAGCCACCTGATCTATGGCAAAGATGAGCCTGTGGTACAGTGGGGAAAGGGTGGGCTTTACAGTAGACGTTGGTAGGTCTATTGGTTATCCAGATGCAAAACAATGAACCTTGACTGCTATTTCACACTACACACAAAAATCAGTTCCAAATGGGCCACAAACCTAAATCTAAATGGTAAAACAATAACAATTTTGCAAGAAAATGTAGAGCGTCTTCATGACCCTGCAGCAGGCAAAGCTTTCTCAAACAAGACATAAAATGTGCTAATCAAAAAGGAAAAAAGTTAATAAACTGAACTTCATTAAAATTTGGAACTTATCTTCATCAAGTAACACCACTGAGATAATAAAAAGGCGACAGAATGGGAGAAGATATTAACAAATATCTGGCATAGGATTCATGCCAGAATATATAAAGAATTCCCACAAATAAATAAGAAAAAAGCAGACAACCTGATTTGGAAAAAAGACTTGAATAGGCACTTCACAAAAGAGGACATCCAAACGGCCAATAAATATACGAAAAGGTGCTCCATTTCACTAGATACTAGGGAAATGCAAGATAAACCATAATGAGACACAACCACACAACCACCAGAATGACTAAAATGAACAAGGCAGTTGTTAGGAAAACAGATGATTTTTTTTTAGTGAGCGAAAAAAATCAGAACTCTCATGTACTTCTGGGTATTTGCTACAATCACTGGAAAACTGGCAGTACTTACTAGATCAGAACAGATATATATCCTATAATCCAGAAACTCCACCCCAAGACCAAATTAGTACCAAAAGACAAGCATAAGAATGTTTGTCCAAGCACCATTTGTAACAGCCCCAAACTGGAAAGTAACCAAATGTCTAGCAAGAGCAGAGTGAATAAATACATTATGTATACTCACAAATGGCAATACTATGCAGCAATGAAATGAATGCGCTACAACTATATGGAACAACGTGGATAAATCTCACAAACATAACATTGAGTAAAAGAAGCAGACAAAAAAGAGTATATGCTCTATGACTCCATTTGCATTAAATTATAAAATGGGCAAACCAAATCTACAGTATTCTAAGTCTGGACAGCAGTTAACTTTGCAAGAAGTAAGGGAAAAGATAGAAACTGGGAGAGGGGATCACATTCTATTTCATGATTAAAGTTCTGGTTACATTGGTATGTTCATTTTATGAAAAATCCACTGAGCTATACACTTAGGAGTTGAACAGTTTTCTTTACGCTATATTATGTCCATAAAAAGTTTATACACACAAACTTGGCTGTTCCACCTTTTCACTGTGTATGACCTTGTGCAAGGCATTTAATCTACCCAGCATTGTTTCCTCTTCTGTAATAGTTGGAATTATAATACCACATATATTGCAGGGTTGTTGCAGGATGACAGTGGGGGGAAGCATGTACCCACACATACATATGGAACACACATAGCATATACTCCATAAGTGAGTTTCCCTTCCTTTCCCTTCCCTATTGAAGCTCTTGAATATCCTCTTATGACCTGGGGCCTAGTCTCTTCCCCTTATGCACATTACAAAATAAACAAACAGGCTAGGTGTGGTGGTTCACGCCTGTAATCCCAGCACTTTGGGAGGCCGAGGCAGGCGGCTCACTTAAGCCCAGGAGTTCAAGACAAGCCCGGGCAACATGGCAAAACCCTGTCTCTAGAAAAAATACAAAAATTAGCCAGGTGTAGTGGCATGTGCTTGTGGTTCCAGCTCCTTATGTGGCTGAGGCGGAAGGACTGCTTGAGCCCAAGAGGTTGAGGCTGCAGTTAGCCATGATCATGCTACTACACTCCAGCCTGGGTGACAATAAGACCCTGTCTCAGAAAATAAAATAAAATAAACAAACAAACCCAAAACATGAATAAACAGATGTTTTGAGTGTGAAAGGTGGCACAGGGCCTTTCACAAATAGTCTTGAAATGTTCAGAGAGTTTCTCTATGGAAGGAGACAGTTGCCACCTTCACTGAGGTTAGAGCCGGGCCTGGACCCCAGCAACAGAGATGTGAGTTAGACACAAGGATCGACACCAGAGCAAGGTTTGTTCAGAAACAGTGACGGGGGACTGCACTAAAATTACAGAAAGAATGCGGTGGGATGCTGCATGCCAATATAGCAACCATGTTTTCTTTCCTTTTAACCACAGAGGGACTGAGTTTTTCAGCAGCAAAATTCTTCACAGACCAAAAACAAAACAAAACAAAAAACCCAGAAATTCAAGGGAAACCACTTTGTTGCTTTACAAGTGCCAAGTCACAATGTGAGAAAATGCAAGTTACAGAAAACATGAGATTCCCAGAAAATAAGCTTGTGATTATTGTACCAGGAATTGGAAACCAACCACTGCCTGCCATACCTTCATTCCCACTCCCACTAGATCTGGCTCCTTTGGGCTTAAGGGTGGGTCCTCATGCACACAGGCAGGAGTTTCTCCCAGGTCACTTAGTTTGTGCCTAATTCTTTTAGTCCTCTGGCAAACATTTACTTAGCACCACTCGATGGGATGCCAGCTACGAAGCATCCAACAAGAATGAGACGTGGTCACTGAGCTCACAGTCATGGAGGGTTCCAAGAGGTAAATGAGCAATTCCATGCACAGTGGGGCATGGTAAAACATGACAAAATACAAGGGACTCCAGAACTGGCGAGGAGAGGGCATCTTCCTGGAGAAGAGGAGGACACCGGAGCTAAAGCTTAAAGGAGGAAAACTGGGATGTGTGCATTCCCAGGGCGAACAGTGTGAGCCAAACCCGGAAATAAGAAAGCACCACTTGGTGTTACTGGACAAAGGCTGGAGGCAAGAAGAGCCAGGAAAAGAGGTGGGAAAGGTTGGCAGCACGAGATCAGGGAAGGTTCTTGGACTCGTCCTACAGGCCAGCAGTGCTCAGTACTGGCTGCAGGTCAGAATTATGAAACATCTTTCAAATGATACTGATATCCTGCCTTCATGCCCAGAGATGAGTGGGTTTTTTTTTTTTTTTTTTAGTCTGTTTGTTTGCTTGTTTGAGAAGGTCTCACTCCATCCCCCAGGTTGGAGTGCAGTGGTAAAGTCATGGCTCACGGCAGCCTTGACCTCCTGCGCTCAAGCCATCCTCCTGCCTCAGTCTCCTGAGTAGCCGAGACTATAGGCATGTGCCACCCCATTTGACTAATTTTTAGATTTTTTTTTTTTTTTTGTAGATAAGGGTCTTGCTATGTTGACCAGTCTGGTTTCAAACTCCTGGCCTCAAGCAGTCCTTCTGCCTTGGCCTCCCAAAGTGCTGGGATTACAGGTGTGAGCCACTGAGCCCAGCACAGAGATAAGTGTTTAATGAGCCTAGGCCCCACGCCCCATCATCAGTGTTTCTTAGAAGCAGCCCAGGTGATTCTAGCATGCAGCCAGTGTTGAGAAGCATTGCCATAGCCCAGGCATCTGCAAACTATGGGCCTCAGGCCAAATCCATTTCTGTATGGCCTGAGAACTAAGAATGGTTTTTACAGATCAATATTTGCAATCAATTTCATTGTAGAGAGCATGAACTCCAATTAAGCAAACCCCAATTTGAACTCCAATTAGGCAAAATGTTATTCCCCACAAAAAGAAGTTCCATTAATCTCATCAGTAGACCTGTGTCACAAAAAAGTACTCAATTATTATTATATTTTGAATGTCATCAATACAGATTTGTGAAACATGTTTTCTTTTTTATTAGATAAGTACTCACATAGTAGACTCAATTTCACCCCTTGGACTGTCAAGCCTAAAATATTTACTACCTGGCCCTTTCCAGAAAAGGTTGGCTGACTCCAGCTATAGTTGATGGAGAAATAACATGGTTTGTTTTTGTGAAGAGGAGGACTCTGGCAGCTGTGTGAGGATAGATCTGAGGAAGAGAGACTGGGTACAGGGAGGCCAGGGAAGCAACCATCAGTTAGTCTTGGTCTGGGCAGGTGAGGCCTAACATAGAGCAGTGGAATGAAGGTGGGGTGCGAAATGCAGGTCTCAGAGGTTAAAGGAAGAGGAAATAGTGCAGGGCTTGGCAGCCAATGGGCATAGGAAGTCAGGGCAAGAGAGGGGTCCAGGAGACCTTCTTGGGACCACTAAAGACCAGATAGAGCCACCAGCACCATCCCTTCCCTGTCTTGGGGGAGGGGTACTCCAAGGCCTGTGCCAGCACAGTTAATGGGAAAGGGCTGGAGTCCCTTTCCCTTCTGCTCTTCTTCCAAAAGACGCCATTTGCTCTCTACGGCCCTTGGAGATAGTTCCCTTCCTGGCACCTCTGTGCATAGACAAGAGAACAGAAACAACCAAATTGTGCTTTAATAGCCTTTAACTCCCTGAATCCCAAGTATCACCCACTATGAGAGTCAGGTCAGGTACTGCCATGCTCATTTTACAGAAGCTGGGGCCCACAGAGAAAGTGAAACTGACCATGAACACAGGGTCAGGAAAGAGGCCGATTCAGAGTCTTTCTAGTCCTCCTCAACATGCTGGCATGTAACCTAGAGATCGGTCTGGCTCCAATTGTTCTCAGAATGCCACACTAGTCCCTGCGCTCCTGGAGGCCAGCATCTGCGACCTCACTCCAAGATCTTTGGCTCCAGGTCAATGTGTCCTGGGTTTGAATCCTGCCCCACATGTCCTCCGCTGCTGAGCCTCAGGTCCTTCACCTGGGAAGTGGGGGATGAAACTCTACCTTATATTAAAGTCTTAAGTAGAATAATACAAAGTGCTGAGTGTAGAGCCTAGCACACAGTATGTGCTCAATAATGCATATAATTTTATTAGGGAGGTTCATTCTTGACAGTCTAACTCTTGTTTGCTTGAGCCTGGCTTGAGTGGACCTGGTTTTTACATAAGAGGCAGTGTCATTGAAAGTGTGAACTCAGAAGCCAAAATGCCAGGGTGCCAAGCCCAGCTCTGCCACTTACTATGTGAATGTGGGGGAGTCGTTTCTAAAAATAGTTGCCACCTGATAGTGTCGTCATGAAAATTTGGTGAGTTAAAATATGTAGGGCATTTGGAACAATGCCTGGCAATATTAAGTGTTCTACAAGGGTGAGCTATTGCTATTGTTTTATAGTTCCTTTTATTTTCCATCGTAATTTCAACAGTAGGCCAGTTCCTGGGAGCCAACGGACCTTGTGCCAACAGTGAGCCTGCAGACGCATTTATTCACCCAATGTTTCTCAGGTCCCTCCTCAGGGCCTGATCTGTGCTAGCCTGTGGGATGCCAAGTGGGACCAGGCTCCCCTAGGGTACCTGAGGTCCACATGTCTTTGGGAACTACTGCAAATTAATTTATGCAGTCTCACACAGGCAATCGTCATCTCTCTATGAATTTATATAGTAAAGTAGCAAATATTAATCAGACAGCCACAGGCCCTTATCAATCCTGACACTCAAAAAATTCTAAAACCAAAACGTTGGGTTTTTTTAATAACTCATTTGGTGGCAAAACCTGACATGAAGTAATGTGAAGCTATTTACTGTCTTTATTTTTCCTACTTAAGTGTGAACAATCATACATTTTGCTGCAGAGAAATTAATGGCTTTGATTACGAAGCACAGCCTCAGACGTATCACATAATATACAGTATATGCACCATATTTCCTTTCAAAAATCTAAAAACATACCAAATTCCAAAACATGCCTGACCCCAAGGGCTTTCAATGATGGACTGTGGACATGCATTTATTATTACTATGGGACAGCTATGAGCACTCCTATTATTCCCTTCCACCAAAAGATACAGAAAATTGGTTTGGCATAGCCAAATAAATGACTTTTTATTTCTCTTTGAAAAAAAATCAATATATTATTGGGATCCAAGAAATAAAATTGGCTTTCCTCTTTTATGCAGTTGATATTACAGAAAACATTTACTTATAACCAACACAGACTCCATCAGTCTGCTCTCAGGCAGAAAAATCCAGTTCCGAGGTCAAGGACAGCCAACATCCACAGTGGCTTAGCCCCAGGAACTCTGCAGGTGGGTTTGGAGACGGAGCTGGGTCTCAGAGCGGAAACCTTAATCCCCTGTCTTACATCCCAAGATAACCCTTTCCTTATGATGTTTGCTCACAGGGAAGTTCTGGGCAGACACAGAAGACATGAGCTGAAGCTGAGCAGGAGAGAGCATATTGTGAATTTGGAGGCAGAGGGAGCAAGGGGAATGGAACAGTTACTTCATTGGCTAATTAGGAGATACGTTGTGAATTGCTAATGGCCTTGGGGCACTGAAGTGACAGGCTACATTAGCAGCCAGGATGGCTAGGTTGCTTGCTAGTGAAAGTCTCTTTAGAAAAGGAAAGTTGCAGGGAGAATATGCACCCATGTGTTGTTTCTTTGTGTGCTCCTGGATCACAAAGATTTTGGGCAAGGAAACCAGGATACAGACAATCAACCACAGGTCCCATCTTCCCAGATTGGGCTGCCTGGGGCCTGCCCCTCCTGTCCTGCATCCCTGTGACACAGCAGGGATAAACAGGTGCTGGGAAACAGGTGTCCTGATCTCTGCTATCTACTTGCTGTGCAACTCTGGGCAAGCTACAGAGCCCCTCTGAATGTCATCTTCCAGATTTATAAAGCATGATGCAGGGTTGTAGATCTTTAAGCTCTTCCTAAACATGTTTTCCTTCTTGGGCTGCTTCAGTCATCTATCCCACCCTTTATTTCTCCCTTTCTCTCCGTTTGACCACAATGACACATGATATTCTCAGCATGTTAACATTCTGAAGGGACAGAGTGATCCACATACAGTGAGGGAGTGAAGACACAACTAAGAATTTAGTGAGAAATCCATTTTGGCTCCCACCTTGGACACCAAATATCGAGCACTATCAGGCCCTAGCGTCATCCCCAAACCCCTCACAGTGCCTGATAACTCCCCTTTCGTGCTTCTTCCACACCCTCTAGGCTCCTGACCTCTTTTCCTTGTAGCTATTTTTCTCTTATGGTTTTCCCTTCTTTCCACTCTGAAATCCAGCTACGGTTAACTGAGTGCTTACTGTATGCCAGATAAGAACATGCACTGAGATTACTGGGTTTAGACCTCAAAACAGCTTTGTGGAATATAAGAGGAGTCTCAGAGATCCTCCTTTTAAAGGAGAAGAGGCTCTGAGATCAGGAAATTTGCCCAAAACTACATGACTGGCAGCTGGTGGAAGCAGTATTCAAACTCCACTCATTGGGCAAGTTCCTAGACAGACATCTTTCTGGGTCTCCATTTCCTCATCTTCACGCTAAGTTAATCCTAACACCTTCATAGGATGCTTTTAAAGACAAAATGGGACAACAGCAAAGCCATCCTTCAGTCCTCAGTGGCTGTCAGAGTGGCTGCTTATATCCTAAGAAGGGGCAAAAGCACACCTGCTGTTTCCCACTTGTGAAGTCTTAACGTGATGGGACCGCGTCAGCCCTCTGGTCAGCTCCTTTATTTTTATTTATTTATTTTTTAGTTTCTGTCTGTAAGTTTATTGCCTATATCTGAAAAATCATCATAGAAAATTGTTTGGTGTAGCTCTGAGCAGCCCGCTCCTGAGCTCTGAGGAAGCTTGCCTTCTTTTGAGCTACCCAACACTTCTTCTGAGCAAGAGTCATTTTGGGACGGTTCCACCTCCTCTTTTCAACTTCTTTCTTGGGCTTCTTTTCATAGACTGGATTCTCTCGTATAGCAGCATGAGCTCCTTTATTTTAACAATGGCAAATGAGATTGAAATGCAAAAAAGGCAGGCTGAGGGAACAGGGACTTCAGAGAGCTTGCACAGAGGAGCAGAGGCGGGCACTCCACGATGCATATGGGCACCAGAGAAGAGCCAAGTCTTACTGAAGGGACTCGGTGTGTTTCACAATTTGTGTCATACACAAATGTGAGGGTGTGTTCCAATGGGTGGTGCTGCCAGAGGGTGCAGTGCCTGCTACAGTCAGCAGGAGTCTGGACTTTGCCCCAGGGCCATCGGAGACACAGGGAGTGAGGAGCAGATGGCTGTCTGGCTCTAGCAGTGGGGGGTTGGAGGATGCATCAGAGTAAGAGCAGGCCTGGAGGAAGAGGGTGACACTGAAGGAGGGAGGGGAGCAGACGAGTGGGGAGAACAAGTCTTGGCAGGGGCCTCAGGCTTGTTCTCTGAAAGGAAGAAAGTGAGAATTGAACCCCGGCTCCCTGCAACTTGGAATGAGGTAGAGTGAATTCAACACCTCACCTGCGGAAATGCCCACAGACTCCCTAAACCCTAGTTCTCTCAAAATGTGGCTTACACTCTCTGACATGTTCAGTAAGAGTCATTGTTTGCTACCCTTGAAGGTTCTCTCCAGAGCGAGGGTGAGCTCCTGAATGCAATTCAAGCCAACAAGTATTTACAGAGCACCTGGTTCTCCTCAAGCATCCTGTGAGTCCTGTGGGGATGTGAGGAGGGTGGCATCCCTTCCCCAGCATCCCAGCAGCTCCCAAGGTCAGAAGCACTGGGGGAAAGAACCATATATGAGTTGGAAGTCCCAGCTTCAGGTCCTCCTCCTTCTGTCACTTCTACACTGTATAATTTTGAGCAAGTCGCTTTTTGAACCTCAGTTTCAGCATCTATAATAGGGCTGATTATGCCAGCTACCCTTAGGGTTAGTGTGAGAATTTAATGCAATCATCACTGTCGCATGACCCATAAAACACCGTATAGAAGTATTATTTTGTTTAACACTAATATGTGATAACCAGCTACTGAGAGTTGAATCGTGTTCCTCCAAAAGCTATATTGAACTCCTAATTTCTGGTACCTATGGATACAAACTTATTTAGAAATAAGGTCTTTGCGAATGTAATCAAGATGTAAGTTAAGGTAAAGTCCTACTGGAACAGGGCAGGCCCTTCATCCAGTATGACTGATGCCCTTATAGGAAGAGGAGGAGACACAGGCAGGCACACAGAGCGGGGAAACCACCCTGTGAAGACATGAAGATATACAGAGGGAAGACAGCCATGTGAGGGCGGAGGCAGAGACTGGACTTCTCAGCTGCAAGCCAAGGAGCACCAAGGAGTGACACAATCACCAGAAGCCAAGAACCAGAGACAGGCATGGAACAGATTCTGCCCCTGGATCCACCAAGAAGGAGTCAACATTGCCATCACCTGGATTTCAGACATCTAGCTGCCAGAACTGTGAGAAAATAAATTTCTGTTGTTTTAAACCATTCCATTTGTGGTAGTTTGCAACGGCAGCTGTGGGAAGCTAATACACCAATCAAGACAGGGAGAAAGTGCCCAAACAGAAGAACCAAGTGTTGCAACACAGAGAAAAAAAGCAACCAATTCCTCCCTGAATGCCTGCATCTCCTGCCATCTCTTCACATCAGCCATTTTCCTTCTAATCCTTTGCTGTCAGCAAGATGCCTCTGGACATGATCTGTGTAGGTACCAGGCATCGTTTTCTAAAATTGACACACCAGATGATAGTTAAGTGCCTCCTATATTCCAGGGTCAGGCATTGAGGATCCAGGGGTGAACCACACGAACTCCATTCCTGGCTGCACAGAGTTCCCAGTCTAAATGGAGGACACTTTGGACAAGAACTTGCCACCAGGAACACATTCCTGAAGAGGACCTGGCATACAGGGTGCTCTGAGGAAATGCAGCAAGAGGATAAAACATGACCCACTCAATCGGTCACCAGCTCTGTGTCGTTGACAAATTCGCCCAAGTTCCAAAAGGCCACAGGCATCGGATTACTCAGCCCAGGGTCTTTCTATGGCTCCCAGAAGGTAAGTATAGCATCAGGTCCCACCTCTTGGGTTTTATTCAGAATTCCTCCCAACCCTCTCTGGAAATTTACTGTCCACTCCTCTTTCAGAAACACTTTATACTCACTCCAATAACTGGATAACACAGGCCTTGGCGGATTTTGAGTTCGAAATGCTTTATGGCCTTTAATATCCTTGAATATTTACCAGAGGCCTGTTCTGAAGCTCTGTACTCAGGATACAGAGATGAGTAAGACATATTTGTCCCTGTTCTTGAGCAGCCAAAGAGCTAGTTGGAGCTCCTTGGCCTCAGTTTACTCATCTGTAAAATGGAGGCAATAATATTAGTCTTAGTTTATAGTTAGTAGGCATACCAAGTGTCTAGCTCTCAGCAGGTGTGCAACAAACATCAAGTCCTCATGCATTTATTTTCCTGGATGCACCTTTGCTCAGACCTTCTCCCTGCCTATGTGCTTCTCATCCATCTCTACTACCTCATGGCCAATACATTTTTAAGACTCAGATGAAAGTTTGATCCTTCTGTAAGCTTTTCCTGACCAGCCTAATGGCTTCTTAGAATTCCAGCCTCTCTGACTGCATGAATCTGAATATTTTCCCCCACTATATGGTCTAATTGGGCATTTTTAAATTTGTGTCTTCCTCATCCTAGCTTCTTATCTCTCATGGTTCTTTGTATCATGCTTTATATCTAGTTCTTGTTCAAGGATAGCTATAGATTGGTTTGCTGCTTGCTTTATTGTTGCAAGTCCCAGAAAGTAGGAGGTAAAAATATCACACAAAATTAGGCCATTCAGGGTTCAGTCCCTCCTAAAAGTTGAGACAAGAGGGCCATCCTTAATAGAAGCCCAGTGATCCCCAGACATAAATGGTCACTTTTGCCTTCCTGGCTTCCAAAGCAGCCCAGCTGTTCACACCTTTGCAGGGACCCCTTCCACCCCAGGGCAAGGTAACAAAATTGCAACCCTAATTGGGAGGCAGGCAAAGGAATGGCCAGAGGCACAATAACCCTCCAGTGGCCAAGCCAAAGAGTCTGCTTCCCTTTCTTTTATATGCTTCCCAGTCCTGATGCATGCATGGTTCTCCCCTCTAACCTTAAGGCATGGTGGCCACTGGGTCTCCCAAGACCTCTTTCCTCTCTGGTTCACACTCCATAGGACCATTTAGTCTCTCAGGGGCAGAGAAAATAGAGTGACTTGAATAACTTTATGAGTCACAACCAAAGCCAAGAAAGACAGAATCAAATGAAAATACTGTCTGAGTCGGTTTGCCAAGGCAAAGGTTGAGGGATCCTGGGCCGCTGTCATTGATACAAGGGACTCTGCTTTTCATTTCCTCTTTGAATTTCTCCTGAGCACTGTGTCAAGAGGGCTTCAGAACCTAGTCAAGGACACAGGTGCAGGGACTCTATAGGTCAGATGGCAGACCTCTGGGCCTCAGAAGAGGAAGTCACAGAATTTGGCTTGAGGTGTTCGGGCAGAACACTCAAAGGGATGAGATGCAGGGAAAAGCAGGAGCTAAGGAGGCAAAGGCCATTCCAGCTAGTCATGGCTGGGGACAGAAAATTCACGGTAGCCCACTATGTACCAGGCAATGTTCTCATTGATTTTTATACATGATTTTATTTCATCCTCGACATAGCCCCATAGTTACAGGTATTACTGTCATTAACATCTCCATTTTGTAAATAAATAAACTGAAACCCAGGGGACTGAGTAACTGGAGCAAAACTGGAAAGCCAGTAAGCCACAGAATCAGAATTCTAATCCAGTTCTGAGTGACTCAAAGCCTGCCCCCTCCAACTATGTGCTACATGGCTACCCAGGAAACCCACAGATGTGTCACTCCTGCTTCCTCTCTGGATACCACTTCCCAAGTTAACTGGCTGTCTCCAAATTTTTGGCATTTGAATAATTCCTTTACAGGCCAGAGGTAACTGCCACTCATGATCAAAAAAGGAAGGATACCCCAGCAACTAAATACAGAATAAGAGTAAGTAGAGAATGCAAAGGGTTAGAAGGCTTTGTGAGCCAGGAAGGCAAAATCCAGGAAGGCCACTCAGGTCTGGGGGATCACAATACTTCTACTGACAATGGTTCTCTTATCTCAGAATTTTTAGGGAGGGCTGGCTGCTGAGTGGCCCAAAACTTAGGGCAGTTTGCATGATTTTTCCCCCTCCCTTCTTCTGGGGCTTGTGAGCAATCAGCAAACCAATCCACAGATACTGTCAAATAGAGGTTGCATAGTGGAAAGTTAGAAAGAAAACAGTCTGGAAATGCCAACTCTGTTACCGTGCAATTTACATATTGTGTGCTTGTTTATACTTATCCCAATTTGTGCAAGACAAATTATAAGGAATCCAGTGCAGACAGAAAGTAGAAAATGTAGCATGTGGCCCAAGGTTGCTACATATTCTGTGCTTTTATTCTTTCTCCTATGCTTTGCAACTCCCCACCACATGTGTCCTAATCTGGGACAACCCCCAGCACCATGAGTTCAAAATAGAATCCAATAAGAGGCTCAATTTACCTGTGAATCTTCAGGAGCAGCAGACAAGTAGGGGTAGGGGCATCTCACCTGGCTGAGAGTTAGGTCGGGTGCTTTTGAAAGTCAGCAATGTTCATCCAACCTTACTTCTCAGGGCCCTGAGAGAGAGCTGGGCTGTGGGCCACCGCCACTTACAAACTGCATGACCCTGGGCAGACCATCTAACCTCTCTATGCTTTGTTTTTCTCATCCATTCACATTATGGAATTACTAACAGTGGTAGCTCCTCTTCACTGAGTGGGGACAGGGATATAAACACACTTGTAAACAGAAACTGCTGCACAAACAAGCGGCTTATTTTTGTCCTACCTGGATTATGCAACTAAATAGTATGGACCCAATAGAACTTAACCTTAAGTAGAACATGATCAGGGCTGATCACAGAATATATTCAACTGTATTCAATAAATATATTTTGAGTACCTGGCTCTGCAATAGAAGAGAGTCAGATAGATGCTATTAAAAAAAAAAAAAAAAAAAAAAGAGGGCCACAGTGTGTTAGGTTCTAGAACTGAGGAGATGGAAGACAGGTAAGGTATGCCGGGGGCCCCAGTAGAGGCTGGTAGAGTAGACCTAGGGCAGATGGGAAAGCGCTGCCTGCTCTCGAGGGGACAGTGGAACTGAGGCTTGAATAGGTAGCAATTGGCTAAGTGGACACAGTGAAGGCATTCCAAGCAGAAGGAACAGCATGGCTGAGGCACAGAGGCCTGAGCAGGATAGTGTGCAGAGGGAAGTGTGCTAGCCCAGCAGGTCTGGCTGCCATGCTTCATTACAAAAGAACAGGATTTATTCAGCAGGGGGATGTCACTGTAACTACCATTCATTATGACTTTCCATAGGCAGAAACATGAAGACAGCCCCAGATCTCACCCACCCAAATGATTCCCAGCATTTTTTGTGTCATTTCTCACTCTGATTAGCAAGCAATTTCCTGAAGGCAAGTCAATCCACCGGGCACAGAATATGAGTTCCAACTCTTTCAATGAGCAGAAATCTACTGGTTCCATATTCTTCTCTGGGGAAGGAGAATCAGCTGAAATGAGTAGTTGTTTCCCATATTTACATGGGTATTTTCTTCTCATTTGAAATGCTTATAGACAAGGACTAATCTGTTAGGAAGGCAGAGAAAAATTGTGGTCCCTGCTACCATAGCCAAGGAAGAAGAACTGGGGAGTGGGAGGGCAATAAGTTTTTAATCATAAAAATCAAAAACTTTGATTGTTTGGACTTTGAGAGGAGACCCTAAAATTAGAGAGGAACTTGGAGGTGATCTTGTCCAACATGCTACTCAAAGCAAAGCTCCCTTATAATACAGCCTGGCTAATTAACAGGCATCAAGTCTTGCTTGAATACATTTTTTATTAATTTGATAATTTGATGGATCTTAGTTCTGGTGGAAACACATGCACTCACATCAAGAAAGAGAGAGAAACAGGAACATGTGGAATCTTGGAAACAGATGTAGAGTCAAATTTGGCTCCTCTACTTACATAGATTGAATTACTATGACCTTAGGCAAGACATTCAAACCCTCTGAGTTCCTTCTCTGTAAAGAATTGGTTATAAAACCTTCCTTGTCGGTGTTGTTGTGAGGATTAAGTGGAATCATGTATATATAATGCCCAGCAGAGTTGGCTGGCACACAACCAGCACTCAATAAATGGTAATTATTATTATCTCATTAGCCCAAACTCCCACCCAAGGCAGAAATCCTTCTTTAAACAACCCTGACAAACCAGAGAGCTATCAAGTCTCTGCTAGAATAAATATTTGTTGATTGATTTGGTAATCAGTTGATTCTAAATACCTGGGAGACACATAAACACACACACACACACACACACACACACACACACACACACACACACACCCCCTCCAGGATTATTTCTCCAAGTCCTGTGTGAGGGAGATGCTTTATCAACAAGATCATATCCCCATATCCTTCTCTGTTGGGTGATATTCAATGGTTAAATTTGCAGCCCGGAGCCAGAATTCAGTCACTGCAACTTTCTGCTCCACAGTCTGCTTCCTTAACCATTTTTTTTTTTTTTTTAACCACACAGACTGCTTTGAAGACCTTCCCAGACAATGCACATACCTGGAACAAATTGCCTACAACTTCAGGGGTGTCACAGACCTTGTGAAGGGCTTTGTGCCTTCCCAGCTAAGCTCCTCTTCCTGGCACCTCCCCACACAAGGTTCTGAAATTGCAAACACTGCTCCTTTCTCCCAACAAGCATCTCTCTTGCCATCTCCTCTCAGTGCTCTTCCTGGAACTTCAGAAGAGGGATGCAGTGCTGGACTTAAGCTCTGCAATCAGTGCAAATTCCAGTTTCCTCATCTAGTGCATCTTTAAGCCTCAGTTTCCTTGCCTACAAAATGGCGATGGTAATAGTGCCTGTGTCACAGAGCTGCTGTGAGGGCTGAGGGGCATAGCACAGTGCCTGCACAGAGGTAACACACAACTGAAGTTTGCAGTTGTCACTTCTCTTCTTATGTTACCTGTTCCCTTGCTCTCCTCCTCCCACAAACATTGCAGTTTGCCATTGTTCCACTTTAAAAAAAAGCTCCAGAAGGTACACACAGCTCCAGAGGAGAACTTGAGATGGTCCTGCATGCTGTGACCTAGGTGTCAGGCAGGGGGCGCTCTGCCCAAGTCAGACGTGGGGCAGCAGGTGACATATGCCAGACTTGGCCCTGAGAAGCTCTGACTGGGATTTATAAGGTCTATGATTACTAAAAGAAAGAAAAATTCAAATTACTGAGTTAAAAATCAGTGGTACAGTAGATTTAAAAGCTTAATAAAAAAAGGGTCTTGGGAACAGGAAATAATACAAGGGATCCATGGAGGTATAACATTTGAGAATTCTGGTGTCCTTCCCCTTTTTGTTTCCCAGCCTCCTTCCCTCCCTCTCTTCCTTTAAAGAACAAGCATGTATTGAGCGGTTATGTGTTCAAGCCTTGTGCTAGGCACTAGAAATGAGAGATGAATAACCATGATTCCTGCCCTCTTGGAGCTCACAGTCTAATGCAAGAGCCGACTTATAAAAATAACAGTGCAACAAGTTCCCCAACAGGGCAAGCACACGTGCTGAGGCTGTCTAACCCTGAAGCCTCAGACTCTATGAGACGCAAAGGAATAAACAATAATTCCCAGAAAAGGTGACACTCAAATGGAGACCTGTCAATCATTTTTATTAGACATTTTTGCTGGTTACAAAAGTAATAATACTTTTTGCAGGAGATTTGGAAAGCACAAAGGTGTCAGAAAAAGAAAACATCAATCATTATTTCACCATTAGAGGCAACCACTAATACATTCTGAAGCATTTCTCTTTCCATCTATGCACTTAACATCAATTAGTTCATTATGTCTATACATTTGATAGGCTCCCCATTTTACTTAACATTGAAACATAAGTACTTTTCCATCAAGCTCAGTCCAGACGAGTGACCCCTGGATCTTTGATCTGGGGGACCAAGTCCAGGAGCCTGGAAGCCAGGGCTGGCCCAAAGGAGAGATGACAAGCTGGGTTTTGGTGAGCAGGTTGAGTTGGCAGTGCCTGTGGAACATTCCACCCAGGGAGGAACACTGAAGATGCTGGAGAGCTGGGTGTGGCACTCAGGAGACAAATTCAGGCCTAGAGGGTCCTCAGGTGGTGGTTGACGCCATGGGTATGGATGAGATCCCTCAGGGAGGGTGTGCAGGGTGAGAAGAGAGATGACTAGGGTAAGGTCCCTGCCCTCTAGAAGCTCACAGTCTAGTTGTGTTCATGTGCAAGTCATTTACCCCCAGCTAGATTGTAAGCTCCTTGAGGGCAGTTACCATTTCACACACAGCAGTCCCTCGCCAACCATGGGGGTTAGGTTTCTGAAAACCCCTGGGGCAGGAGAAGTCAGGCTTGAGGAATTTAGGACCTTATTGGGGAAAAAATAGGGTTAGGGGAATGAAGTCACCAGTGAACTTGTAAAATTATTATATTTTTACATAATGAAAAATGACAACGACAACATATTCAAAACATTGAATATCAGTGACACGAATTATCAACATATTCTTCAATTAACAATGTAAACTTTACAACTTATTTTTATGTATCATCTATCCCTTTAGTAGAGTTTGCCCCTTCACAGCTGTAACAATATTCTTGTAAATTCACTTTTGCATTGCTGGAAAAAATATACTTGCTTAGAGTCCTTTTCTTATGTGTGCTTTCCCATCCAGTTATTCAATGCATTTTGGTTTTTATAACTCCAGGCTACTGACTCCTGTCTCTTGGTCCCACCCACAAGTGCAAGCACATACCCACATCCTAACAGGTAGGAGTATGTTTCTGAGGTCTGATCCACCGCCTCCCACTCTCCTCTCTTCCCCAATTTTACTACAAACACCTCTCCTCTGCAGCCACTTCACCTACTTCCCTCTTCCCCAACCTCTGGGCATATTTCATCAGTTCCCCCATAGGAATAAACAAAGACTCCTGACCTTGGGACTCTCCATGGCTTCTGACAAAGTATGCAAACGTGAAGTTGTCAATATTAGAATTTGGTGTCTTTCTTTGGCAGACCCTAGCATATCATTCACTCACTAGCTCGTAGTAGGTACTCAATGAATTCTTGTTGAACTGAGCAACTTCCAAAGTAAAGGAAGGATGTGGACTTTTTTTTCTCTCTTTCCCCATTCACTGCTCCAAATGAATATTAAACCTTCACACGACATAAATATTGAAATATTTGTAGGCACATTTAATTTTCCCTTCTGGCAGGTCGTGATGACAAGAGGCAACTAATAGATGCAATCTATCTGAATTCACGAAGGTAATTTTGAGTTCCACATGACATGCTGTCAATAGAGTCAAAAGATATGGCCCTTTAGTGAAGGAATTCTCCATATTTTCCAGCTCAGACCACTTGGATAAAGGAAAACACCTACTAACCAACGATTCTCCCATGTACATTTATGACAGAAAGGTTATCGCCATGACTAAATGGGAGGGCTAGCACTATTTTTCATGAGATATCAACAAAACCATGTCTTTTAAATGAAACAATAACCAGTTACATTTACACAGCACTTTACATTTTACAAATGCTTTTAGGTACATTTTTATCTCACTTTTTCTTCACAGCAACTCTGCGAGGTAGTCAGAGAAGGCACTGAGAGTTCCATTTTGCAGATGAAGAAACTGAGGCTTATTCTAAGGAAGGGACCAAAAGGGGCAACTCACTAGTCAAATTTGATACCCTTTCCATCTCCCATGACTGTTCTGTTGCCAGTTGGTTACAATGAAAAACACAAAACTAAATTGCAATGCTGTTCCACTGTCATGTAATTGCCAGTGCCCAAGAGGTAGGCCCACCCCTCGACACTCACACTCTCCCATTCCTCCCATCCCCAGTTGTCTTCCCTCATCCACTATCCACTCCAAAAGTCAGTACCCAGCCTGGCACATGAAGACATCTGAGTCAGCACCACATGCACCAGAAATGGCATTCAGCACTTCATGCATAGAAGCAAAGCTATGAGGCCAAAAAATCCGGGGGTTGAGGGAGGTGGTGGGGGTGGTTCACCAGTCTTATCTCATTTAATCCTCTGCAAAATACTCACAATGATCACCCTTTCAAAGGTGCAGAAACTGAGGCTCATCACGTGTATTAGCTTGGCCATGGTCACATGTCCAGAGAATGACAGAGTCAGCATTTGAACCCAGGTTCAGTTCCTGGACAGCAGGGCAGTCCCAAGAAAGCACTTCACTGGCTCAGAGCCAAATGTGTTCCATTTCAGCCTCCCAGCTCAGAAGGACCTTGACCCTCTGCAGAAGCTGCTGCCCTGACGGCAAAGCTTCTTACAAAGGGTCCTCATCTGGACTAAAGCTGGATCACCTAACATAATGATTAAGCCCCAAACAGTCCCAAATCCTTTGTGGAAAAGAAAATCTGCTTTTTAAATGAATTCACAGAGACATTTTGGTTTCAATTGCAAGGAACCCCAAATTTCCAAACAAGGAAGTGGGGATTCAGTCCACTTATTCATTTCACAGGATCTTTAACCAAATGGCAAAGGGGAAAGCTCAATGAGCACCAACTAAGAAAACATAAGGGTCAAATTTTATGTGTGGCTGCAATGAAATTTAAAAGCAAAGTTGCAGAGAGAGAAAGTAGACTAGAGGCTGCCAGGGGATTGGGGAAGGGGAAGTGGGGAGTGATTGCTGAATAGGTACAGAGTTTCCTTTTGCTGTGATGCAATGCCTGGGACCTCCACAGAGGCGATGGTTGCACAACACTGTGAATGTTTTAAACACCACTCAATTGTACACTTTAGAATGACTAGTGGTTAACTTTATGTTCTGTGAATTTTACCTCATTTTTTTAGAAAAAGAAAAAATAATAATGTTTCATGTGCTGAGCACAGTCTGACAGATAAAAGATGGCTCAGAAAGTGTTTACATGCACAAAAAAGATTGGAACACACCCACCTGCTCAACATTAAGAGTTAGTTATGAAATCCCTGGACAAAATATTGTATGTCTATTCAAGATGCTATATATATGGGGAATTGTAGAGATGTAGAGAAACGTTTATGGTACAATAGAAGATGGCAGGGGTTGGGGGAATAGTAGACAAAATAGTAGACAAGAGCTGGTCCTCTTGTTCCTGAATCTGTGGACATGGAAACTCCCAGCACAGGGAGTGTGCAGCACCAGAGAAGGGTGTGTGCATTTGTTCACTTATGTCACTCTGCATGCCTGCATGTGTTTATACAACAGGCAGAGGGGAGGAACTTCAGAATTACATTTTTACAGCTTGACTCTTTGGCTTAATAAATTGTTATGCCTTCCAAATTCACTGGTGGTAGTAACAAGGAAAACAATAACAACAGTAACATTATTATTATTATTAACATTATTATTATGGCAGGTACTATTCCTTGAGAGACTTATGAGCTAGGCACCCTCATAAGTGTCTCTTGTGCATCATCTCACTTATTGCTCACAGCAACCCATGAGAAAGGAAGTCTTCCCAATTTTCAGTGGGGGAAACTGAGAATCACAAAGTTAAAGACTTCTCCAAGGTCACACATTAGTCAGGACAGACACAGGATTTTAATTAGGTCTGATTGATGCTCATCATTTAACAGGAAAAGGAGAGCATAGTCAACATTTAGAGTTGTAGATGGAGACTTAGAATGCAAAAAAAAAGCATGTTTTGAAAAACCCATAGCCCAGCACAGCGGCTCATGCCTGTAATCCCAGCACTTTGGGAGACCGAGGCTGGCAGATCACAAGGTCAGGAGATCGAGCCCATCCTGGCTGACACGGTGAAATCCCACCTCTAGTAAAAATACAAAAAATACAAAATAAAAAAATTAGCTGGGCATGGTGGTGGGCGCCTGTAGTCCCAACTACTCAGGAGGCTGAGGCAGGAGAATGGTGTGAACCCAGGAGGTGGAGGTTGTAGTGAGCCGAGATTGTGCCACTGCACTCCAGCCTGGGTGAAAGAGCAAGACTTTGTCTCAAAAAAAAAAAAAAAAAAAAAAAAAAGACAGACAGACAGACACATAATCACTTTAGCTAGAAATAAACACCAGTAACACTCTAACATGTTTACTTGTAATTGTTTCTATGTCTTTTACATAGTTGAAATAAAGCTATAGATGCAATTTTGTCTACTATTCCCCCCACCCTCCATTGTACCATAAACGTTTTTCTACATCTCTACAATTCCCCATATATATCATTTTGAATAGATATACAGTATTTTATCCAAGGATTTCTTACCTAACTCTTATCTTAATGATGAGCCAGTGGGTGTATTCCAATCACATATGCATATAAAAAATGATGTGGTAAAGATTTTTGTCCATCTAATTTCTCTGACTGTATTGTGATTTCCAAAAAAAGAAAAAAAATTAGCTTCTAGATGTGCTCTTAATCGCATGTCCTTATCTGGAACTCCAGATGGGCAAGAGCCCCATCTATGGAGGTGTCTACAAATGCATACATCTGGCCCTGCCCCAGAGCTGGGAACAGAATCTCTGTGGTGATCTCCAGGTCGGAGTGGGGGCTCGCTTTGGTGGTTCCAGCCTTAACCACTGCACCAGGGCTGATGTTTCTTGGCCTGACTGCGCAGACATACAATCTTGACCAAAGACAAGGTTCTGTCCTCCCTACACTGTAGCATCCGAGACTTGCTGGCAGTCATTGCGGCATGAGGCTCCTTCCATCTTTTGGATTTCTGCCACACCCCCAGCCTATCTGCTCTATTATTAACCTAGTGCATTTTTTTCTTCACATTCAACTGACTCTTTGTTTCTGGAATCAATTTATTTTAAACGGAAAATGTATCTCATTATCTTAAGTGAAAAAAAACCCATCTTTTCATAAATAGGAAAAAAAAAAAGGTTAAAAAATGAATATGATGAAGAAAACAAGGTGAATACTGTTGCTTCCTCATCCAAACTCAGGTCTCTGTTAAACAGGGAGATGAACAAGCATTGGCGAGGTATTAAATACCTACTAGCACCAAAATCAGGCTTTCTCCTCCACTAAATCACAAAGATTAAAGAGGAATTGAAACAAGACTTTCTCACCATGTGATTCAGTGTTACTTAACACCGTGCTTAGGTAACACACACAACCATTTGGTCCCAGTCCCCTGTGGAAAACACCTATCTAGTCCAGCCTTCTCCATTTACACAGGAATGAAAGAGCCCAAGAGTTAAGCATCAGGCCTTTGTCACATCTAAGCCTGGCAGCAAAGCAGAATGGAGAATCTAGGTCTCCCGCCTCCTAAGTCTTATTCGATAGCTCTTTAAAAACTTCATTTAAAAAAAATGTGGGCAGCAGAGTATACAGAGAGAGAAATATATATTTACTTTCATCTTTCCTTTTTAGATCCCAAAGCATATTATGATAGACAAGGTTAAGGAAACAAGCGTATCAAAAGAAAAGCAAAAAAAAATCCGTATCAAAAGAAAAGCAAAAAGGTTTAATCATCAAGTAATGATTGACGATCTGCTTCTGTGCCAGACTCTATGCTGTGTCCTGGGCCCATCAACAGAGAACAAGAGACAGTTTCCCACTCCTGACCCCCAACCTGTCAGTGTATGGGGCCAATATTTGGATTAGAAGTGGCCAGTGTGGACTGATCATTCACTCAATTCATTGCTCCACGAACATGTATGAGTACCTACTATGTGTCAGATTTCCATAAATAATTTTTATGGGAATATTGATGGTCACTTCTAGACAGTTACTCTGATCACTCTACTTACTGCTAAGATTCAAACATAAGAATGGCAGGATGTAAAAGTTAGGCCAGTTATAGAAAACTGTTTTATAAAACTGATGCCGAACTTCTTAATGAGAGATATAATTTAAAAACATTAAACAGTTTAGAAACTGTTACTAATAATAGCTAACAAGCAAACCAATCATGTAATTAGTAATAATCAGCTAATATTTGTTAGATACTTATGATACGCTTGATATTATGCTAAGCACTTTTGCAGATCCTGACTCAATACTCACAAGAATCCTGCTCATCTGCAACACACAGACTTGGAACCAAGGCTTACAGTGGTTAAGTAACTTTCCCAAGATCCTGCTGCTAATAAGTAGTGAGACCTAGATACAAATCGGGATAGCTGACAGAAAGTTAAAACCTCCCAAAATGTAAAAGACATGCTTTCTAGGAGAAAAATAAAAGTTTGTTGAAATTTGTATCGCTTTAATTACATTCACAAAGAAGAGGGGAAAATTTTAACCTCCTTCAAAGTTTAACCACTAGTTTAACTTTTTATCAGTAGTTAACAAATGGGTGAAGATCCTGTTTCCCAAACTTTTCTCTGTTAAGAATTACCTGGAGAGCTGGTTAACAGGAATTGCTGGGCTTCACCCCCAGGGTTTCTCATTCAGTAGTTCTAGGGTGGAACCTGAAGATTTGCATTTTTTTCTTTTCTTTTCTTTTCTTTTTTTTTTTTTAAGACAGAGTCTTGCTCTGTCTTACAGGCTGGGGTGCAGGAGCATGATCTTGGCTCACTGCAACCTCTGCCTCCCAGGTTCAAGCGATTCTTCTGCCTCAGCCTCCCGAGTAGGTGGGATTACAGGCACCCGCGCCACCATGCCCAGCTAATTTTTATATTTTTAGTAGAGATGGGGTTTCATCATTTTGGCCAGGCTGGTCTCGAACTCCTGACCTCAAGTGATCTGCCCACCTTGGCCTTCCAAAGTGCCGGGATGACAGGTATGAGCCACCATGCCGGGCCAACCACTGCACCCAGCCATCTTTCCTTTTCTTTTATTTTTGGTTAAAATCCTAGAGGAAAACTTAGGAAAAACTCTACTAGATGCTGACCAAGATTTGCATTTCTAACAAGCTCCCAGGTGAAGCTGAGGCTGCTGGTCCGGAGACCACACTTAGAGAAATGCCAGGTTATGAGTTCATGGGCTTTAGAATTAGACAGACTTGGGTCGGAACCTTGATTTTTCCATTTGCTTTATGTGCAAGTCACAGAGGCAGAGCCACTTATCTAAAAAAGAGAGTATCACTATTGAATAAAATCGTTGTGAGGATTATGTCAATAAGAATATGTAATCTCTGTAATAATCTCCCAAATACCTGGTATATACAGGTATTCAACAAACTGGCTTTGTTAATATTATTGACAAACAATCCACTAGGAAAAATGTCTAATAACTTTTCCACTACGTGCTTTATGGAGATGGAAAGGAAGAAAATTGCATTTTGTGGGTTTGTGATATTTCATCCCAATAAGTTTGTCTTTTTTATGCATAAAGATGTTAGAAAATGGTGGCTGATGAAAAAGGAAGGCATACGCAATGGAAACCCGTCAAAGTCAAATGTCAGGAGTTGAGAAGGGCGGCTTTTTTCCCAGCACCCATCACATGGTTCAGAAGGACTTGTAGGCAAAATTAGAGGTGCTTGATGGGATCTGGGCTCACTGGAAGCTCATAGCAGAATTAATAATTATCACATAACAATATAATTGCATGGCCTTTTTAAGGCACTTTACTGTTGAATGGAATAAATAAGAAGTATTAAGTTCTCCTTTTGGTCTTCCTTTGCCTGATTTATAAAGTGTTGTCTATGAGGGATATTGTGTGTGTGTGTGCCTGTGTGTGTGTGTGTATGTGTGTGTGTGCGCGCACGCACACACACGTGCACATGCGTGAGAATTGGTGGTTTTAAAATAAGCTGTAGAGATAAATTTTGTTGTGAGCTTCTCTTCCAGAAAAAAAAAAAAAAGCAGATTATACTAATGAATAGAAATTGGCATTGGAGCTAAAAATAGCTGTGTGGTAGAGTGGTGGGAACACTTGGGCACATTTTAGAGCTGTTTGAGAGTGTTTAAAGCATTTAAAGGTAGATTCTGGTGCACTTGAGCAGGACTGAAATCATCTGATGAGGGATACATTTCTAAGGCTATTTGCAAATTTGTAAGAGTGAGGCATATTTGTGTGACCCAGTGGAGATGGGTCAAAATGGAATAAGAGGTGGCAGGAATCCAGCGTGGTTAGGGAATTTCACCAGCTGGGCCTTTGCTGATGAGACTTTAACTCTTGGAGCTGCAGGTTCCCATGAAGGAGGGTGGAAGAATGGCCCCCCAGGAACAATTCTGGCTGCTCCATAGCTGCCCCCTCTCGTTCAGGTCTCGGCTCAAATGCAGCCTGCCCGACCATGCACGCCAACTGTAGCAGACACTACGAATGCCCTCAACCCACCTGCAGCCTCCATAGACTGTTTCCACTCCATAAATGCTTCCTACCTCAAGTCAGACACATATTTCTCTGCTTTGGCACTCTCTGGAGGTGGAGGTTCCACAACCAATGAGGAACATCTGTAGGTGGATACACACCCCAGCTTTCTTGGCCCCTAATGGAATAATCGCCCAGCAAGTGTGTCAGTGTCCCTCTGAGGGTCCCAGCAGGAATGAGCTCTAGTTGCCCACAGTGGTAACCTAATTATTAAATTACCCTCTGTTTACAGGGGTATCCAATCTTTTGGCTTCCCTGAGCCACATTGGAAGAAGAATTGTCTTGGGTCACACATAAAATACACTAAAACGATAGTTGATGATCTAAAAAAAAAAAAAAAAAAAAAGCAAAAAAAAACTATAATTTTTTTTTATTTTTTATTTTATTTTATTTTATTTTTTGAGACGGAGTCTTGCTCTTTCGCCCAGGCTGGAGTGCAGTGGTATGATCTCCACTCACTGCAAGCTCCGCCTCCCAGGTTCACACCATTCTCCTGCCTTAGCTTCCCGAGTAGCTGGGACTACAGGTGCCCACCAGCATGCCTGGTTAGTTTTTGTATTTTTAGTAGAGATGGGGTTTCACCATGTTAGCCAGGATGGTCTCGATCTCCTGACCTCGTGATCTGCCCGCCTCAGTCTCCCAAAGTGATGGGATTACAGGCGTGAGCCACCGCTCCCGGCCAATATTTTTAAAAAGTCTACGAATTTGTGTTGGGCTGCATTCGAAACCATCCTGGGCTTCATGGAGCCCGCAGGTTGCAGGTTGGACAAGTTTGCTCTATTAGCTTCCCTTCCTTTCCCATTTCACTTCCTCACTTCCTCAGCACGCTTCCTGGAATCACCTTGCAAATAAGTTACTTATACTCAAATCCTTTTCTCAGGGCTTTAGGAAGAACCCAAACTAAGACAGTATCTAAGGTCCCCAGCACCTTCCCAGTGCTCCATCATACCACACTGTTTAATTTCCTTTCCGATCACTTTCTGAACTTACTTGTTTCCTCTTCTTAGTTCTCCACGAGGTCAGAGAGACTGGTTCTACTGCATCCCCACCACCTAGAACTATGCCTGACTGGAGCTCAACAAATATTAACTGACTAAATGACCACTTTGAAATGGCTTCCTCCTACAATTGTTTCTATAAATGGGAATTACACTATTATCACTTGATATCAACTCCATCTTTTTCCAAGAATATGGTCCTGTCCTAACACATATGTGTGAACAGACAGAGAAGTATCTAAGAGTTTTGGAATTCAAAGAGCTGTGACTTTGGGCAACTTATTTGCCTTCTCTGACCTTTCCTGAGGCCATCTCAAAACTAGGAATAGTATGCCTGCCTGATGGGCTTACAGTGAAGGCTAGGAGCTTAGGAGATGTGAAGTGCCTGGTACATGGTAGGCATTTAATAAGTGTGAGTTTCTTGCATCAGGCCCCAGGAATGGCAAAGACAGCCAGCTCCCTCGTGAAGGCCCAGCTGGGTGACAGACCCTCTGTTGTCTGTAAGACCAGGATAGCATTAGTGATAGCCCTCATAAGACAATTGGGGTCCACCAGTTACCAAGTGATTTTCCTGACTTTGGAACACCCAACCCCACTCCATACATAGTGAGGTGGCTAACAGTAGACTCTGGAGCCAAATTATCTGGAATCAAGTCCTGGCTCAAATTTACTACCCAGTGACCTTGGATAAGTCACCTAACTTGTCTATGCTTTGGTTTCCTCACACACGAGGTAGGAAAAGTAACAGTCCTTACTTCCTAGGTTTGTAAGAAAATTAAATGAGTTATTTATAAAGTGATTAAAACAGCATGATGACATAAAAATACTTTATAAATAAATCATCATCCCATCTCCCAGTAACTTCCAATTATTAACCTCTTAGAAAACATTCCTGATTATCATGTTTTCATGCATGCATCCATTCGTTCATTTATTTTTTCTTCTCCTATCTGTTCCCATAACATTCTATCTTACAACTCTGGATCACTGCAGCCTATTCCATGAGTATCTCCTCTGTACCACAGCCAGGCACTGTGTCAGCACTACGAATGGAACTAGACAACACTCAGTCCAGAAAGGAAGGCAGACACAGGTATGAGTCACTACATAACAAAGGCAAGGGCAGGTGCTAGAGGCACCCATGGCGGGTACCTTTGTGAAGCATTAGTTACAGCATGTCCTAATGATGTGGTAATAACTAAGGGCCATCAAATCAGGCTACTGCAAATAAAAATCCACTTCTTTATGTCCACAAGGGCAGGTTCATTTTCAAAGGGCTATAATCAAAAAATAGAATGAGAATCAGAAAATGAAGTCAGAGTAAAAACACACATTCTGGGCACCTTGTGTTCCAAATCTGCTTTCATTTCACCACATAGGATTCCCAAATCCCCCAGCAATTGTCCCCAGTTCCCAAGGTGTCTACAGGCTCCCACTCCGGGCTGCTCACAACTCCTTTGGCAAAACTCCCTGCTTCTAAGAAGCTGGCTGTGGACTGCAGGTTTCAGCTCCTTGGACTCCATAGCCTTTTCCAGCAAGAAGCTAGGCAGCTCTGCCTTTCCCTTTCCCTGCCTCCCTGGGACACACCATCCTGACATAAAGAGTGCAGCTCCTCCTACTGATTGGTCAGCAGACATGAGAGAGAAGACACAAGGTTCCCATGAGACCTTCACGGCCAGCCCCTAACAGCTGCCTCAGCTGGAGAGGGTTGTTTCACTCTAATTTGGAGATGATTCTAGCTCATGAAAACTGCTTATTAGGAATGTTGGTTCAACATACCAACCAAATGTAATACATAAATCTTGCTTGTATCCTAGTTGAGGAGAAAAAAAAGCCATAAAAACATTTTTGAACAATTGGGGCAATCTGAATATGGACTACAAGTTAGGTGATAACTGTAAATTGTTATTAGTTTTCTAATAACATATAAACATCATATTGTGGTTATGTAGAAGAATGTCCTTGCTTTTAGAAGTGGCACGCTAAAGTATGTACAAAAAAAGAATCATGTCTGCAAAAAAAAAAAGGAGAAAAATATATATCTACACATATGCATGCACACACTGGTAAGTCATAGACAGCAAATATTTTAAGAAAAAGAAAGATCAATTCCTTGTGGCTCTGCATAGAGCTTATTCATATACCCTATATTAAGAACAGCAAAAAAAAAGAGTAACAGAAACACAAGATACATATAATTTATCTCTATACCTCAGAATTCAACTTGACTTTCCTCTCAAAGGGAAATAGATCCTTTGGTCCTGCCCTGCAACTCCACTCACACACACGGGTACACATATACACACAAGTACACACACACACACACATACGCATATGCATGCACTGTTAAAGCACTAACTTCAAAGACAAAGCCCTAAGAGACATCCCAGAATAGCTGGCCTGGAACAGTAAAAAGAGCTTTCGACTCTGCACTGGAAGACCTGGATTCAACCTCTGCTGCACAGTAGCTGGTGATCTTGAGAAGCCACTGAACTAATCTGAGTGTCACTTTTCACACTGTGACAAGGGACTGTAATCATCCCGCCTCCCAATCCCAGAGTATTAGTCCAAGGGCCAGGAGAAAGAACGGCTGTAGAGATGCCATCTGAATGTGCCTTATTACTGCCTATGCTGACAAGTCAAAGATGCTGACTCGAACTCAAGACGGGTATCAACCTACTGCCGAAAGCTTCTTCTGTGCCAATCTTCTGGAATTGGGCCTCTAAGAATGGAATGTTCCAAGCTGCTGGCTACTGGAAACAGATGTAACTCTTTGAGCCCTATATGTTATGGCAGAAACAGTAAAAACACAACTTGCTTTTCCATTTTTTTAAACAGTAATTCCCAAAGCTGTCTTATATAAATGGATCTGAAACACAGATCACAGAGAGAGGGGCTGAGCAGAGACATGGAACCCAACCAAGCAGCCCTGCCTGAATCATGGGCAAAAAATGCCAAAACCTTGGCCGGGTGCCTCCTGAGCTCCTTGAACCTAAAACTCGGGCAGAAAACCTCATTCATTCAGAATCCATTAATTCTGATCATTTAGACATGGCCTCAGCTGACCTTGCCACCGTTCTCTCTGTGGAAAGCCGCCTGGCTTAGGGGAGAGGCCTCGTGGGGCAGGACAAGTATGCTGACTGGGGCCAGGAGGCCTGATCACTCCCCACCCCACCATTTTGCAGCCCTGGACAAGGCACCTTCCTTCCCCAGCCTCCGTTTCCATGTCTGTAAGATGACAGGGTTGGATTAGGGTTGTCCCTGTCTCGTCCGATTCTAAGATTCCATGATTAGTCACTTCCTTTGGGAAGTCCTTCCAATCCTCAAAGAATGTCTGCTGAACAGAACTGGAATCTGTGAAATTAAAGCATGTTTAATCAACCAAAAAGAACAAACCGTTTCAGAGCACTTTGGAAGCACTCATGTCTATGCCCCCAAGGAAGTAAAATGCATTTTGGTTTTCACCCAGGTTGACTCACATGAATTTTCATTCGTTTACAGGTGGTTTAGGGTATTTAAGTATTCCACATACCTGAAAGTAATAAATAATGCTATCATTATAGACATGCATTCAGGTCATCCACTATAGGTCAGACTCTGTGCTAAGGGCTTTATGTATATTAACTCCTTCAAAGGCCCCAGGAATGATGTGATGTAGGTTTACTATCTCCACTTTCATATGGAAAAGCTGCAGCTCAGAGAGCTCAAGTAGCTTGCCCAACGTGACAGTGAGTGCTGGGGTTGGGAGTCAAACTCCACTCACTGTGGTGGCATCTGAAGAGAACTCATCATCTTGTAAACAGACTCCAGTATGAGGATGCTATTTGTCTTTCCTTGTAGTGAACATTAACCTAAAAACAGTTTACCGAGCTATACTTGATATACAATAAACTGTACGTGTTTAAATTGCACAGCCTGATGAGTTTTGATATCAGTATGCAACTGTGAAAACACCACTACAATCAAAATAGTAACCATATTCACATCATCCTCCAGATTTCCCCATCCCCCTTGATAATTCTTCCCACCCCTTCACCCTCTCCAGGCAACCCATGACCTGTTTTCTATCACAATGGATTACTCTGCATTTTGTGGAATTTATTATAAAAGGAATCATGCATATACATGCTTTTGAGTCTGGCTTTTTCCACTCACTGTAACTATTTTGAGATTGATCCATGTTGTTGGGCTTATCAAGAATTTATTCCTTTTTTACTGCAGATTAACATTCCATTTTATGGATATACCACAATGTGTTTATCCATTCACCTGTTGATGAACATTTGGGTGACTTACAATTTTTGGCTATTACAAATAGAGTTGCCTCAAACATTTCTGTACAGGTCTTTGTATCTAAATATGCTTTCACTTCCCTGGGGTAAATACTTAGGAGTGGAATGGTTGGGTCACAAGGCAGATGTGTATTTATGGTTTTAAGAAGCTGCCAAGCTGTTCTCTGAAGCAGTAGTCTCCTTTTACATTTCTGTTGCCCCATATCCTCACCAACATGTGTATGGTCAGTCTTTTTAATTTTAGACATTCGAGTGGCTTTTAAGTGGAATCTCATGGTGGTTTTAATTTTCATTTCTCTAATGACTAATGATACTGAGCATCCTTTCATGTGCCTCTTTTTGACAAAAGAAACTCTTTAGTTATAACATAAAAATTTGGTAAAATTAACATTATTAGTTTCTGTTTATGAAGCTGTAACCCTACCATGTGACAGATATGATGCTAAGAGTTTTACATGCATTATATCATCTCACCCTCATAACAACCTAGCGAGATGGTATTAAGATCCAGGTTTCCAGATGGGGAAACTGAGGCTTAACAAGGTCAGGTAATTTGCCTCAAGTCACAAATTAATTGATGGCAGGCTCAGTGTTTCTCTGCAGGTCTCTGCTCCAAATCCTAAAGGGTGTGCCTGCTACTAACACTGCTTTTGTGCAAAGTTTGCATCTTCTATCTCTGGTACAGATAGGATTTTGATACCTAACCAGGCAGCAGCACAAAAAGACAGATACTGCAGGCAATTGTAACATCAATGCTTTCTTGCCACTCACACAGTCATTCCTTGTTTGCTAGAAACCTAGGACAGTTTAGCCAAGATACACTGTGGCTGAGGTCCTGATCAATAATATATCAATACTGTATAACATTAAGGGCAAAACAGATATCTGGAAAGTAGTTAACTGAAAGTCTCAAATCTAAGGGCTGGCATAAGAATGTCAATGTTTAGCACATTTATGTTGTGCTAAAGAAATCATTTAAAAGAACTTTATTTTTGCTCTTTAAAGGCAGGTGTGTTTCACGCGTTGACTCTTATGTAAGCACTGAAAACATGTCTAGGTTTCCTTTAGCCCAGAGACTTAAGTTCTGCCACCAAGGGCAAGGCAGTGTAGTGCAAGAGAAAGCTCAGCAGCACTGAGCAGGTCAGCCAGCCTCTTTGGACTTCAGCATCTTCCCCTGGGCTGTTGATGGCTCAAAGGGGACTCCTCCCTCTTATCCTTTCTTGTGCCCAGATGCCGTTGTTTGGACTTAAAGATTTACAGGAAATACCAACCACAAGAGTGGTTGGTAAACATAACAGTGGTAGTAAACATCAACACATAGCAAAGAGAGGTGTACCTAAGTAGAAGTTTCAACTTTGCATTCTGCCTCTAAAACCTTGACTTTGAAGCATGGTGTTTATGCCCTATGTCCAAAGAATTACATCGTCTTTTGAAGAACACTATGTATGTCTCCTGCAGTCCTGGAAAGTGCTCATGACATGCCTGCTCATACTTGCAATGTGACATCATCTATTTAAAGTGTCCTTGCTTCATCAGAATAGAGTCCAAGCTCCTTGTGGCCTTCTTTTCTCCTGAGGTCACCTCATCCCACCCCTTATCCCCCAGGGATGTGCTTTTCTGGAGCCTCCACACCTTTTCTCAGGTTCTCTCCTCTGTCTGGGGGAATCGCTCCACATTTCCCTACTTGGAGATTGCCTAAACCCTCAGATCCCAGTAATAAGAAGTTCTCTCCTCTTGAAAGCCTTTCTTATTGACCTCCAGGCAGATCTTGTCACTCTTTAATTGCACTCTCCCCGGCTGGGGTGCAGGCTTCAAGGAAGGCCCTTTTCCCACAGTATACTTTAAATGGTGTACGTTTCAGTAATGGGATTGTCTGTCTCCTCGCACTAGACTAGCACTGCCCAATAGAAAGAAAATATAAATATGACAAACAAGGATGCATAATAAGTAACATAAATTATATAAAATACAAATAAAATTTAAAATTCAATTCTAGCTGCATTTCAAGGGTCCAATAGTTGCATCTGATTGGAGGACACAGATACAGGACATTTCCATCATTACAGAAACCTCTACTGAAAAGCACCGATCTAGAATCTCTCTCTGAGGATTTCTTATCAACTTGCTCCTTTAGGGTATAGTGGATTTCCCTAAACAAGCAAAAGACACTGAAACTACAGTATGAGGAACATGAAAACAACAAGAATACTATACTAATGGTTGCAAGACACCACTTCTATCTGTTGAGTCATAGCCAACCATGTGGCTTACAAGCTGGTTCTAAAGGCCAATTCTGGCTCTTACGAATCCCGCCAATCTATTCTCCCTCATAAGGCTCCACCAGCCAACACAACGTCCTCTGCTCTAGCCCAACTGAAACAACATGATTTTTCATTTTCCTGTGGATGTGTATATGCTATTCCCTGCACCTGACATGTCCTCTCTGGTCACCCTGGCAAACTCTGATCACCTTCAATACAGTTCATGCTTCACCTCTTCTGTGAGACCCTGCCTGACTGCCCCTATGCAGAGGTGGCTTGTATGTCCCCTGTACATTTACACCCCACTCCAATTACTCCATTACGTGGCTGTGTCTTCCAACAGGTTGTCGTCTCTTTGAAGGCAGGGGTTGGCTTTTCCTCTGACTTTGACCACCACTTTTTCAGTGCCTGGAAATTGGACACTCTTAACAGATATTAGTTGAATGACTGAATAAATGAATGACTGAATTCCCAAATTCCCAAAGAGACATACAGCCTTGTGTTTAGCAATGGTGGCATCACTTGAATAAATGTATGGCCTCTCCAGATGCCACCTCTGAGGGAAGTCAAACTCATTGGATTGTTTATATTCCAGGTCACATCTAAAATAGGCTTAGCTCATACTTGTTTGAAGCATAGGATGGACAGAAGCCCACGAAGGCAGCTGAGCCATTTCCCTGCCTCCAGGACAAACTCGCATCTAAAGTGGTGAAGGAGATGAAAAGCCTACCTGGCTTTTCAAAAACACATGGAAGAATCAAAAACCACTCCCAGCAAGTCATGGCAATGTTGAATTAAGAACTGAGGGCACCTCCCTCTACCCGCTGAGTCAGTGGCCTTTGTCTGCTTTGTGACTCACCTTACTGCTTATAAACCACCAGAGCACTTGGGAATTGGGTAGTTGAGCTGTTCACACCCACAGGTAAGAGGTCAGCTCCCTTCCTCCAGGTTCCAAATGGCACCCTTAGCACCCCTGGCACAGGGATGGATGTGTTCCCTCCCGACTCATCAGAAGGTAACTGGGTGGATACCTCACTCTGTCTATTAAGTCAGGGATGGATAGTGGGTGAGATGGTAAAATTAGATTGGCAAAAAGGAGACTCACATTCTGGACTTGACAGTGTGATAGGTACTTTGTATGGGCTCAAACCCCACTGTGAGGCCAGTTACTAGCCATAGGTCATGTTGCTTGACATTTCCTAGTTTCATTTCCTCCACTTTAATGGAAATAACACCCATAACCTGGTTGGTTGTAAGGAGGTAAAGAGATTATAAGGAGGTAAAGAGATTAGGTCTGCTACACAGTAGGGGTGCAAAGCATGTCAGACATCATCCCCATCTCCACTCCTTGGCCTGATGTCCCATGAACTGGCTTTGTGGGTTGGTGCAAAGCCTTCCCTTTCTCTGGGCCCTCAGTTTCCCCAGCTACCTAGGTGAGCCAAATTATTCCTTAGTTCCTTCAAGATACAAGGTGGGGGCGGGGAGGGGGGTTGAGTATGAGCCTTCCTATGTGATATTTTATGTGTATGTGCATGTGTGTGTGAATGAGAGAGAGAGAGAGAGAGAATGAGAAACCATTTATTTTAAAGTTCCCTTAATGGAATAAGACAGATTTAAATATTTTGATTCCAACCCACTGCGTTCTCTTTGTTCCATATATGTATTTTAAAAGCTTATCTTTGTCTTTTAGCTCTTTCAACAACGCAAATCCTTCCCAATCCATGGTAAAGGTTTTCTCCCTCCTGATCATTTGACATACACTTTTTAAAAATGTTAAATCCTTACTCTTTGTATTTAAATACTTTGATGTTTTCCATAAAATAGATTGGAAAGGGTTGGAACCAAAACGAATTTCATTTATCTGAATGACTAAGATGTCAGAAAGAGAGGCAGCTTGCAGCCTCCCAAGAGGGAAACACTCAGCCCCTGCAGGACTCTCCAAGATTCCTGCTTGGACCATATCACTAAGACAGGAACCATAATCATAACCCCACAGATTCACGAATCCACAAAGTTAGCACTTCCCAAAGAGTTTCTGAAGAAACCCTACTCTTGTGAGAGTTCTAAAAATGGTTTTACTTTAAAAAAGAAAACTCATATTAGAAGTTTGGGAACTCTTACGTGCTATTTATGCCTCTCTTGGAGATTCACATAAGCATAGTGAAGACTCTGAGACTTTCTGCAGGATGAAAATACATTAACCTAATTTGGCATTTATCAAACTTATTTGGACACAAACCAGTTTTTATTTTATTTTATTTTATTTTGGCGGGGGGAGGATGGTTATTTGCTTCCATGGTGGAAAGGAAAAAAAAAAAAAGCTATTACCCCTCCACATGCTCACACATCCACACGATATGGAAAAAATATTTGAAACCTAGTCCGTGGAGCTAGGATGGGGCAGAGGTAGCAGCAGGCACTCCAGAGTCAGATGAACCCAGGTGCAATGCTAATTCCACCAGCAGTGTAGCCTCAGGGATGATATTTTACCTTCCAGAAGTTTCCAAAGCTTTCCAAACCTTCCAAAGCTTTCACTTAGCTTTGCTGTAAGTGAAAACCGGACTTCTAGAGTGCTTGTGTGTGCATTAGATGAGTCGAGGAGTGCACAAAGGTATCTGGTAGGAAGTATTTCTTAAATGTGTAAACTATTTTTTAAATGTGACTCTCCCCACTCTCCCTTTGCTTTCTTCTTTGCAAAATCACAAGGGGAGGCATTTGAAAGCACACTGGTCAATTCTTGTAATGCTTATAAAACTTTAAATCAAATTATTTCACATAAGAGGCTATCTTAGAACATCATTCCATTACCTTGTCTGTATGTTTTCATAAATAAAGTCATCCAAAAAAAAAAAAAAAGGTAGGGTCACTTTCATCCATATGTATGTGAAGGAGAACCTAGTATTTCATATAGTTATCTGAAATTTAATATCAAGGAATTTACCCGTGTCAAATATTACTTTATTTAACTGAATGTGATATCGCTTGATATAGTCATAAAGTACATTCCTATCAAAATACAGCTGTTATTAACATTACTAACAACTGCTTTACCCCAGTGAATTTTATTGAAACTATAACGATGGGCACTTTTGAAATAAGTGTCCCTAGCTAATTTGCAGAGGCCTATCTCCCAGAGAGAGTTCATATTATAATTCTAACAGGGTTTTCACACAAGGTAGAATGAGGAGTTTAAAATGCTTGAAAGAGAGTCATCTCGAGGTCACCAATAATTAAATAGGAGCTAAAGGAACGGAACAAGGAAAATGTGTAATCTTCCCTGGCTCTGAAATAAAAAAACAGTTATCAGCAAGACAGTGCTTCTGCGGGGAGGCTGATCTCGATCTACAGTAGGATTCCTTTCAAACCAGGATGTCTATTTCAAAATGCCCATTAAAAGTCTATGATGGACTTTAATTATGAGAGGCAGCAGATAAGAGTCCAGTTCATTCCCTCCTGCTGTCGGGGTGGTTTAGAGCTGCCAATCATCACCCCCTTCAATGAGGTCCAAGGTGCAGGTACCCCTTTCAAGAGTGCGGCTAGACTGTGAGAGAAGGGCTCTTAACCCACACCCCACACGTGGCGCCTGCAAAGTACAATGAAGGGACCTCCTGCTAGGGCTACGACAATCTTCCCATTCCCTCAGGATGCGATAACCAAGGGAACCACATCCCTGCTTCTCAGTGCTCAGCCTTCTGAGGCTCATCTTCTCAACTCTGTTCACCTCCACGCTGTTTGTGGGCCTTAAGCTAACAGTGACAGGGGCCTGTTAGCTTAAGGAGTACCACATCAAATCACCGACTTGGTTCTTACACACACACACACACACACACACACACACACACAGAGTAAAGGACAGAGCAGCAGTAGTCCAGCTCAGTAGAAGCAGCACCAGCTCTACAGTAAGAAAGACCAGAGTTTGAATCCTGACTGCCTCACTTCCTGCTGTGTGGTCTTTGACAAGTTACTTAGCCTCTCTGTTTGTAACATGGAGACAAGATACCTGCCACGTATCATACCTGTCACCTATGTTTAATATGAGGCCCCTAATTCATAATAGGATACCTAAGAATGTCATTCCCCAAAAAAAGCAGAGGCCCTGCAGTCAATGTTTGTCTGCCTCCATGGTTGCCTATAAAACAACTCTCTCCACCCCGAGAGAGAAACTCGCTGGAGAGGCCAACTGAGAAAGAAAAATGTTAAATAATTCAGAAGCACTAACATCAAGTCTGATGTAGGTATAAAAATAGTTACAAAACACCACACTCCTCTTGTTTTCCTTACAGCAACCTTGGCTCCCTGGTAGAACAGAGGGAGGGAGGGTCTGACCCGAGGCTGGGCCTGGGCCTGTGGCAGGGACTGTGGCCCAGAGCCTCTCTGGGCTTCTATTTTGGCTCTTCTAATCACTCATCTTTGTATAAAGGTAAGGCAGATATTTGCTTATCACCTCTACATTTTAAAACAGCCTTCTGACGTATTTTTAAACTGAAAGTATGCTCAGCTGGGCCATTTGAAACAGAGAGAATTCTTTATATCCTGTCTTCTAAAGGGGACGAACTGGTGAGCTTTCCAAGGATGCCAGGCCCAATCCCAAAGCTTCAGTTAAAAGGAGAAGGCCAGGAGGCTGTCCTAAACCCAGTCCCTCAAGGAGTCCCATGCCACTGGCCTGTGTCATCCAGAAAGACTATGCTGTCCCTAAAAGCACAAATTCTGGGAAGAGAACAGGAAGATTCTAACTGGAGAGGTAACACTGACTAAGCACCTACTATGTGCCAGGCACCCTGCCAGATCCTTTACCTGTATTATCTCCTGTAGCCCTCACAATAAATCCCAAATCAGTTGCAACCCCCACCCCTGCCATCGTACAGATGAGGAAACCGAGACCCAGGGAAGTGAAGACCTTTCCTACCGCAAAGTTCCACTGAAGAGTCAGGGCTAAAACTAAGATGGTCTGACTTGCAGCCTGTGCTCCCTCCCCCATACCATCCACAAGAACAGAGCATGTGGTTTGAAAGGGTCCTCATGAAATATTCAACTGCATTTGTAGCTCCTGTCTTGTTCAAGCCAGATCTGAATGCTTACTCAGTGCTTTTTTTTTTTTTTTTTTTTTTTTTTTTTCAGGGAAACTGCATGGGTACAAACTTCCGATTTATACTTAACAAGATGGGGGAACAGGGGTCATTCTTGGCCTGCTCCAGAACAAGGGGGCGGGTCTATGCACTGCTGGAGCAGCAAGCACAGGGAGGGTTAACCATGAGGCCAGAACCAAATCTCCTATTTCCAGAAGCTGAGGATTTAGAAGAGTCCCTTTGGTTGATTTTTATAGGAGAGACGAAGGAGGGACCAGCCAGTGAGAGGAGGCCTGTAAGGGTAGAGGAAGTAGGAGGAATAATAATAATCACAATACTTCTTGTCCTTTTGGAAAATATGTTCTCATCCTTCAAGTCTGACCTCAAATGCTTCCCACTTTTTGAAGCTTCCCTGCCTCCCCAACTAACCTGGGTGAGAGGGTTCTTTCTCAGATGTGTCTGTCTACTTTGTGCCAGGCTTCTTGGTAGAACCTTGATTAATCCTGTCTCATTTCATTCTTACAGTAGGTATTGCTGCCACACATTAAAGAAAATGGAACTAAGACCAAGAGTTTAGTTTGTCTGCCAAAAGTCATACAAGCTAGTCCAGTGGCTTCCAACCAGGGACGGACAATCTTGGCAAGTCTTTGCTCAGTGAACTTTTGGCAATATCTGTCAACATTTTTGGTTGTCACAACTGGTGGGGGAGGGGCTGGAATCTAGTGGATAGAGGCCAGGGATGCTGCTCAACATCCCTGATTCACAGAACACCCCCTACAACAAAGAATTATCTGGTCATTTGTGGCAAAGTTGGCCAGGTACAGTGGCTCACACCTATAATGCCAGCACTTTGGGAAGGCTAAGACAGGAGAAACACTTAAATTCATGAGTTCGAGACCAGTCTGGACAACATGGCAAAACCTCGTCTCTACAAAACAAAACAAAACAAAAATTAGCCAGGTATGATGGCTGGATGCCTGTAGTACCAGCTCTTATACTTGGGGGCTGAGGTGGGAGAATCATTTAAGCTCATGAGAATCAATTATGCCCAGGAGGTCAAGGCTGCAGTGAGCCCTATCACATCACTGCACTCCAGCCTAGGAAACAGAACAAGACCCTATCTCCAAAAAAAAAAAGGCCGGGCACGGTGGCTCATGCCTGTAATCCCAAAACTTTGGGAGGCCGAGGTGGGCAGATCATGAGGTCAGGAGATCAAGACCATCCTGGCTAACGTGGTGAAATCCTGTCTCTACTAAAAATACATAAAATTAGCCAGGCGTGGTGGCGGGTGCCTGTAGTCCCAGTTACTCTGGAGGCTGAGGCAGGAGAATGGTGTGAACCTGGTAGGCAGAGCTTGCAGTGAGCCAAGATCATGCCACTGCACTCCAGTCTGGGAGATAGAATAAGACTCTGTCTCAAAAAAAAAAAAAAAAATCCAGGGTGCCAAAGTTGAGAAAGCCTGGTCTAGTTGTGGCTCAGCCCAGATTTAAACTGAGGTCAGTCTGACTCTTCAACTGATAATGTCTTAATAGTACCTTTAACTGTATCCTAAGTGCCTTGAGATCTGAGTGGCATACCCTCCTGCTTTTCTGTCTTGAATCACATCTACTCCAGTTCACTCAGCAAGCCCTTACTGATTGGATTAATTGACATACCTAATAACAGTGCTAAGGATCAAGGTGAGGAGTCCACCAAAGGACCCAGCCATTCTGTAACTGAACCGTTCAAGAGGACATTGAGTCTAATCTCCCACCCCCTGCAGGAAGCTTCTCAATAGACTTGACAGCGCTGCTTACCCTCCTCCAGTGACAGGGAGATCACTCCCTTCACAAGCTGTCCAATTGGGATGTTCTGGCTGATGCTGAACTAAAGCCAGCTCTCCCCACATCCCTGGCCCATCTCAGTGTCTGCAGCCTTCGGGGAAAGACTGCTGTTTAGCTACTAAGAGACTAGCCCTAAACTCTTGGCCATGTTCTCCTGAGTCCCAGAAAGGTGAAGTAGAAGAATACAGACTTAGAGCCAGACTGATCCAAATTCAAATCCTGGCAACACTATTCATATAGTCAGTGATGGAGCATAACAAGACTGTTGGCAGAGTTGCTGTGTTCAGCACACAGTAGGTGCCTCTTAGCACACAGTAGGGGCACAAATGGCCTATCTATCTCAGGTGGCAGGATCTGCTCACATGGACCTGGCTCCCGCCCCTCTGGTATAAGCTATGTGACATCTCTTTGGTCTCTGCCTGCCTGCTTGCCTCTGGGGTCCACTTCTGAAGAAATGAATTCAATTCCATGATTTTTGAGGGGAAAGAACAGTGAGACATGTGACGACAACAGATCAAGAAATAACAACCATAAAAGTGAACAAGCCAACACTTTAACTTAAAAAGTTCTAGGAATGTGCTATAAATTATAGGTGTGTGCCCACACACCTGTGTACAAACACATGCCGAAATGTGGGGGTCTTTTAGAAACCTACTTTGATGCCTCGAGACCATCACCCACACTTTGGTCTAGAATGAATTTCCTCACACTATTTCCCACCTTCAGGGGTAGGCTATGAAGGAGTATCTCCTTCCAAAATTAATTCTTGATACAAGGCTTTGGTCATCAGTGCAGGCAGATGTGAGAAGAGGATAAACATCTTCTATTAAAAATGTTAGCTAACAAGTTCAGACGTCAAAAGATGGTATGTATCTTGTTCCTGCCACCAGGTTTAAGATATTCAAGTTCCCCATCCCCTCCATGGCTCATGAACTTACAACCAGCACCTCCTGGAGAGGAACATTTGCTTTAAGGCCAGGTGGATTTCTGTAGGGACCCTGGCTCCCTGACTCACTGGTGGAGTGACCTCAGGCAAGATGTCTAAAGTCTTTGAGTCCCTGTGGCCCCTCTGGAAAATGAGGACTAACAAGACCTTACTCAGCTCCATGTGAATAAAGGAGACAATATAGGCCAAATGCCTCACACAATTCAACAAAGAGGATCCCGTGACCATCCAGGTGAGAGAAGATCAGGGACCCAGGTGGTAGCAGTGGAGAGCATGAAGAGTGGTCCGCTGTGAGGTTATGTCTGGAAAGCAAAGCCAATATGATTTCCTGACAGTTCAGCTATAAGGTATGAAAACAAAAACAGGAGTCAAAGATGACTCCAAAATTTGGGGCCTATGAACCAGAAGAATGGAGTTACCATCAGCTGAGCTGGGGAGGATTGCCAGTAAAGCCGGTCTTTCAGGGAAGATGAGTTTTGGATGTGTTAGGTGTGAGACGCATATGAGATTATTCAAATAAAAATATCAAGGAGGCAGTTGGATATATGAAGAGTTTGATAGACACAGTATTGGTACCTTTCTTTCCCCTTTTCCTCTCTCCTTGAAAATTGCAGATACCTTCACAGATCCAGGAAGCAAGATACGGTCTAGATCAATCTTAATGACCTAATGACCATCTACTCCAGTGTGATGCAGTTCACATGAATAGCACACACGAACCAGGAGCTGAAGTGGCAGAGGGGACTGTCTGCTCAGGGCTTCTCCAGTGCCACCTTTGTATCCTGGTGACACGAAATGGGAATGATGAAACTCCCTACACAACACAAGAATGATGAAAACGTCCCTGGCCAAACTGCTACCAGACTAGAGGGAACTTGGTCTGGGTTCCATGCTTCCACAGGCCCATCATGGATCAGCACATTGTCAGAAGCTTTAAAAAGCTGCATTATCTTTGACCTAAAAATTTCAAGTAAAGATATTGGACTGAAGAAAATAAACAGACAAATACATGAAAATGTTGATCTCAGCATGATTTATGGTGGTGAGAAATGGAAAACAACAGTAGAAAATTAGTTAAATAAATAATGGTGTATCCTTATGATGGAATACTACATAGCTATTAAACATCATGTTGGAGGAAAAACTTCATGGAATGGGGAAATGATCGCGATAGATTAAGGTTGCAAAACAATGTGCGTAATGTGCTCCAAATTATAGTGGGAGAGGGTAGTGGTGAGAATTAGGATTTTACATAGAAACTATAACAGAAAGAAAACCAAAAGGTTAGGAGAAGCTACCTTTCCATGGCAGGATTATGGGTTATTTTTTCTTGTTCTCTGTGTTATCTTAGGTTTCCTAAATTTTCCCTTGTTTACACGCATTATTGTCATAATCAGAAGAAAACCACATTAAACAAAAACATAATAAATGTTATAAAATTTTCGAAGTAATACTTATCCTAGTAATAAAAATCACTGCCTATTCCACAATGTGCCATGAGGCTTAATGTGCTTGAAGATATAAAAGAAGCCTGAAGAGTACAACATAATACCTGGAACTGGAATCTTTCCACGGCATGATGATAATGGCCACTATTTACTCTGTCTACTTCACACTACAATTGCCTCCACTGAGGCTACAACAATACTGACAAACAGTTGCACAAAACTGACAGATTCCATTCACTCAATGAAGCAGAAGCAGGAAGGAAGACCAAAGTCTTAGAGCTCTGCTAAGCCAAGTGTGGCCTTAGACTGGTGGCATCAACATCTCCTGGAAGCTTGTCAGAAATGCAGGAGCTCAGGCCCATGCTCCCCAACCACTGAATTAGAACTTGCATTTTAATAAGTCCTCAGGTGGTGCCTATGCACATTAAATGTTAAAAGCCCTCTCCAAAATACAACACATTTCCCCAGTTTGAGGTGAGTTTGAGAAGATCTCAAGAAAAAATCAGATGGCTGAGTAGTACTTCTCAACCAAAAATCTATTGTCTAAGAGATGCAAAATCACCAAATCATGCAGAAGTGAAGAGCCTCCAGGCCTTTGGGTCATGCTAAGTCTCTGACACTAACCCTAGAAAGCTACTATCATCTGATAAGCATTTTATAGGATGTGGGCAGAAATCGAGCATTCCCTCTTCCACCTGAAGAATCCTGAGGCCTTGCCAGCTTGGTGGAGGGTTGTGCATGAATGGTTAATGGAGCACAGCCCAGAAGTGAACAGAAAAGAAACAAAAGTAGGTCAAAGGATTATCTCCAATGACATCTCCAGGCAAGGGCCAGGCCTTTCCCAGCACTCAGAAGGCAGCTGTGTTGGAATGAGAAGAGGACAGGCTGAGTAACGCCACTTTTCTGACCCAAATGCTCCAGTTTGCCAAAAAGGAGGGCAGGGGTGGGAAAGAAGCCTTGATTACCATATCTGTGGTCCCATGGCTCAAACAAATTAGGTCACTCACCTCATACATAAATTACTCAATATAAGATCCCTTTATGCTGCTTTGAAAATGGAGGAAACTAACATTTAGTAAGGCTCTATTCGATGCAGCATTTCTCAGCCCTGCTGTACCTTAGAATCACCTGGGCAGCTTTACAGAGTTCTGATGACTAGGTCCCACCTGGCACAGTTGTCGAGCAATCCATGGTGGGGGCATGGTGCTGGTCTTTGGTAAAAAGCACCTAGGTGATTCTAATGCACAGTCAGGGTCAAGTAACTCTAAATCTAGTGCCTGACAGCAGCTCAGAGAAACAGGGAGAATATCATTCTCATTTTTAACATGATCAAGCTGGTGCAAGGTCACAAAGAAACAGAGCTGGAATTTGAGCCAGGATCTGCTGTCTAAATCTAGAGCCCTTTGGTTTTTCTATGTCTACAGGCAACTTTATTTTCAGGGGGCAAGGAAGCTAGGGGTCCTCTCAGAGTCTGACCTGAAATAACCTGCAACAGACTCCTATAGACCCTGCCATCCACATCCTTCCCCCTCCCGCCTCCTCCCCAATAAACACCTGCACCCACCACTGGACTGCGTTGACAGGATCCAGAAGCAGGAGCCAGCGGACCAGCGGCTGAGCGATGGGGAGATAGTGGGGAAAAGAGCAATGCCAGGAGCTACCATTCACATAGACACCGATTATCAGGCGCTACCCAAGCTACTTCAACAACCCTTGGAGGTAGACACTTCTATTTTCTATTTTCTAACTGAAAAAATGATGGAAGCTCAGAGAATCTAAGGAACTTGCTTGAATGCATACAGCTAGTAGGTGGCAAAGCAGAAAATTCAACCCAAAACCTGTTGCCATTTTTTCACTGTCTTATATGGCCTTAGGAAGCATTTTACTTAACTGCAATATATGGGAGAACCATCAGTAGCAGAGAAAAAGGAAGCAGTGACTTAGTGGTACCTCAATAAATTACTTCTAAAGCTTTGGAAATAATGATGCTGATTCAAGGATGGCAAGGACTCACAACACTGTCACAAAGATTCTTGCATGATAATCCTAGCAACAACCCTGCCAAAGACTGATTATTATCCCAATGTTATGGACAAGGAAACTATGGCACACAGACATTAAGTAATTTGCCCAAGGTCCCACAGATAGAAAGTGAGAGAACTGGGGGTTGTAGCTGATGACAAATTTAGTGCCTCTTTCAAGCTGCCAAGAGGTGAAATTTGGGAGGAGACATTGTTTCAAGGTGGCAAAAAGTGAGCTGAACCACTAGTGAGCAGTTTACATTCCTCCTGGAATGTGGCTTGGCTGCTGTCACTTAGCAATGTAGGACTACTTTTTAGTTAGGCATATTTGTTTTAATCATTCAACCTGAAAAAAAAAAAAAGGGCTGGGAAATGTTGAGGGGTTAATGGCATCACAATGAAGGGCAGCCCAGGGAAACCAATAAGCAAAATACAACGAGCCAGGTGGGAACAGAACTTCCAAACCTGTACCAGAAAGAGCACAAGACTCAGAGTCTCTCAGACATCTGTCCAGGTCCTGGCTCTGTCCAGGTCCCCTTATGGCAGGGGTCATGTTGAGTAACCACATGATGTCTCCTCTCCCTCTTCGGGAGAGTGATGATCCTACAATCTCAAGAAAGCGGTACAAGCACTGAAGGAGTGTACATTCTAGAGGGTGCTGCACCCCAGGCATGGAAGACATTTACGTTTCCTCATGTGCCAGATGTCCCACTGATGTGAACACAATCCACACAGCCATGAGATATGAGATAGATTCTATTGCTTCCCTATTCATAGATGAGGACACTGAGGCACAGAAGGGTCTCCCAAGGTCCCATGGCAAGGAGGTGATGATAGTTCAGGGCCTGAACCTAGTTCTTTCCATCTCTGATGTTGACGTCTTTTGCAATACCCCACGCTGCTCAGTCAGAATCACCTACTACATGTGGAAACGTACTTACATGGCCATAAACAGGAATTAAGGTTTAACATTAGAAAGAACATCTAGGCCTTGAAAGCAGACAAAGTCTAGAATAGATAAGCCAGAAGTTCCAAACATGCTAGAAAAAAACAGATTTGGAGCAGCTAGGAGTCTCTAAGGCATTCTATAGCAGAAAGAGCACAGGGACACACAGTTGCCAATTCTCTTAGGTTAGTTCAGTTAATAAATTAAATAAATAAATAAAACACAAAACTTAATAAAGAAAAAAGTCAAAACAATCTTCCCCAAACCATCAAAAATTCTATTAATTCATAAGTTACTACTCAGTACTTTATTTCTCTAGTCCTGCTTAAACAAATATCTACTTTTAAAAATACTTTTGGGGGTTAGCAGTATAGCACTTAGTATTTTTTAAAACATAATTTTTATCATGGCATTTTCCCTTGTCACAAAACACATTTTCAAAACAACACATAATCTTTGAATAATATTCTGCTGTTAGGCTCGGCCACACTTTACTTATTCCATCCAATTGTTTACCTTTTTCCCCACTTTTATAAATAACACTGCAATGAACATTTTTATTCTTAAATCTTCTCTGCCCATCTCTGATTATTTTCTTTGGCTAGATTCCTAGAATCAGAATACTGGACTAAAGGGAATAAGTGTTCCGAAGTCTACTGACAGTTATTGCCAAATTGCTTTCCTAAAAGGGTATATTAATTTGCATTTCCACCAGCAGCAAAGGAGAGTACCTGTCTCCCAGCACCCTCAACAGGATCCAACACTGCCTTAAAAATAATCTTAGCTAATAAGACAAGTGAAAAATAGCAGCATGAATCAGCATAGAGCATTCAAATAGTCTGCCGATAGTCGTACATCATTTAATTAGTCATCTACCTGTAGTCATACATTCAGTACGTGGCACACCCACGATTTGAATTCAGTCCTTTAGCTCCAGAAGCTGGGTCCCTAACCATTAGCCCAAAGATCTTTACCAGAACTTGAGTTACTCAGTAGTTGCCATGTGTCAGTTATTGTTTTAGGAAATTTTACATTGGAGTTCATAATGGCAAGGATCTTTGCATTTTTTAAAATTCCAGCCTTAATCGAATGTCTCGCGATGATAGAAATGTTCTGTAACTGCACCATCCAGTATGGCAACCACTAACTACATGTGGCTCTTGGGCACTTGAAATCTGGCTCATGCAAGCAAGGAAATAAATGATTAGCTTTGTTTCATTTTAATTAAATTTAGTTTAAAATGTGACTAGTGACTCCTATACTGCATAGAATAGCTCTAGATTATCTAGTGTGTTTCTCAATAAATATGATAAAGTAAAAAACTCATGCGGTCCTCTAATTCCACCTACTTCTACCATATTTCTTTCAAGGCAAGAGCTGCCCTCTTCCTCCCTCATCTGTGTGTGTCCATTTGTTTTCTCAAATGCAAGGTTAATGCTATTTATCTGTCATGTGGGATGATGTGAGGATCAGCTAATTAATGTTTGCAAAGAGCTGCATTGCTGACTGGTTCTCAGAATAATTGCACGTTAATAAAACGTTTAAACAATCAGTTCTCATCCAGAGGCCAAAGCAGAGCTGGGTTTGTTTAGTAAAAAGCTGGTTTCTCTGACTCACCCTGAACTGGATCCTTTCACTGTGGACCTCATCAATACAAGCCCTTCGCATTTAAAAGGTTCTATCAAACAGAAGACACTGAAATCTACCTTCACAATAGTTTTGATGTCACAGTTTGATGAGTAAATTAATAATACAAACAAGATTGGGGAGGGTGGATATTTAACCAACTTGAACAAATTGCTTTTAAGCTCTTAAGCACTTTAATTGCTTACATGATAATGATGCAAATTTTTATATGTCTTGATCCACTCTCAAAGTAGGCCCAGAAAAAGGACCTCTAAAGGGAAAATGCTTTGCTAAGTTATCAATTTTAATTATGTGGCATTCTTGAAAGTTACAAAGTTGCCATTCTAGGAGAAATAAGGATTTAGGAGACAGAGAGGCCTATCATCAAATGCTAGTTCTAGTTGTGTGACCCTGGGCTCAGCCTTACTGAGCTTCAGTTTCTCTGATACACAGAAAACACTGAGTATGTGTTCGTTTTGTTCTTGCCTCATTTTCCATCTCCTATACGACTACAGGATGAGAGGACTGACTCTGCTCTCTGCACTTTATTTCCACTGTCTGCGGAAATAAAGATTATTCCCCAAATCTAAAATGAAAGAATGGACACTTTATAGTGCCATTCTACAAATATAAGCAACTCCTCTTGACATCCAGGGATCATGATTATTACTTTTTGAAATAATGTCAGAGCAGCAGATAGCTTGAAATCTTGCTACTCCATGTGTGGACCATGGACCAGGAGCATGGCAGCACCTGGGAGCTGGCGAGAAATGCAGATTCTTGGGCCCCTCCCCAGACCAACTGAAGCAGAATCTGCATCTTAACAAGATTCCAAAACTAGGGGTGTGCACCTTAGAGTTTGAGATTGCACTAACTTAACAAAACATGGAAACCACTCGCTTCTCCCAACCCAAATTTATAGTGAGGAAAAGTGGCATCAGGAATTGGCAAGGTTTACCCAAAGCCATAAATGTACTAACTGCAACCCTTTTGTTTGACTTTCAAGGGGTGCAAGACCAGCCTTTCAGAAATCAACACTCATCCCACAGCGAGAAAAACGACTTTCAAAGAAAAACATTCTTAAAACCTAATGTTCTTAAGGATTTTAATGATTAACCAATTGCCTCTGATACCCTTTTGCACTATTGGGTGAGGCTACAGTGCTGCCATTGTGTAAAGCGAGTGCAGAACACACAGGAAAATGAACTGGGGTGCTGACCACTGCTCTGGAGATCCCATATGGCCTGTTTTCCTTTCTGTTTTCCAAATGAAAGCAAAGCTCTGATTTGATGTTCAGAACATGACAAAGAATAGAAACCTCCCTTCACCTTCCCTAGTGAAACTAGAGTGGCATAAGTATCAAAGCGGCATCTAAACTGTTGTCTGAAGTCAGAGTCAACCAACAGAGCGGGCTCCCTCTGTGGTGACCACACTGTGAAACAATCCTGAGGTGACCTGTCTACCTGATCTAAAGGAACTCCTCATGTCTCCTGCTGAGCATGGGGGCACCTTGGAAATGGGAGGACCGGACTTCCCCCACTGGTTCCACTGAATTCTTTGTTAAATGACTAGCTATCTAACTACAGGGAATGTATCTTTTCTGGGTCACAGAAATCCCACACATGAGGAGGGGGACTGGCAAAAGCACCCTCTGATTGGATTGAACCACGCAAGGAGGGGACAAGATGCCTAACAATTTCCACTTTCAAAATAGCATGTAGACATGTTGATTGATTGATTGATTGTGCCCTGGGACTGTGAAGGGAGACTCCGTTGGGTTGATTTTTTCCCAGTAAAATGCCAGACAGCAGGTGGAGATAAGCTGTGGGGGTACAGTCTCAACTGTTTGCTTTGTAAGATCTCCCAGGCCAGTTTAAGGCCTCTGAACCAAAGGGAAGGAAAAAGGTGGGAGGGGGAAATCCACAGCCTCAGCAAATGCTGAAGACACACACTCTTCTCCGAGGAACTGTTTGTTATTCACCATGGAGCCAGCCCCACCTACAATGCTGAGGAACATATTTACATATTTCAACTCCATTGCTGGCTGAAGCACTCCAGAAAGTGATGATTCCAAGAGCCAGGGAAGAAAAATGTTCTTGGAAAAAGAATTTGTATATCAGTTCAGCAGAACAGCTCAAAATTATACAAATTCCCTGCTTGAAGTTTGACGGTCACCCCTGCCTTCTTCTACCACCTGGGCTCCCAAGCCTGTAAGGGACTGCAAAGTAAATAGCCATATTCTGGTTAAAAAGATGAAGGAGACATCATGGTTTACCTAACTGCTTTTCATGTGTGACAGAAGCTTTAGTATGGTATCTGCCTTTAACCCTGAAATGCTACTTTCTAGGAATTTATCTTAAGGAAATACTAAAACTGCACAGTATCTCCAAGGATGGTTACTACAGTCTTATTATAATAAAAAATGAAAAATAAACACAAAGTCAAAAAATTAGGTACTCATTAAATTATATCTGCCATACTATATCATTGGGGGTCTATGTAGCATTACAAATATCACCATAGGAGGAAAAGTTAGAGCATGAAAAGATTTGCATACTTTATCATTAGTTGAAAATAAGCATTCAAAACATTATACTAGGATCTCATCATTTTTTCTACATTCATAAAGTCACAAGGTACAACCCAAAATGTTGGGTGTAACATTTTGGCTTTGCTTTTCTGTGTAATGCCTGAATTTGCTGCAGTGAGCACATATTACTTTGGTCATTAGAATAAAGACTGTAAAAGAAAAAAAAAGTAATAAATATATAACCCAGGGAGCAATCGGCACACATATTTACATTGTTTCATTAGACATTTTCCTTATAGAGAACATTCAGGGATCTGTGTTTGCTTGGCTCCCTGAGAACTGGGGCATGTTACTTTCAAAGTGGCCCCCACAGCCCATCTGTCAGTGCAAAGCAAAGATGGAGTGATTCAGCTTTCAGTTACAATAAAAGCCAAGCTGATAGACCATGTAAGAAGGCAGGTAAAAATCAGCCCCTTAAATCTAGAATTGACATTGATTTACCCTGCTAGGTTCTTGGAATCAAATCTGCAAGGAGATGATTTAAATCCTATTGTTCTTTTGTTTAACTTTTTAGATTAACGGATGTGGGAGAAGGTACTGGGACAGGAACTACAGAAGGTTTGGGCTGGGGCTGTGTAGCTATTTGTTAGACCAGGACAGGGGCTAAGTACCCAGGTGGAGACTTGCACCACTGGTGCTTATCAAATCTCATTTTCCTTCAACCTCTAGCACAATTAGAGTGTGAGTTGGCATCTTAAATTGAGTCTCTGGCTTATGTTGCCCAACAATCTTTAATTCCTAATCACCTTCTTTTCCCTTATTTGTAACTTTTGATTTGGAAATATTGGGTTATGTGACATGCCAATCTGCATGAGGATGCAACTCTGTCAGAGAAAGGGACTCCATGAAGCACAAATTCTAACAAAACTGGAAATGACTTTCCTAAGAAAAGAAAAGATATTTTCATTTCAAGCATTTGAAGCTGGTTTTAAATAGGCTGGATGCAAGGTTAGTGGTTCTTTTGGGGCTGTTGATTTCTCTGCCCAGTCCCCACCCAACAAATGCAGGATGTTTCCTGGAAAGGGATAAGGAGGTAGAAGGGTACAATCATCTGTGAAGGCACCACAGTATGCCAGAGGCCTTAGCGATGTTAATACTGACAATGTTGCAAACTAAACAATATTGTGCCATTTTACAGGGGAGAGGACTGAAGCTCCAAAGACAATTTGCCTAAGGTCACAGAGCCATGATTCCAACCCAATAGTTAAGGGATTAAAGTCACATCCTATCATTTTACTCCCACAAAACCACCAAAGATTGAGGCGACTATACCAAATAGAATCAAATTCTATTGGAGGAGAGTCCGTGGGAACCCACTACTCTAATACCTAGCCTTCTAGCTCATATTCTAGGCCACTCCACTCACTACAGAACTATCCTTTGATGATTCTTGTTCAGACCAAGCACTAGTTCTGCCCCTTGGGGTTCGCACTGGTCAAGGTCGGTCTACTAGGGTGACTGATCGGCTTACTGCACCACTTTACCTCCACCCCCAAACAGAGGCCTTGATGAGAACAGGATGCGAGCAGAGGAATAATCCAAGAACTCTTTCTAGAAAACCGAAGCTCTCTGTCCCCGATCCCTTTCCCGATTCCCCACCACAGAAGATGGCAATTCCACAAGCCCTCCGCAACCTGCCCTCCCCTCAGTTCAAGACACATGCTGGGAATAAAAGCTTCCCCGAATTACTTCCCTAAAAGCACACGAACATCTATGCCCTAAGTCCTGGCTGAATCTCTTGAGGACTTTCAGTTCCCCGAACATTTCCAAGGACCTACTGCACGCAAGGTGCCGCTAAGGGAGACAGACACCCGTTCACTCTAGGAAATCAGCTCCAACAGGTCCAGTTCCACGAAGTGTAAGGGTTTCCCGACAACACCCTCACCAGAGAAAACGGATTCTTCCTCAGCATTCCCTTAGAACACCTGGAAAGGGAAAACCCGTTTTTTGCGCTATGTGTGCCTCTGATGCAAATCTCTCTGCTCCCCAACACACACACACACACACACACAAATGCACACACACACAGGCGCGCAGAAAACTAGTTCCCACTGTCACCACCAGTGAAAACACCCCTCGTAATTTTGACGAGAAGGGCTCCCGCTGAAAGCCGAAGCGCAGAGGGCCCGGAGCGCGCTGTGAGTGCGGAGGAACGCGGCCGGGCGGGGGAGGGGAGAAAGGCGCGGCCCGGACTCAACACTGTGCGGCGCGGCGCTTGCGGCTGGAACCCGGCCTGGAATGCTGTAGTCTCGGCTCCAGTTTCCCGCCCAGGCCCCGCCCACACGGCCGCCCTGCTGGTTCGCACCGCTGCTCCGGCCACCGAGGAGCCCAAAGTTGGTGGTGTCCCGCGGACTCCGGCGCAGAGCGCGAGGGAGTCGCGGCCGACTCCGGTACCCCGAAGACAACTGGAGGCCGGCGGGGAAGGCGGGTCACGAGGGGCCGGGGCGAGGGAGTGGGGATGCGCGGGCCCTGCGCGCCGGCAAACAGGTTGCGGCGGAGTCCCGTCCCCTCCCCCCCCTCTGCCGTCCCCGCGGCGACCCGATTCCCGCCCTGTCCTGGGAGCGAACCCAGCAGCCTCCGGGGCGCCCTTCTTCTTCCTGGATTCCCGCGGCTGGACCAGAGCCCCTCTGGCAGCCGGGTTAAAGGCTCCTTCAGCAAGGTCAAGGCGCGGCCGGCTGGCACCTGGGGATTTTTTTCCAGTCGAGCACTGGCTTTGCAATCGCATTGTTAAGGATCATGGCAGCGGCAGGAAATCCGAAGGGCCCCACAGGTCTGCGCGAGGGAGGATTTATTTTACAGCACGGAACAGATTCAGACAGATCGGGGATTTCAGTGGGAGGGGACAAGAGGTTTCAGGACGCTGGAATGTGGCAAAAACAAAACACTCCCCACCCATGCACACCACCATCTCCTGACTGCGGGCTAGGGGGAAGGGAGGAGTTCAGGGCCAATGTGTCCCAGACTTCAGCGTTCCCCACGGCTCTGTCAGTGCTGGGGTGGCTTATCCCTCTACAGACGAAAATTAAGATTTAAAAGCACACTCTTACTGTGGTTTCTCTATCAAAGCCTATCAACGTGATACACAAGCTGCGGCGCTGGAGGGAAGCGGCGAGACGGGGAGAATAAACGCAACAGAAGCAAACTGCTGTCTGCAGAGGGGAGAGGCGAGGGGACTGAAGCCATACCCCGCCCCAGCCCCATCCCGTCCCCATCAGCGCCGGGCTAGCCCAGGAAACCAGGAATAGGTGCAGGTAAGGGTGGCAGCCCGGCGGAGCCAGCGTTCTACTCCCTCTAACCCCTCGCCAGCTTGGGCCTGGATGGCTGGGCTGCCTGGGAATCTCCAAGGGGGACCAGGCACCGCGGGCAGGTTTCTAAACACGCGAAGGGCACAGGGTGTGAAAGACGAGGAGGGGCGCCCAGGAAGGGCGGAAAAGAGGGGTTTTGGGGCTCCACAGGACACCAAGTCAGTTTCTGAAAACGGCGTTCCCTGGAAGGCCTTCCAACAGCTCCGAGAGAAGACTTAGAGCTCTGAAGACTCAACGAAACCTGAGTTCTGACTGACTCCTCCTCTGCGATCAATTCCGGATGCCCCCACCGAGTCCTTGCCTCGGTAACCGGTTCTCTGGGGACAGCAGCATCAGCACCCTACGCCCATCGCACAAGTGGGCGCCGTGGTGCGAGGCGTATCCTAGCTACCCGGGCCGGGGTGGGGGCGCCCCGGTACTTACACTCCCCAAGCAGGCAAACTTTAAGGCTTGTCCTTCGAGAACCGGGTGCTCGCATCACAGTTCCGGGTAATCACCGAGCAGCTTATGTAATTGCCCGCGATGCCATTCGGCAGATCTCTCTCCTTACGCGTCCTGAGAGCTCAGTACATGGGCACCCTCTTCCCCCCACCCCCCACCCCGGCGATCGGAATCCCGAGCGTGCCCCACTGCCACCTTCTACAAAGCAGCAGGGTGATCTCGTGTGCTAGTCAAACACCAAGCCAGCATGCAGGTTCCGGCAAAACCCTGGCTGCCTCCCTGCGCCCCTTTCAGTGCGTTGATGGTTTACGGATAACTGCATCTCTATAAACCCTCTCTCCAGGGTTAGGGGGTAGGAGGGAGTTAGAGATAGGGTGGGGGGTTGGCGTGGTACTGTTGAGGGCTCCTCACCCAAATGAACAGTAATGCACTTATCCACATGGACGCGGGTGCATAAATCGCCTTAACGTTTTGCCCTGAAAGGGGAGCCAATTTCCAAAGTTAAGCATCACGCAGTTGAATTTCCAGTACTTTCCAACCTCGCCTAGGCGGGGGCTGGCAGAGAAGGGGCGGGCAGCAGGCAGCTAACTCGCCCGACCACCCCGCCAAGAAGGACTCACTAGTTGAACTCCCTGCCCTTCACCCAAGTAGTTGGTTGTGTATTCCTCTGTTGGCGTGTGTGTACACACACACACACACACACACGCCACCCCACTACTTTCCCGTCTGCTCCTCCAATGTAACGACCGCATTTAAAAATGGCAATTAAAATGACTAAGGAGCTCGGTGATCACATTTCAACCCTGGGCACATTTCCCGAAGCTGGGGGTGAGAGTAGTCACACAGTCACACTCACACCCGGGAGCCCTCCAAGCGTCCATCCGGCGGCTGCAGCCTCAATTGGCTCTAAGACGAACGTCAATACCGCGGCCGGGCGTCCGGTGAGGAGACGCGGGCGACCCACGGGTTGCAGAGGGCGAGGAGCTCGGGTCGCATCTCCGGGTTCAGCTCCAACCACCGCCCGTGCGGGGCTGCTGCAGCCGGCACTTGCCCCGCAGGGCAGGCTGCAGCCGCTGAAGCCCGGCGCTGCCTCGCGGGCTCCTCCAGCGCCCGCCGGGAGCCTGGGGCGGGCTGGTCTGCAGAGGGGCTGCAGGCGACGGGGCTGGGGCGGGGAAGGAGAGCGGGGAGAGGCAGACGAACCTGGGGCGCGCCGCCTCCCTCCCACCCGCCTCCCACCTCCCTGCCCTCCCCCAGCCCTTGCTCCCAGGCTCCAGTCCGCGGCGGGCTCCGGGGGCTGCGGCGGCTCGGGGCTCCAGACCAGCTTGCCCCTCGACCACCCGCGCCCTAGCCTCCCTCCTCTCGGGCTAGGGGAGCAGGCAAACATCTCCCGGAGCCCTCGGCAGCCGGGTGAGCTACCCGAACCCTGCCCGGGCCAGCAGTGCAGAGGACGAGGGAGCTGGCGAGGCGTCGCCGCGGTCCCCAAGGCGCTTTTCCGTAGAGCGGATCACGCCGCCTTACCGTGGCTGCAAGCTGCTACCGCCGGGGAAGCCGGGAGGAGGGCGGCAGGGAGGCAAGGCGCCGCGCCGGTGGCTCCTCTCTCTCTCGGCGGCGCGGCTCCACTGCTCCGCGAGCCGGAGCGGGGCGCCCAGGAAGGAGCAGGTCCGGGCTCTGCACTCAGCTCCAGCGAGACCAACAATAGCTCCCGCGGGGAGCGGAGCCCCAGCAAGCCTCCAGCCGCGCGCGCACGCCCGGCTCCCGCTCCCGGCCGCTCCCGGCCGGCGTCCCTGCCAGCACTGCTGCCCCACATGAAACAGCTGCAATCCCGAGGCTTCTGGGGGGTTGGGGCGGGTGTGTGCGCGCGCGTGTGTGAGTGTGTGTGTGTGTTTAATAGCTTCCCTTCTCTTCTTCCCCTCCCTGCCTGCTCGCCTGCCTGCCTCCGTCCCCCACCCTCGCTCTCTTACACACAGAAAGAGAGGGCGAGCGAGAGAGAGAGACACACACACGCACACGCACACGCAGGTTACATGAATGGGAGGCGGGAGCCAATCCTATGAGGCCGGCAAGCCGCGCGGCGCACGGGCGCTGGGAGCAGGGCTGCCCTCCGGCGCCGGGGGGCGCCACGCAGGTGATGGGCGCCTCTCCGGGGGCCACGCGCGGCCGCTCCCTCACCCCAGTCTCGGTTCCTCTCTCTCCTTCCCCCTTCCTCTCCGCCGCCTTCTCCATCTTCTCTCCTTTTACCGCCTTTGCTTTCTCGAGTTCTCCGAGTCTCTCGGTTCCGTATCTTTCTTGATCTCTTTCTTCTTTTGCCCTCCTTGCTTGCTTTCTCTCCCCCTTTCTGAAACTTTCTCTTTTCCTTTCTGGACTTCCTTGTACTTCCTCTCTTCTTGCCTTTTGTTCTCTTTCCTCCTCCTTTGACATTCTCTCCAGGGTCCCCGTAGCAGGGTCTGGTCTCCTCTCCCTCCTCTTCGCCTTTCCCTGGGTCTCTCTGGGGCCCATGGCCTCCCTTCTGCCTGCCCGCTGGATGTTACTCCACACTCCCCACCCCAACACTTTTCTAGGGACGGTCTCTTTCAAGTTGCTACTGCAGCACAATCAGAGGTAATTAAGAGCTAAGATCTTGAGTTCCTTCCTCAGGCATGCAAGATGCCCAAAGCAAGGCCCTCCTTCCTCGGACAACTTCCCCAAAACCATGGTAACAGCTACTGAGTCGTGATAACAATCACTTAAAAAATAGCAGTGATTGCAGTCCAAGAGATTTCTGTCCCTCGAATGTCTGGATCGTGATGGCAAGCACATTTCCAAGAGAAGGGCATTTTTATGTGATGAGAGTGGTAGTTTGACTGAGTGGCAACTTGGAAGGGCTTTGGGGAAGAGACTGGAGGAATTCCCACTCCAGCCCTGCTGCCTGCTGGCTGTAGGACTTAGTGCGAGCCATTTCCCCTTACCCGGCTTCAGTTTTCTCATCTATAAAATGGATGATACCGACTTCACCAGTTGTGGTGAGGATTAAAAGAGAGAACAATGGAAAGAAAGCACTGGGTGTATATGAGACGCTTAATTTACGTTAGTTTCCTTCTTTAAGACAACTTCCTTCATGATCTTCTGCTACACTGTGTCTCTCTGATCTAAAGTAGTTAATGAAGGAGGAAATGTGACAATGCTAATTTCACATAAATGTGAAAGGAGGGGTAGGCTATTTTGAAAACTCTTCTGTGTGGTGAGGAGACTGTCTAGCCAGTTGCCATATGCTGATTATAAAGGCATCACAGATTATAAACGTGGGGTGCTGGAATGCCCCTTCAACATCTCATAACTAGGGCATCTCAGAAAGGCAGGGATGGGTTGGGGTGGGTGGGAAGTTTCCACACAATCTGTCCAATCTATTTTTAAAATCTTTATGATAAGTGTACAGTGACCAGTGACAAAGCCTCTGAGATTAACTAAAATGTCGAGTCTCTGCCTTTTGTGTCCTCACTGCAGACATCAAATGCTGGGCATCAGCTGTGATTGGCAGTTAGATTTAGTCCTTCAACAAATATTTGTTGACCACCTACTTTGTGGCAGGTGCTGTGATAGGTCTCAGCATTCAGTGGTGAGACAAACAGGCCTTGTTTTCCAAGCTTACAGTTCAGTAGGCATGTTTCATGAATGTATACCGAGAAAATGAGACACATGTACCTGAAGGAGTAACATTGGTTTGGTGGATAACTTCTTTCACTACAGGAGATCCAAGACAGGGAGTATAAGAAAGGGATCTTTGAGAGTGATAATTTTGCAAACCACTTTCAGTCTATGCATTTCATTTGACCAGTGAGAAAAATGAGACCCAGATGCTAAAAGTAGTGGGTAAAAGTAGGTAAAAGTATGTTGAGAAACAAAAAATATATATAGTTTCAAAGTATCTGCCCACATGATACTGATTAATTTCAAAGGAGAAAAGAGTAGCTTTTCAATAGAAAACCTGAAAGACTCCATGTTGAGTGATTAAAATCAGTATTACCAGGAATGTGACAAGTAGACATCATGTGGCCCCTGATATAGTACACTGGAAGGACATATCACTTCTGTGATATTCCTGGTAGACATGAATAACCTGAATCTAATCATGAAGGATGCCCAATGGAATTGTTGGGAGTAAGTGAAGATTTCCCATAGGAGGTGACATTCAAGCTGAGAATTTTTTGTTTTTTGTTTTGTTTTGAGACAGTTTCTCACTCTGTCACCCAGGCTGGAGTGCAGTGATGCCATCTTGGTTCACTGAAGACTCAACATCCTGAGCTCAAGTGATCCTCCCATCTCAGCCTCTTGAGTAGCTGGGACCACAGGCACGTGACACCACACCACACCAAACTAATTTTGTTTGTTTGTTTTACAGATGAGGTCTCACTGTGTTGCCCAGGCTGGTCTCAACTACCATCAATCCTCTGACCTAGGCCTCCCAGAGTGCTGGGATTACAGGTGTGAGCCACCATACCTGGCCTCAAGCTGAGTTTTGAAGGCAAGGAATTAGCTAGACCATGAAAAGAGGGGAGATGCTTTTTAGGTACAGGTAACAGCATGATGACATGAACAAAAGCATGAGATACTCATAGCAGAGTTGGACATATTGGGGGAGGGTCTTGGAGGAGTCTAGAGGAGTTCTAGAGTCTAGGATTGGATTTTGACAGGACCTGAAGGAGGCTAAGGATCCAAACATCCTGAAAGTTCAGGTACTGGGGTAGAAGTAGGGTAGACAATTAATGAAGGCTTGTAAGAAGAGGAAGGATGTGATCTTAAGTGTGTTTTTAAAAGATAATTTGGCAGCAGTGTAGAGAAATGGATTAACTGGGGTGACTTAGGAAGACTAGAGGCAGGAATAAGTAGGTCATTTAGGTAAACTAAGGCAGCTGCAGTGAAGCCAGATAAGGGAGGAGAGATTTGAGAGAGATTAAGGATGATTTTGGTTTCTGATTGGATGGGGGTAGCAAGGAGAAGCCCAAAGTGACACTCAGTTTTCAAGCTTGGATATCTCAATGGAAGGTGGTACTTACTCATTGCAATGTCAAGAGTATTCAGGAGGAAGTAGAATTCAGGGAGAATTTTAGAGGGGGAAGAAAAGGTCAGTTGCTACCATGTTATAATCTAACTCTATAGCTAACCTGAGATTCTCCTATATGGCTGCTCTGTGCCATAGGAAACACTAGTTGTAAAATTCAGCCTAAGACCTCCAAATAGCCAGCCAATGAACTGAGCAAGATAGATAATATTATCTTCTTTCTGTAGAGAGAAAACTGGGGCACAAAGTGGCCACACAGCAAGAGGAAAGCTGGGGAAGCCAGAACAGCCATGTGGCTGCACTCATCTTTGACAAATCAATCCACTGCATTTCAAGCCTATTCAACATACATTTATAGAGTGCCTACTACCAGCAAGAAACAAGCAGCAGCAAGATAAATGGAGTGCCGTTCCTGCCCTCAGGGAGCTCACCTCCCAGTGGAGGAGCTGGCAAACACTTTCTGTAAAGAACCGGATAGTGAATACTTCAGACTGTGCAGGCCAGTCTCTGTAGCAAATGCTCACCTCTGACATTATAGCAAAAAAGTGGCCATGCACAATACCTGAACTATGTATTACCCAGAAAAACAGGAGATTGGATATAATGACAGTACATTATTTGTAATAATGGGAAAAAAATGGAAGCAGCCTAAATGGTCAAATAAAATAAGTAAATTGGAGGACAGCTTTTGTTGGAATATTATGCAGCTACTTGAAAGTGTTTTTGCAGTTTTTCATGCCATAAAAAAGTTAGTATTGGCATATATAATATTTTAAAAGAGAATTCAGAATTATTAGCTACATAAAAACCCTCTTGCAGAAAAGTCTGAAGAAAAAAATGCCAAATATTAACCGTGTTTTCCTCTGGGTGATGGGGTTATGAGTAATATATATTTTCTTCTTTATACTTTTTCTGGTATTTTATAATCTTCCTACTGTAAACATTCATTATTCCATTATAAAAACTTTTTAAAGCTGCCATTAAAAAAACACAAAGACATGGCTATGATCATTCCCCCCACTCCCCGACTTTATCCCTTTTCAATCCACCCTTCTCACTCCTCCTGAAGAGTAACTGCGTTTTGAGATTTATCTTTGAGAGTGAAACAAGGAGGCATTTAGCAAATCAGGGGAAATTCTTAGCTGGGCTAGAGAGGAGGAGAGGGCATTCTTATGGAGGCAGATACATTATGAGAGCTGTTGAAACTGTACATATTAAAGATGTTTGCATTGCCCTTATTGATTCTGTGATATGTTATAAGGAAAAGAAAACATATAGTGGGGTCAAGAAAATGTGAGTCTTTAAAGGGCAAGTTTTAATTAGCAAATGTATTTATTTGCAAAAAATCCTTCCCTTCAGAGTCCAGCAGTTACTAGAAAATTGTTTCAGGGAGTAAGTACTTCAAAGCAAGAAGACACTGAGGAGCAAGAGGCAATGCCTCATGCCTGTTGTCTGACACCACATCAAATATGCAAGTTGGTTACTTAGGATTTGGACATCTACTGATAAACGCCATCAAACTTCCATAATTAGAGGGTGAGAAAAGTGCCTGCCAGAGGATAGTCTCGGTCTTTGGAAAGGTTGCTGTAAATAGTTCCCTTGTAAGGTTCCATCTGCATCTCTGATTTTTCATCTCACAGAAATATTTACCCTGTGGGTAATTTCCCCCACCTAATAATAATAACACCGTACACAGCATGGCCCTTTCACCTTTTCAAAGGGCCTCCACATCTGTTGATAGACTCAATCCTTGTACCCACCCCTGCTGGAATCCTACTTCCAGTGTGAGCCAAGAGGAAGAGGGACCCAGAGAGGTTCAAAGAGTCAGAGCAGGGGCTAGAACTAAAAGAAGGAATAAAAGACATTCTTGGAGAGTCTTCTGTGTGGCGCCAGAGCTTCCACAGTGTGTTATCACATAGAATTGTTGTGATAACGAGAGAGGGAGAGTGAGCACACTGAGGCTTGTGAGGTTCTGGCTCAGCCAAATCAGAATCAGAATCCAGCTTTCCAGAACTCCCAAGCCACTTGCCTGACTCAGCACAGCCCCATTTTTAAAAGCCACGAGGTGAGACTGGTGGTGATTTTCTGTCTGACTGACTCCGTTTCATCCGTAAGCTGCCTTTCTGTGAGGTTTGTCTAACCCGTGAGTTGTCTTTCTGTCTTATAGGAATTAGAAGCTAGTGTTTGGGGATTTGGTGATAAACAATGACTTTTGGATCATCTCATAGAAAATAAGGGGAAAGCCTCTGCTTGGGTTCACCATAAATACTCACTTTTAGGGAAATGATTAGAGTTTGTCCTCCATTTCACCCCTCATCCTGAAATGTTTAGCAAAGTATTGGCACTTACAGGTTCTTAGTAAATATTTCTTCACCGAGTGAAGAAATGAATGCTAATAACAACAATAGCTAGCATGCATTGAGTGATGTGCCAGGGGATGAGCAAACAGCATTATCTTATTTAAATTGTACTGCTGTACTTTGTGGTAGATATAATTGTTATCCCTAATCCATGGGTCAGAAAACTGAGAAGTTAAGCAAATTATACAGTCACATAACTAATAAATGGCAAGGCCAAAGTCCACCTTGGATTGCTCTTAGCTACCACACTGTGTTGGATGGATGGATGGATGGATAGCCGGATGGATGGATGGATGGATGGATGGATGGATGGATGGATGGAGAGATACAATTAATAATACCAGCAGTGTGCTGGGCACGGTGGCTCAGGTCTGTAATCCCAGCACTTTGGGAGGTTGAGGTGGATCACCTGAGGTCAGGAGTTTGAGACCAACCTGACCAACATGGAGAAACACCATCTCTACTAAAAATACAAAATTAGCCAGGCGTGGTGGCCCAAGCCTGTAATCCCAGCTACTCGGGAGGCTGAGGCAGGAGAATCTCTTGAACCTGGGAGGTGGAGGTTGTGGTGATCCGAGATTGTGCCGTTGCACTACAGCCTGGGCAACAAGAGCGAAACTCCATCTCAAATAATAATAATAATAATAATAATAATAATAATACTAGCAGTGAAGTGAGCTCTGCATGAACGGCAATACATTTTATGGTATGGCTACTCTTGTCCATTACTCTTCATGGTTGCACCCTGTTTATTTCCTTCATTGCATATTTTACAAGCTGCAGTTACTTGTTTCTGCATTCCTTTTACTTTTAACATCTGCCCAACTGCAATCAATATAAGTTTCAGAAGTGGAGTGACCAGGAGTGTCTTGTTCACTGTTGTGATCCTCAGCACCTAGCACATTGCTTGCCACAAAGTAAGTGTTCAGTAAATATTTCTAAAATGAATGAATGAATGTGGGCTCCCATCCTTCTTAAGCAGTGGAATGCCTGCAAGCATATATATATACCTATGCACTGTTGATAGGGGGTATTTTACACAAATTTACTCCATCTCCATGCCAACAGTATACTTTCTGCCTTTGAGGGCATATGGCTTGGGCAGTGGGGCTCAAATTCAGATAAGCCTATAATGGTTCTGATGTCAGATTGTACTCCTCCACTGACATTTGCTCCCAGATAGCAGGGAAAACACTGATCAGAAAACAGCAGCATTTGTTGTGGTCAAAGGTAACGAGATGGCAAAACTCCGTGGTGGAAGCATCCCCTGATTAGGTCAGGCCCCACTCTCACAACAGAGAGGCACTGTATCAGCTGACATTGCTTGCATAATGTTTCTTTCTGAGGGCTGGTCTCCTTAAAAAGAGCTCTCCTAAAGCATTCTCCTGCATGCTTAATGCCATGTGATACTCTCCAAAAGGGATGTGCCAATTTTTTGTCCTATATCTTCCCATCATTTGCCTAACAGACTTCCTTGCCACTCATGTGAGTTTGCCTTTTTCATGCATCAGGTGACAGGTGCTAGGCGTCTGCAAAAGTAAATTACATCCATTTCTTAGTCTTACAAGTCTGCAGCCTTCATTAGATCTGCATATTTGTCCCGAGGACCATGGGTGAGGTAATCAAGAATGAAACAGACAGAATAAACAAAAGAGCCTCCATTAAATGACCAAAGCCTCTGTGGGGTAATTCTAATGATGGTCATGTAAATGATGTGTCAGATGCTGACCTAAAGCCTTGCACATATTCATACATTTAATCCATACAACAACCCTATAAAATCAATTCTTTACTACTCCCAAATCAGACTGCAATTCGGTACTTCAAGGCCTTATCAATCTGTAGGACAATTAGGACCTATACCCTGTTCTGTTTTCCACATTATATTTTTCATGTATAATATATCTTGAAAATAGATGTATTTATCTCAATATAAATAGGTGTATATATGTGTATAATATCTCGGAAATTGGTGTATTACTTTTTATACTTGCATACATTTTAAAAGACATTTGACTTTTTCATCGATTCATAATGATTGTACATATTTATGGAGAACGTGATATTTTGATACATGCATGCAATATGTGATGATCAAATCAGGGTATTTAGGATAATTCATCACCTCATTTATCATTTATTTGTGTTGAGAACATTTCAGATCTTCTCTTCTAGCTATTTTGAAATATAAACTCAATGGGCTGAGCGTGGGGGCTCATACCTGTAAGCCCAGCACTTTGGGAGACTGAGGAGGGTGGATCACTTGAGGCCAAGAGTTGAAGACCAGCCTGGCCAACATGGCGAAACCCCATTTCTACTAAAAATATAAAAATTAGCTGGGCGTGGTGGTGGGTGCCTGTAGTCCCAGCTACTCAGGAGGCTGAGGCAGGAGAATCACTTGAGGGAGGTGGAGAATGCAGTGAGCTGAGATCATGCCACTGCACTCCAGTCTGGGCAACTAAGTGAGACTCAGTCTCAACAAAAAAAAGAAAAGAAAAGAAATCTACACAAAATTATGGTTTACTATAGCCACCCTATTGTGCTATGAAGCACTGGAATTTATTGCTTCTATCTAACTGTATGTTTGTATCCATTAACCAGCCTCTCTTCACCCCAACCTCCAATGCTTCCCAGACTCTAGTAATTATTGTTCTACCCTCTGCTTCCATGAGATCACTTTTTTAGCTCCTACATATGAATGAGAAAATAAGACATTTTTCTTTCTGTGCCTGGCTTATTTTACTTAACATGATGATCTCCAGTTCCATCCACATTGCTGCTAAATGACAGGATTTCATTCTTTTTTATGACTGAATAGTACTCCATTGTGTATATATACCACATTTTCTTTACCTGTTCATCTGTGGATGGACAGATAGGTTGATTTCATGTTTTGGCTATTGTGAATAGTGCTGCAATACACATGGAGGTGCAGGTATTCCTTTGTTATGCTGATTTTTCTTTGGATAAATACCCAGTAGTGGAATTGCTGGATTATATGGTAGCTCTATTTTTAGTTTTGTTGAGAAACCTCCATACTGTTGTTAAAGCAAACTAAATATGATCTGAGAAGGGCTCCATACTTCTATATTTGAGCCCTCGTGGACGAATGTAACTTCATAGGTAGACAAGATCGAAAGCCTAACTTAGGAGTACGTGCCTATAACAATAGCTGAGTCCCAGCAGTCACGCTTCAACCACTCTTACACGGCTGAATGTACAAACTGTGTTCAAATAAGACAAACTCCAGACTGTAACCAATCCAGCTGTTTCTGTACCTCACTTCTGATTTCTGTATGTCACTTCCCTTTTTTTTGTCTATAAATTTGTTTTGACCATGAGGCACCTATGGAGTCTCTCTGAATCTGCTGTGATTCTGGGGGCTGCCCAATTTGCAAATTATTCATTGCTCAATTAAACTCCTTTAAATTTAAAGTTTTTGTTTTAATACTGTTTTTCATAATGGCTATGCTAAGTTGCATACCATTTTATTATATAGACATAGCATATGAATTTAATCACAGAGATCACAGCGATTCTGATATATTTACTTAAATAAATCTCAAGCAAGTAAACTATGGTAAGACACATAGTAGCTGCTCACAAAAGTTAAATTACATTATTGCTGTCAAATCTGTTGACTATTAAAGTAACCCAGAGGAAATTGAAGTTCCAAATCAGTTTCACAAGGTATACATTTTAATTGATGTATTAAGGCAACTGACAAACCATTGGGAGAGGGCTATAGTATATATTCAAAATGTTCACACTGAATGTAAAAAAGGAAAATATGAAAAGAAGAAAACATAGGTGATAATCTACATGATTTTGGATGTGAAGAAGGAAGACCTTTTAAAATGTAAGATGATAAAGAAGATATTTTAAAGAAAAATTTCAGTAAAAAAATAAAATGTTTGTATATTTTAAAAACCGAGATAAAAATCAAAAGAACAAAATTCTGGGGAAGTATTTGAAACATACATGAAAATGTGCTACTATTCTTAATATATAATGAGGTCTTATGAATGTATAAGAAAAAGACATTTCAATAAAAAAGTGCACAAAGAAAATGCCGTCTCTACTAAAAATAGAAAAATTATCCAGGCATGGTGGCGGGTGCCTATAATCCCAGCTACCAAGGAGGCTGAGGCAGGAGAATCGCCTGCAGGAGGCGATGGTTGCAGTGAGCCAAGAGCGCACCACTGCACTCCAGCCTGGGCGACTGAGTGAGAATCTGTCTTCAAAAAAATAAAAATAAAAATAAATAAAAATTTAAAAAAGCACAACTAGGCATAAGACATATATTTAAATCATTAATTAATAACTCCAAGAAATGCAAGAAACAAAAACATTGAGTTGTTCTGTTTTGTTTTTGCTTATCAAATGAGAAAACTATAAAAGAAGAATAACATATACAGAGAATAGTTAACTCTACTTATACTGCCAATGGGTATATATTGGTACAACCTTTCCAAAAACTAATATGGCAATATATACTCAAAACCTTTTATTGTGTGGAGCTTTTGACCTAGGAATCTATGTCTACATTTAATGAAGTTAATTCAAGGAAAACAATTATGAGTGGACCCCCAGAATTATATAAAGGGGTTTCATCAGTGTTAGCAATAGAGGCCAACTGGGAACAATTTAAATGTCAAGAAACTACTAAATGATCAAATGTATTATGGTACACCGTTGTATGATGAAATATTGTACAACCATTATAGATCATGTTATAGAAGAATTTTTAATGAATCTGGAAAGCAGTCACAATATTTTTGTGACCTTTCTTTAATGTATTATGAAAAATTTCCCCCAAAATAAAAAAACCATAAATTGATTATAGCAATTATTTAGCTTCAATTATTGTCAATTCATGTCCAATCTTGTTTTATCTACACCCTTCTCTACCCCCATTATTTTGAAGGAATTTCCCTGATTGTTTCATAAATCTCTCTATTTTTAGTTTGTTTGCATCAGGATCCAAATAAACTCCTGTGCTACAATTGGTTGACTTATCTCCTAAGTTTCTTTGGGTTTTCAGCCATCTATTCTTTTCCCTGCTCGCACATTACTTTTAAAGAGATTGGGTGGTTTGTCCTGTAGAGTTTCCCGCAATCCAGGTTATTGATTGCAGCCTTCTGATGTGGTTTAACATGTTCTTCTATGTCTTATATTTCCTGTAAACTTGTAATTTATTCTAGAGGCTCAATCCAATTCAGAGTTAATTTTTTTTACAAGACTGCTTTATAGATTGTACTGTGTACTTTCACAAGTCTTTGTATTGTTAGCAGCCTTTGCTGCTCATCTACTAAATTCATCATCTCACTAGAATTTGCAAACTGATGATATTCTATCATTGCTTCCTTACTTTTAACATGAATACTTCAATAAAAAGAAACTTCCCCTCATGAACTATTTGGTTACCCAAAAAGACAGGATAAATGTTTGATTTTTTTTCATTTTATTTGCCAGATTTCCAAAGAATGAGTTGGTTCCTTAGAATCTTCCAGAGGCAAGCAAAGTGTGTGTGTGTGTGTGTGTGTGTGTGTGTGTTCCTATTTTATGAATCAGTAATGAGCTCATGTATTTAAATATGTTTAATATATTTTCATTTATATATTGATGTCCAAATTGTCCCACCTTTGGTCTGTGGTGAACATCTTCATATTAATTCTCAAGTGTTTGATAGCCTTCTTTCTTTCTGGAATAAAAGATGATCTAGGCTCATCTTACATCTTTCCTAAGCCAGACTTGAAATTGTCCAGGACTGCCTCCTTTCTTTTTAAATGGGAAATGGTTTTTAGAAACCACAGTCTTGTTACTAGGAGTTGCTCATCGCCATTGAGTTGGTATTGTTTCTAGCCTTTTTCTATTGGAATGGCTAGGATATATGTAATTTTTTGAAAAGAACATTTGCTATGAGTTTATACCAAACTTATAACTCAGTTTTTACTTAACCTATCAGTCTTCTATCTGTCGCTCCTTTCTTCCATTACAAATAATAAATGATGCTGTAGAAAAATATGTAATTTAGGGAAATAGCCATAATATATATTTCAGTGGAAAATAATCATATATATATACCAAATATATACCAGTAGTTATTTCTTAATAAGATTAAAATGAATTTTTAGTTTCTTTTTTTTTTTTTTTTTTTTGCTTTTTAGTATTTAAACATTTCCATAAGGAATTCATTTTATTTTTGCTATAAGAAAAAATTTGCTAAAAAAACAAAAATAAGCCAGATGGCATAAATTATAATATAGTAAACTGTCTGCCAATCTTATACGTGGGTAGAATAATGATAATTCATTACATCTGTGGAGTGCTTTACAATTTACAAAGCATTTTACATCTATTATCTTTCATGATCATCACAACAGCATTGTGAGGAAGATCGAATAGAAATACTGCTTTATAGATAAAAAAATTGAGGCTTGAAAGGATCACATATGATGGAATCAAGGTTAGAACTTGGGGCTCCTGATTTGGTCAGTGTTCTCTCCCTGACCTCTCTATCTCTAGATGATTGTTACTATGTTTTCTCTCATTTTTCAGGAAGACAAGAAGACCCTGTAATGTTCTGCCTACTATTTCCAATGCTATCCTTAGAGCCCTCTTTCTTCAGCATAAGACTTAGAGGCCCAAAATGCCAGTACTTCTTTTTCAACTTTATTTTTGTCAAAGTTATTCATTAACATAATTTTAAAAGCTAAATATCCCACAAAGATTTAATGCAAAACAGAGTCCACTGACCTACAATTCACCATCCAACTACACCTAATATTCCCTCTCCCCTGAGGCAACCATTTTAACTATTTGAGCTGTTTCTTCTAATTTTTATTACCATATTTCTAAATATTCTGCTTCTAGTATATTCTTGATTCTTTAATTGTTAGAAACTATCAGTATACTTCCTACTATTGAAGATGATCATTTAACTTTTTCCTCTTTATAGATACTTCCCTTTTCCCTATATCTTCAATGCACTTATATCAGAATTTTTATGTTAGTACTGTCATTATTATGAGTGTGTAATTATTACTCTCAACTAAGCCATGTAGTGTACTATTATTTACTATATTGTTTTAATTTTTGTTTTCTCTTGAGTTAATAATTGCCTCTTTTCCTTTCATATTTGCTTAGTGTTTTAGGTACTTATTGCTATTTCATCCCCAAACTACCAAATTATAAATATTCTCTCAGTACATTCCAGTATATCAGTCTATCCCTTCCCCTCCCCTCCCCTCCCCTGCCCTCCCCTTCCCTTTCTCATAGAAATTTTATTTCCTTTTGTCTAAACTGTTCCCAATGTGGGCTCCTTACTTTCTAGGACTGCTGCATAGTTCTTGTTTTAGGATCCCTTGCCACCATATTCCTAGGGATTTTATTGGATCTCTCTCTTGTATTTGTACCTTTTGTTTCCAGGATCCTGTATCTTCCTCTTTGTTTTTTTCCTCTGTATGCTGAGAACAAGTGTATGGAAGGTCAAGTTTTTGAGACCTGCTTTGGCTGGATATAGAATTCTAGATTGAAAGTACATTCTTTAGTATTTTAATGACCTTGATGGTTTTATTGTCCTCTTGCTTTCAGCGTGGCTTATTAAGAAGACTGACGGAATTTTGTCTCTTTCTCCTCTTTGGGTGGCCTTTTTATTTATCCTGCTCTCTGCAAGTTTTTAGGATGGTCTCCTTTTCCCAGGGTTCAAAATTATATGAGGATTGGTGTGGGTCTTCTTTCATCCAATGTGCTGAACTGTGGCTGAGTTCTTCTACTCTAGAAACTCTGAGAAACTTATTTATTTCATTGATAATTTATTTGTTCTCTAGTTCCAAAGTCATTTTATTCAGATATTGACTAAGATATTGAACCTCTCAGACTGTTTCTAATTTTTTAATCTTCTCTTTCCTATTTTCCACATTTTTGTCTCTTTGTTTTACTTTTGGGAGATTTTCTCAGCTTTGCCTACCAATCCTTCTGTTGACATTTTTATTTCTGCTGTCATATTTTTAATTTTCAGAAGCTTGTTTTAGTTTTTTGTTTTGTTTATGAAGTGAGGTCTTGCTCTGTTACCCAGGCTGGAGTGCAGTGGTGTGGTCACAGTTCACTGCAGCCTCGACCTTCCCAGCTCAAGTGATTCCCCCCTCCTCAGCTTCCCGAGGAGCTGAGACTGTCACTATTGGGAGATAGTCTCACCATTTCTATACAGATTTCATTTACTTCTCCTGTTCCTTTTTTTAGCACAGTGTATCTACCTTTAGCTGAGCTGTTTTCCAGAAGTCCAGACTTCCTCAGGCTCACTTACTATAGTCAGTAAATCTCCAGTCCTCTCCTCGGGGGTTGACAGTGCAGGCACTCAAGAAAACAAAACAGAGAACGGAACCTTAAGACGAACAACCAATTTTCCTTTTTTCCAACCCCACCCAGGCCCCTACTTTCAGAAATGCCTGAGGCTTCCCATTTCTGAGGTTTCCTTGTGCTCTGAAATGAAAATCAGATCCCTTCTGGATGTTTTCCACTGATAGCTTAGGTTTCACTTTCTTATGTCTGCCTGTCAATTATTTCTTGTCCATCTGCTTTATAGTTCCAAAATGCTATTGTCTTCTCTTTGGTTCTTTTTTCCTTTGTGGTTTTCTGCTTTGTTATCATTTCTCTGCCATTTTAGTAGGTGTTAGGGGAAGAACAGAGGTGGAAGTGTGTTTCTTCCTCTGTGTGTAACTGAAGTTCAAACTCTTCTTTCAGGCCAGTATTTTAAGAGGTATTCAAACCACACAAGGATCTTGAGCTCTTTCTCTCTCTGAGAAGCACTGTGGCTCCACTGTTTACAGGACTATAGATGAATCCTGGAACCCGAGTGCCATCATCTTTAAAATATAGATAATAACATCTGCCTAACTGGTTATTATAAGGGTAACTGGGATGATGTTTGATCTGTAGTTTTAGATTCTAATAATTTGAAGAATATCAATAAAAAGCAGCTATGTTGTTTTTAGTATTATAATTACTGGCAGACTATGTTAGGGGTGGACAGCTCATTGAGTTACTAAGGGAGGTGGTAAGGCAACAGTAGGGAACTAGAAAATCCTCTTCTACAAATGCTTTGGTAACAAGTCCTGGATTGTAGAAAGTAATAATTGATGATAGTAGCTAATATTTACTAAGCGCTTATTATGCTTCAATTAGTGTGCTTTACAGGTTATCTCAAGCATCACAACAACATGATAAACACCATTATTATCTTCATGTTAGAAATGAGCAAATTGAGGTGTGGTGATGTTAAATCACTTGGTCAATCTCACACAACAAAGATGTGGCAGGTCTTAGATTAGAACCCACAGTTTGCTTTAGAGCTGTTACTCCTAATACCAAGGCCAGAACTTCTCAAATCTTAACATCATCACGAATCCCAGGGGCTCTTGTTATGCAGCACAGCTCTGGTTCAGTAGCTCTGGTGTGGGGCTGTGATTCTGCATTTCTAGTAAACTCCCAGGTGATGCTGATGCTGCTGGTCCCAGGACCACAATTTGAGTAGTGCCCAGACTGTGCTCTCTATGTTGGCCACATCGTATGGAACCTAATTTTTCCCAGGTACAAATGGGACCACAAGAACAGTGATGGTACCCGTCACACTGTCGTCCTGCCCTATGGGCATAATGTGCATAAACAGAACCTCAGAAATCATTTCTCCTACTGCACACTCTCCCCAGGATCCCTGGCGTGTCTCACATACTTTTAGCCTTCTCTACTGCTTTGGCTGCAAGATACTCACTACTTTCCACCGCCTTTGAAGTCAAAGGTAGACCCTCACTGTTACCTGCTTCTGCGGCCTTCTCTGAGCACACCATGCCTGGAGTTTTAACTCTGGGTATTCTGAAATACGCAAGAGCCTTAAGGTGTAGAAAGACATTGAGTTCCTTCCCTCCAGCCCTCAGCAGAGTTGTGCTGTGTTCACTGCAAAAAACAAGAAGACCCTCTTCCACTCAGGGCTGCCTGGGCCCCAAGTAGCATTACTTGTGCTCTGGATCTCTCAGGTTCCCTTGTGAACACAGCGCTGTCAGCTGCTGCCTGTAGCCTTACTGTCCTGGGAAAATATGCTGTTGTCCTGCCTCGCTTTTTCTCTCACTAGCTGAAAAAATGCTGTCGTCCTGCCTCCCTTTTTCTCTCATTAGCCTCTGCTTCAGCTCTCTTAGAATTAACCACCCTGAAAGCACGTCAACTCAGGCCAACTTCCAACTTATGGGGGAAGGGTGAATCTCAGCTTAGGCTCAACTAGAACCATACTCTGGTATGACACAAGGCATAGTAAAGGAGACATTGGAGAGGCACTTCAAAGATTCAGAATTCATAATGAGGCAAGGGAAAGCACTGGAATAAAGCTGAGTCTGAGGTGGGAGACCCACTTCTGCCCCAACTTAGCTGTGTGACCTTGGGCATTTTAGCAACTCTCTCTGATTGTTCCAAAACTATAAGGAGAAAGAGGCTCTAGATGACCTTCAATGTGTACCTTCCCATTCTATATGATGTTCTGTTATCTTCTAATAGCACCTAGTGATTTAGATACATCTATAAGAAATTATTCCTACTTGCCAAGCATTTGTTCTACTAAATAGAAATTAGAGCAGTGCTAAATAGAGAGTTCAAATGTAAAGCCAGGTTGGGCACAGTGACTCATACCTGTAATTCCAGCACTTTGGGAGGCTGAGGCGGCTGGTCACCTGAGGTCAGGAGTTCAAGACCAGCCTGGCCAACATGGTGAAATCCCATCTCTACAAAAATACAAAAATTAGCCAGGCATGATGGCAGGTGCCTGTAATCCCAGCTACTCGGGAGGCTAAGGTGGGAGAATTGCTTGAACTCGGGAGGCGGAGGTTGTAGTGAGCCCAGACCATACCATTGCACTCCAACCTGGGTAACAGAGTGAGACTCTGTCTCACAAAAATAAATGAATGAATAAATAAATAAATAAAATTAAATAAAATAAAATTAGCCAGGCATGGTGGCACACACCTGTAATCCCAGCTACTTGGGAGACTAAGGCACAAGAATCGCTTGAACCTAGGAAGTGGAGGCTGCAGTGAGTTGAGATCATGCCTCTGTAACTCCAGCCTGGGCAACAGAGCAAGACTCTGTCTCAAAATAATAATAATAAATTCATTAATTAAAAATAAATGAAATGTAAAGCCAAATAGCTTAGGCTCCCCCATCACTAGCTCTGTAATCTTACTTAAAAGTCACCCTTCCTCTCAACTCTTTAGTTTTCTCACTGTAAAGTGAAGGGGTTGTACCAACTGAATTCATTGTAATAAAGGCTTCAAACTGGAGGCTCTTGGGCTTCATTCAGTCTGCACACATGTTTTGCTTAATCCATTGAGTATTTTAAAATTTTTCAATCAGTTACTAACATTTAAAAATTAGGAGTTTTTACGTAAAAATCTGGTTTTCTGACTTTTCTTGAAAGATCAGAAAATCTAGGTGACCTGGGTCAACCATTGCTGCAAAGCCAATATTGGCTGAATTGCACTGCAGCCATCTTTTTAAAAAGGGGGATGCACCCTCTGCACTGTTGCAGCTCCTACTGGTTCCACATTACTCATTTATATTACTCAAGTCCTATAAGTATTTGAGTTTGTGATCCCTGGACAGCCATCATACTTACGAGCTGTGTAATATCAGGGGAGTACTTATCCTTTTTAAGACTCAGTATCCAAATTATAGAATGGGAATAATAAAATGTTCACCTCATTGCATGGGGTGTATTAATGAGACAGAGCAGTGATCAGCAGACTTTTCTGTAAAAAAAGAGAAAGTAAATATAGGCTTTGCAGGCCATATAAGATCTGTGTCACGTATTCTTTTTGTATCTATTACTTCTCTTCTGTCTTTTTTTAAACAGTCTTCTAAAAATGTGAACATTCTTAGTTTTCAAGCTGTACAAAATAGGCTGCAGGTGGATTTGGCCCATGGGTCATAGTTTGCTAACGCCCTAAAATAAAGTATTTGGAGCACGTACAATAATGCCTGGCATGCAGTGAATATCAATAAATGTTAATTCTCATTATTTCAGTATCAGGTCTCTCATTCTCTTACTCTCAGACATGAGTGGACTCTGCAGTGCCCATCAGAACTCCCCATTGCCATTTCAGTTCTCTTCTGACAACGCAGAGGGGGACAGCATTTTTTTTTTTTTTTTTTTTTTTTGAGACGGAGTCTCGCTCTGTCGCCCAGGCTGGAGTGCAGTGGCGCAATCTCGGCTCACTGCAAGCTCCACCTCCCGGGTTCACGCCATTCTCCTGCCTCAGCCTCCCGAGTAGCTGGGACTACAGGCGCCCGCCCCTGCGCCCGGCTGATTTTTTCTATCTTTAGTAGAGACGGGGTTTCACCATGGTCTCGATCTCCTGACCTTGTGATCCGCCCACCTCGGCCTCCCAAAGTGCCGGGATTACAGGCGTGAGCCACCACGCCCGGCCGGGGACAGCATTTTGTCTGCTGAGACATGTTCTTCTAAATAGAAAGCGCTGCATGGTACATAAAGAGCTCCAAAGCAGCACAACAAATACAGTGCAACTGTGTCATCACCATGAAATCAAAACCATTGTTTAAGCCATTTGCTAAACCACATCCCCATTCCAGTTATTCTGTCTGAAACATTACCAAACAATCACAACTGGACGGAGAGCTGGAGGTCCTGAAAAATCTGATTATAGGTTTTCTGTTCTCATCGCTTTCCTCCTTTGTTTTGGTCCTTTAACTCTCCTCCTCCCTAAACACCTTGTGCTGTATTATTTATTATTTAACTTGAATGCCAGGGATGCAGCTTGAGATGAAAGACACTTGACAAAATAAAATTGCATTGTGTTGTAGGACTCTCATACATGCAGCTTGGCATAATTAAAATAAGAGAGACATGATATTGTTTGCTCATTCAAAGAATGTGATGACTGAATCTAAAGAAATGTCAGTTATTTTTCTATGGTATCCAAGGAACCCAAGGAGAACATGCATTTAAATAAAAGAGCCAAGGAGCACATCAAGAGATTGTCCAAAAGATACACATACTTTTTTCCTCTTACTGGTAATTCACTAAGAAATGGAACAAAATCACATATGGGTGATAAGCCAAGTTCCTAGAATGGCCCAAGTTTCCTGGATCTGGGCCCTGTGCATCATGGTTATGAGGATTCACCATAATTGCAGTAATTTAGCAAATACTATATGAGCACCTGCTGTGTGCCAAACCCTGTGCTAAGTACTAGAAATGGAGGGATGAGTAAATTGAGGGTCTCATGTTAAGCACATAATTCCAATCTAAACATAAAGTATTAATTAGTGGTATGATTGCAAGAGCCAACACTTGTTAAGCATATACTCATGCCCAGCATTGTTTTAGTGCTTTTTAGTTGATGAATTTATTTAGTCCTCTCAACATTCTTAAGGGTTATATGCTATTATAAATTTCCATTTTGCAGATGGGGAAGTGGAGGCCAGAGGTGAATTTAATTATTTAAGGCCACACAGCCAGTAAGTGGAAGAGCTAAGCCTGACTTCAGGGACAAATCCCTTAAAAGGCACTAAACAGCCTCTTAATAAAAGGGCTTGAATCATGTTCTGGGAATACAGTCCAGCAAAGACCCTAATTCTGCTTTGGGGGTCAGGGAACACATGGGACAACATGTTTGTCTCCAAGATTCCTTTCACAGGGAAACCGAGCCAGACATTCTAGGCAGAGAAGGAGCATATGTCCAGAAAATGGTATTTGTAACAGCCTCAGAAAGAGAATATTTAATTTTGACTGTTACATTTGCCTTTAAAGAAAATAACATTCAGCATTGCCAGTAGGTTCTTATTCAATATTAGTCTTCCCTGCAGTTCCACAAACTTCAGGAGGGCAGGTGCCTGTCTTATTGACTACTGTGTGTTTAATGCCTAGCACATGCTTAATAAATACATTTTGAGACACATAAACAAATCTAGTCAAGGTAGAACAGTAGGATAACGATAAATCTAATATTATCCACCATGGACAAGGGTTAATGCTCAGCTTTATTTGATACCCATATTAGCATTTTAAAATTCTAATTTCACACTGCTCTTTACTAGACATGACCATGGTATTCCTAAAAGGCTTTAAAAGCATAATATTGTAAAAACTCCTGTTACTATATGTATCAATAGCATTTTGTATATATATCTGAAGTAATTATCCTATGCACAGAATTCTAAGAAGAATGCTGTACTTAACCCATGATAGCCATTAATTAGATAAAATGAAATGATGTTACAGTTGCTTGCAGCACATTTTAAAGTGAAAACCCATGTTTGACAATAAATGAATATTCTTTTTATCTCCTGTAGAAGAAAACCAATGGCTATTGTAGAGACCTCCCAAACATGCTTTCCCCTAGTGAAGCTGGCAGAGCCATCTGAAGAAAAGAACTATTTTGACTTTGCTTTAGTTAGATCAACAAATATGTCTAAGGCTGGGGGTAAAAGGGGAAAAAAATGGGATCTATTTGCCACAGGGTAGAGCTGGAGGAGGTTTGGCGATTTGATTATTTCCTCTTAAGATGTCTTTGCAAGTATCAAATTGAGAACAACATCTATTTAGAAGGCTTGTCATAGATACTGTTAAGTGCAGGGGCAGGGCTTAGTAATTTTTTTCTACCAATAAATATTTTTATTAGAAAATTATTGTAGTAGAATGATTCAGAGGTTTAAAACAGGTATTTGAATTTTCCATAAAATAATTTCCCAAGACTGGGCCACGGAGAATTGTTTACCTACAACCACGCAAAATAACGCATGATTATAATTCCTAACTATCTAGAGTAAGCCAGAGTACTGAAATCCAAGAGCAGTGTTCATTTTTGCCTCCAGTGGGCGCTACGCTCATAAATGAAGGCAGCCAGTTCTGACACCTACTCTGTGTTGGGCTTCCTCTGGCAACAGTTGAACTTTCAGGTTGTTAAATGTATTCATGAACGAAGGAAAGAGGAGAGCTTTGTGTTAACCTGACCTGAGTTCCACTTCTGGCTGTACTACTTAGTAGCTGTATGTCTTGGCAAATCATGAGGCTGGCATGGAACAGTATGCCCTCTCCTCTCTGATTACATTTCCAAATCTGAGCGTGGAAAAGAAATGACAGAAACAGCCATTGAGAGATAAAACAAGTAATAACTTGCCTGATCCTGAATTGGAGAGATTTACAGTTGGAAACAACATATTACCTGGCCCTGCCCTGAGTTCTGAGACAATATGTAACATCAAAATCATCATATGTATATGTGTGTGTGTGTGTATGTGTGTGTGTGTGTATATATATACACATACATATATATATATATATTTTTTCATTCCACAAATATTTGTGGTGTTGTGGTATATTTACAACACATCAATGACTGTGCTAAGGAATGAGGATTCATGTAGAGCAAATGTAGACATGGTCCCTTTGTAGTGGTTCACAGTTAGCAGATTCTTCCATGTGCATATCTCAGCAATGTGAAATAGGAGTTGTTGATGACCCAATATTACAGATGACAAAATAGAAGCCAAGAGTCAGAAAATCTGAATGTAACACAAGAAATTGGAATCAAGAGAGTAACTCTCAGAAAGTCTGGCTCTAAAGCTAGTGTTCTCTGCACTGTACTTGTGGACTCTCCATTTTATATCAACAACAGCATAGATATCTGCTTAGTGTTGGACAGGTGGCAAAGTGCTTTTTGCTGACTCAAGTTCATTTAATTCTGTGATGTAGATATTTTTACTATTATCTCCACAATTCATTGATAAAATTGAGACCCAGAGGGATGTGGTGGCTGGTCCAAGATCACTCAAGTAGCTAGAGTCAGAGCAGAGACTAGATTCCAGTGTTTCTGATGCCAAACTCTGTCCACCATACATGGACTCCCAGTTTAAATATTTCTAAATTCAGAATCTTTGAGCCTTATTTTCATGGTCTAGGATTATTTCCATGACCTATGTAAATTATAATTAAATCCATGCTAATAGGCCATTTTGTGGCAAAACCTCAATAAGCAGTGAGCCGAGGCCTGCAGGCTTGCAAAATTATTTATGGTGAACTCCGATGGCTGCTATTACTCAATCTATATGTGTTGCAGCAAAGTGTTTACTCCTCTATGCAAGCTGGCTACTCAACTACATTTTTCTTCATTCCCCCTCAGCAAAATTGGGGAACCCAGCCTCTAGCATAAGGAAGCATTTCTATGCTGATGGATTTTCTGATGAGCGTGGGATAGGGATGGTGGAAGTATGATTTGCAATGATGTGTTGGAAGAAACATATATTTCCGAGTGAGGCTGATTGGACTAGGTTCCGTGTGACAAAAGTTGTCTCCAGAAAAGACGTTTTTTCTTCCACTTTACCCCCACTTCACCATTTGTTAAAATCAGTGATTTCTGAATCTGTCTTAACACTTGTGAAAACACAAAATCCAGAAGATCCGGGCTTTTTTTTTTTTTTTTCCCTATAATGCTAAACCTTTCTGGTGGGCTCAGGTTTCTACAAACTGCTCCCAAATGGGCACAAACAAGGAGCTGAGCACTTCCTTGAGGTGTTCGTGACCACACTAAAGATTTTTTAAAGTACATTTAATTACTACATGTGTAAGCACTGTGTGAATAGATGGCACTTTTAAACTTAGTATGCCTAACATGTTAATTTTATGAGTAAACCTATACATAATACATTATTCTATTCTCAGATGAACAAAGGGCTGCTCCAGCTGCCAAGGGCGTGGAAACAATGTGACATATATCTTTAGTGTTCTAAGAAATATCCTTTTATTTCTCCTTGAAATGATACTTTTCCCTTTATTTAGACTCAAATTTGTTTATGGCGCTGGTCTACTGCATCAGGTAAAGACCTGTCAACCACATAGGAGCTTTCTCTACCTTGTTTTCTATTTAGAAATGCATGGAAACATAAAGAAACTAGAGGCTTCTGCACGACTTTGAAGGACACATGGATAATTTGAAACCAGAGTATTTGATGTGTGCCAAGGACCCTATCCCCTGCTCTGTCGTTTTAACAATGCCTTAAGTGTAAGTGCGTTTGCGGCTCTCTTCTCAAGGATCTCTCACAGACATCTTCTCCTTGGTTCCTCCCAGCATCCCTGGATGTCTGTCTTCAGGGATTGTTATTATCCCTGTTTTCAAATGACAAAACTCAGGATCTGAGAGACTATATAACTTCTTGTAGGTTACACACAGACTGAGCAGGTGGAGTTCAGGTCTCGGCTCTTCACAGTCTCCCTGCCCACTTGCTGCAGGCATGTGAGTGTCCAGGGTACTCTTCCCAGGACTGGGGTGAGGAGCACTGGAAGTCAGGGGACAGAGACTTCCTGGGCACCCTGGCTCCTGCATTAATAGAGCAAGGGGGCCGACCTGAGTACCATCCCTACAGCTTCCTTCTTTGACATGCTGCAGGTTTTGTACTTTCAAGGATCTAAACCTTGAGGCAGTGACTCAAAAGGTCTTGGATTTGGATGTTTAAATTTATGTACTGCCTTTCACATGTGTCATACAAATCAAATTCATAAATACTTAAAGGTAATAATACTATTTCTTAAAGTACTCAAAAGGAGGTGGGGGATTGAAGTTTTACTTAGATCTGACATCGCCATTGAGATATTCACATTTATATATTTTTCCCCAATAACTGAACTCCCGATGGCAAAGTTGTTGGATTTGGTGCCCTTGTACTCCCTTCCTGCTACCATCTCCACACCCTCTTTTTTCTGTCTCAGGAACTAGCACAGTGCCTGGTGCCTAGCTAGCTACTCAATAAAGAGCTGCAGTTTAGCTTTGCCATTATTTTATTCTTATTTAATTCTACCTAATATATAAAGCCACAGAGATTTTTGAACATAAGTTTAAAGAAGTGATAATAAATGCCTCCCAAAATAAAGTAACTCTTTATAGAAACTTATTGAATCAGTATTATCACATATGCAAGCTATACTCAGATAATATGCAGGTCAATTAAAAAGAGGGCCACCTTCTAAGAAGGTTTGAAGAGTTCCCAATGTGAAGGGCACTGAATACTGTGTGTGAAGGCATGCCTGATTTTCCAGGACACTTCTTTTTTTCCTGTAATTTTACTTTTTTCAATTATTTTATTAAATGTACAACCGGATATAATTCTACCTTTAAACCATTGTTAGATTTTTCATATAAGTTCATAAATTTGAAGCAAACAAATCCTTTTTCAGGCCAAAATCAGGTCTCTTGATTTTTATCTTGGAGAAATTAAGTCCCTGTAGCTTGGTGGCATATGAGAACCCTCTTGGGTGTACTGGCAAACACAATCCTCTGGTTTTTTAACCTAGGACCCACAAGACACTCTCAAATCAGTTTTCAAAGCACCATGCATTGAGAGTATGCTGTGTGAGGCATTGTACTGTTTGCAGTAACCATGAAGGCTGACTCTGACTGTCTCCATTTTATAGGCAAGGAAACTAAGGCTCAAAGCCACATGGCTAGGAGCTGGCAGAGCAAAGTGTTAGACTCCGGTCTGTAGAGCTCCAAAGCCTGTATTCTCTTCACCACCTCCCTCTAATCTACTGCTCTGGGACCCTGATCTCCTCCTCTATGCAGAATTCACTGTTGACAGAGCTCCAAGCTAAAAACCATTGCCTCAAAATGACAGAGGAAAATCGAGTTGTCAGATGTGACCCAGAGCAAAGCTCTAATTCAGAATCATTTAGTTTCATATCTGCCACCTGAGACCACAACCACATTTCTCCTTTCTCATTGAAGGAGAACACAGAGACATACTTTCTCAGACTTATTTTTTAGGACCTGCATCTGTGGAGGCGCTGCTGCCATGGGACTTACTAGTCACTAACATTTAGAGTTATACTTGCTACATGACGATTGAAACCCCCATGCCTACTTACTTAAAAAAAATTCCTGTTCTGGATTTTTAGCAGATCCCGACTTGCTACTCTGTCCTGTGCCTGTATCTCCTGACCCACTGGGCACCATGGAAAGCCAATGCTTAATTTCTTCTAATGATGCAAGAGGTAGAAAGAGCCTCTTGAAGCCCTAGCTACCTGCTAAAATTTATAGAATTTTGTCCCTTGCCACGGGTCACACCCTATTTTAATGTTACAAACAAACTCAAAAATGCTGAAAGTGAGTTTCTGATCTGAATAAGTAGGTACTTCTAAGGATAATAAGTGGAAGAAAGCATAATGAAAGATATCAATAGACTGACTACATAAGACTCAAATTTCTGTGCACCAAAACATTCATTAAAAAATAAAATGCAAATAACACTGAGAAAATATTTTTAATAGAGTGGCAAAGACCTAATATCTTTCATAAAGATGGAACTTTTATGAAATGATGAAAAAATTAGTAGGAAAATGGACAAAGGGCATAAACAGAAAATTCATAAAAGAGTAAAGACAAACAGCTAATAAACATGAAAAAGAGTTTCATCTCACTAATAATCAAAGAAATGAAAATTAAAACAATATTAAAGAACTAGTTTTTGTATATCAATATGTCAAAGGTGAAAAAGAAAAATAATTCCTAATGTTTGTAATATGAGAAATGTTTTTACTTTTTTCAATTTGATATACACAAATTCACTTCTCATTACTGTTCAACTTTGCATTTCTTTGACTAAAAAAAGTTTTAAAAATATTGATGTTCCTTGACTGATTGATTCCAATTCTAGTAATCTATGCTAAGGAAGTAATCAAAGATGGAAACATTAATTATATATGTTTATCACAGCATTATTTACATTAACAAAAGTTGGAATGGTAGAGAACTGAAATGTTCAGGGAAAAGAATTGGTTCACTAAATAATGGTACATGTATTACTATGCATGCACAAAAATTGTTGTAAAAAATAGTTGTAATGACATTAGAAAATGTTCATGACATATCTATACATCCATAGGCACACATACGTATATACAATATAATCTTAGTTGCTTAAAATGTCTCCTATAAACACACCCACAAAGAGGAAGGAAGTTCATAAGTGTGCAACAGTGATTATTTCTTGGTGGAGGAAATACAGTATTATGGGTGTTTTATTTTCTTCTTTCCATTTAACTTCAATGTTTTCTATAATGAACATGCATTGCCTTAATAATCAGAAAAGAATTCCAACAAACGTTATTAATAAATAAGAAAGAAAATATCTGGGCAGCTTGTGTTGAAGGCCCACCAAGAAAGTCTAAACACAGACCCCTTCCCTGAACAACTCTGCACACAGAGTCCATCACATGGTTTAGCTGCCAAGTCAGAGTCTGGGGATATGAGGGTAGGGATATGAACCTCCTAGAATTAAGCCTGAATGCAGAGCTAAAGTTAAGCTAAGCCAATCAGAGCATGCCTGGTTATTGTCAGCATACTGTGAAAGTAGTAAACTGTAAAACGCATTTTGAATACTTGCTTAAAAGTCAGGTATGATGCACATGAGATGTTTGCTACCACAAAAGTGAAATATTGTTAGTTACTATTTGGATGAGTAGAAACATGCTATTCTAAAAAAGCACCTTTATTTTCTATAACAATTCTTTAAAAAATATGAAAATTTTTTTCTTAAATGTAATGTATGTATATCATGGAAAATTTAGAAACTATGGAAAAGTAGAGACAAAAAATGATAGTTCTACCATGTAAAGATGACCACAATTCAAATTTTATAGTATTTCTACCCTTAGAATGGTATTTTTATTTATTTGTTTTTGGTCCTATTTCCTCCACATAATTGAGATCATAACATATTTTGTTTCTAAAGAGGTAACCTTTTTTTTTGAGACAGTATTACTCTTGCTCAGACTGAAGTGCAGTGGCACGATCTCAGCTCACAGCAACCTCTGCCTCCCAGGTTCAAGTGATTCTCTTGCCCCAGCCTCCTGAATGGCTGGTGTTACAGACATGCACCACCACACCTGGCGAATTTTTGTATTTTTAATAGAGACAGGGTCTCACCACGTTGGCCAGGCTGGTTTCGAACTCCTGGCTTCAAGTGGTCCACCCACCTCAGCTTCCCAGAATGCTGGGATTACAGGTGTGAGCCACCGCACCCGGCTAAGAAATAACCTAACCTGTTGTTCCTTAATGTTTTTGCATTGGAGGAAAGATCACCATAATATAAGGGATTTGTAATTCACTGAGTGAGTGAGTGAGTGGGGTTGGGGAAAGCACACAATACTGTCTCCATGCACACGAAGGAAGACGTGACTCCTAGAGGTTCAGAGAGACATCCACAGGACAGAATTGATGAGCAAATACTATTGCAAGTGCATTTGAAAATAACGTACCAGGCAGAGGTATTTTATCACCTATTGATAAGTATATTTTAAAATATTTTAGAACATCTTATACTCTCTTTTTGAAAACTTTGGCTTAATCTGTATGCACACAAACTCATATCCTTGGGCTTCGAAATGAGGCATAGAATCTAACCATTAGTTTGAGGCTCTGAAGGCATCTTATTGGATCTGTTTCAATACTAATAGAAATGAGAAAGAGGCCAATCATGGCCTGTATTTTTAAGGGATTTGTGGTTCTCATTTGTATTATCAAATACTTTGTAAGACTTCTTTGGGCCTAAAATTGCCATACTTCACATTCACAGCCAGCTGTGTCCTGTCAGCCAGAGACAGTTCACCCCCAAATCTCGCTGCTCTCTGGCAAGGAGATTCTGTTGCTGAAATGAGCAGTAACATTTGGGGATAGTGTTTGCAAAACAATGTAAAGCCTTGAGAAATTTGTAATACTTGAGTAAAATCCAGATAATATTTTCAGTTATCTCCAGCCATCACTTTAGAAAACAATGAGTGAATGAGTAAATGAAAGAAGACAGGCACTGAGAAACTTTCTTGTGGAGAAAACAGAGCCCAAGTCTCCAGGAAGTTATGTTAAAAACAGCATTAGGTTTTGTTTGTACTTTGATGTGTATTTTCTAAATCAGGAATTTCAAATAATGTCAGCATAATAACTGGCACCATTTATCTAGTGCCTCAAGTATTGTGTGAAAGCTCCTTTGTAGATATTACAACAAGTAACTCTTCAATAGTTCTTGGTCATTAGTCCCCCGTTTCACAGATGATGAAACTGATGCGTAGTGGAAAAGATAAAAGTGAAATGCCAGTGTGTGTTTGCTTGTTTGTTTTCAAGGGTTTTTTTTTTTTTTTTTTTTTTTTTTTTTTGCTGTGACTATCTTTTTAATGTAGTCCTTGATTGGATCTATTCTGCAGTTACAAAGGGATCATTTTGGTCTTTGATAATAATTAGTTGGAATTTATTATTTATTTTTGTGACCGTTCCTGTAAGTCTCAGCAGTAGGACACTGTTAAAATGTGTTGTGTTCCACAGGACCAGAAACAAAATACCACATGTTCTCACTTACAAGCAGGAGCTAAACACTGAGTCCGCATGGACACAAAGAAGGGAACAACAAAACCGACACTGGGGCCTGCTTGAGGGTGGAGGGAGGGAGGATGGAGAGGATCGAAAAACTGCTTATCAGATGCTGTGCTTATTCCCTGGGTGGTGAAAGCCCCATGACACACAATTTACCTATATGACAAACCTGCGCAGGTACCACTAAACCTAAAATAAAAGTTAAAAAAAATGAGTCCTTAACAGAAAGCAGTTTTCTTTACCTCCTTTTGTAACATCAACAGCTAGCATGTATCTGTGGTGGAGGCCCTGTGTTCACTATTTGGCATGTACTGCTGTATATCACATCCTCACCACAACTCTACTGATGGAAGAAAGACCAATTGACCAACACATTAACCAAAAACTTGTTTTTCAAATGAGGAATTGGAAGCATAGGAAGGCTAAGTGACCTGCCTACAACATACACCTAGTAAGCGACACAAAGTTTGCATCCCTCTCAGTTTGGGCCCCATCTTCATCCACTGAGTTGTGATCTCCACTAATCAATAAGAACCCGTCATCATAAAATTACAGAATTTAGAGGAGTAAGGTCTTAAGAAGCTCCTTATAAGAAAGTACATGGAGGCCAGGCACAGTGGCTCATGCCTATAATCCCAGTACTTTGGGAGGCTGAGGTGGGTGGATCACTTGGGGTCAGGAGTTTGAGACCATCCTGGCCAACATGGTGAAACCCGTCTCTACTAAAAATACAAAAATTAGCCAGGTGTGGTGGCAAGCTCCTGTAGTCCCAGCTACTCTGGAGGCTGAGGCAGGAGAATTGCTTGAACCTGGGAAGGGGAGGTTGCAGTGAGCCAAGATCACACCACTGGACTCTAGCCTGGGCAACAGAGCAAGACCCCATCAAAAGAAAGTACATGGACAAAGGGATGCAAAGCCCAGAGAGGGCAATGATTTGCCTTGGGTTACACAGTGAAGGAATGGCAGTGAAGACTGTATGCTCCCAATTCAGTGTCTTAAAAGTAATCACATTATCAACTGGTAAAGATTTATAGTCACAGGTGAGTTTTGTTGGTAGCTTCTTGACCATCAATTTTTCATCTTCTAAGAGCTCTGTGTAGATTGCTTGGCATCTTACCCTTACTATGTCAAAGTAAGGTCTTTTACTTCATGTCAAAGACCCCCAGCAAGGGTGCAGTGTCAAGTGCTTTCCAAAGGGTCACAGGCCCTGGCTGTTCTACACTCTCCCTTCATATCCTTGTCCAAGGCCCAGGGACGGACAGAACCACAGGTCCATTTAGTAGCACCAAACACCCCACTTCTACTGATGACGGGTGTCTCTTGAACCACTGAGCCAAGGTGGGGCTTCCATTTTTCCCATTTCTCCTCCCCTGCAGCATGCTTTTATGAATTCCCAGCTCCTCCAGGGATCACCCCACCTGTGGCGGGGGTTCAGTACTTAGAATTCCTGGGTTGGAGCACAAGAAAAGGAAAACTAGAAATAGGTCTAGACTTCAGAGTGCTCTGTCTAGCACAGTCCTGAGCATTGCTGTTAATAATGAAGGTCTAACGTCCACGTCTGCAACTTTGCTTGGCTCCAGCAGTCCCTTCACACCCACCCCAGGCATTTCCCCAAGTGATAGAGAACAGCAATGAACCACAGCTTGGCCTTTCTGTTTAGCCCCTTGGCTGGGCTTCAGGAAGTCTCTGCCTCCCTTAGTGCTTGCTAGAATTGACTAGAGAACAGTGCTTGACTCAAATAACTGAAAAATATACTTAACACCGCATTGATTTTCCATATAATTTTATAAGCACAAACATTCTTTTTCATTTCCTGACAAACAACTATATTCCCCAAAGTGTCCAATAAAAATCAGTAATTTGCACATCACTGTTTTTGTCAGTGGCTGTTGTTTGGAGTTAGTCACCAAGACCAACGTCTTTCTCCTGATGCCTTTATCCCTCTGTACCCCCTTCCCCAAACAAATCCCAAAGAAGAACTGGGGAATAAGGGTGGAAAGCTATGTAGACCTTCCTGATGCTGTGTTCGAGGCCCTTTTTGAAAAAAGAATACATAATTTTCAAGCAATTCTTCATGGAAAAAGGAAACCAGGGGCAGAGATGAAACATGCTACACTAAACACTGTACTGTCTCCACAATTCTGAACAGCACATAGGCTGCACAGGTCCCCTCCCCTCCAGCTCATCCCCAGCTACGAGCAGGGACAAATCCTTCTGGTGCAAGTGGAATGCTGGGATGATTAATCCAATGACTGACAAACGTCTCAGGCCAAACAGGCACCCCAATGTCCAGTGGCAAGTATTACTCTCAAGTTGCATCATAAGACAAGCAATGACAAGGGTGAAAATTGAAAATGGTAAGTTGTCATTCCTAGGAATCTTCACGTTGTTCCCTCTCCCCCTAGCACCAGGAACACAGCATAGTGTGTTCATTTTTACATGTCATTCCTAACTTCCAGGACAGCCTTTCTTCCCAACCAACCTCTCCTCTCTTAGAAACAGCGACCTAGGCTGAATGTGACAGCAAAGAAACAAAGAGGAAGGTGTTGATTCTCACCCAGAAGTCTTGTCTCCTCACAGTCCTTTAGAAGCTCAATCCTCAGGAGACAGGGCACTGGGGGTTGCCAAGGGGACCTGAAATACAGGTTTGCCACAATCCTGACCAAATCAGCTCCCAGGGCTGAGAAGGGAGAAGGTGTCAGTCATTCAAAACCCATCGTGGCTGATTCTGAAGTGGAAAAAGAAAAAAAGAAGCAAAGAAAAGCATCGCTCAGCAATGGACAGGAAGAAGAGTTAAGAGGCTGAGCTCTTCAGCAAGAAATGCTATAGCTCTTTCAACTTGGACAGAGCCAGGACCGTGGGCTGCTTGTGTCAGAAAGTGTGTGTTCTTGCTTAGTGCTTAGGTTTTGTTGTTTTTCCAACCTCTTTCCCTGAGCCCTGGCACTGGGGAACGTGGAATGGCTCAACCTGTTGTAATCAAACATGTGGGTTGCTGTTTGTTGCAAAGATATTGCAGCAGCCTCTTCATTAAATGAGGCTGTTCTTAAATGCTAAGAATTAATTTCCTTGTCTGTAGTTGCCTGCTTGTACTCTGGCCTTGGTGTGGAGTGGGGCGCTGGGCGGGAGTATACAGAGTAGGATGAAGGGAACACTGGGCAGAGTAGGACTCTGTGCCTGGAGGCTCCTTGGAAGAATGACCCATAATTCTGACTTGCTGGAGCCAGTGGGCCCCTGACAACCACCTCCATGTCTCGTTCTTAGGAGATGTGGCAGATACTACAGGGGACTCCAGCACATGCAGTCTATGCACAGTTGGGCCCTGATCTTTAATCCCACCCCAGGCCTCTGGCATCAACTTGAATACTGTCTCCTGGAATCTCAGCAGGACCTCTGAATCCTGTGCTTTCTGATGACAGGGCGTGCTCAAGGGTGGTGTCATCTGGGAAAACAGAAAAGGACTTCATTCACCCATTTGTTGGCTCATTCACTCAGTTATTCGTTCATTGCCGCATGTATGCATTCATCAGTCCATTCATGTATTCATTCATTCATTCCTCCTTGCATGAGTGCATTTATCTATTAATTTATCCGTTCACTCTCATGTGTTCATTTGCCCACTTAATATTACTCATTCATGTATGTATTTATTGACTTATTAATTTACACGTTCATTTACATTATTATTCATTGACATATTCATTCATTTGCCTATTACTACACCCTTACAAGCCATGCACTTGACTAATGTGCATGCATTCACTTTTGCCTATGTGAGAAAAACTCATCTACTTTTTCTTACAAGTGCTTGTTCCTCCATCCATCCATCCATTTATCCACACCTCCAGGCAACCACTTCTAAGTTCGTTTATTCATAGATATGTTGTCTATTAGCTTATATGTTCATGTATTTATGCACTCATTTATTTAACTCTTCACCTATTCATGTTCCACACACATCCTAAGTGCCTACAATGTGCTTGGCATTGTGGGGGAAAGAAAATAAAGAATCAGGCACCCTTCTTGTCCTGAACAAGTCAAAGACAGAAGACCTGTCTGTTCTCAAGGAATCTAATGCAAGAACGTGATGGATGCCCTAAGAGAGAGGCAGAGGAATGTGAAGAGGAAGATTGTAGAGAGAGTTGAGGCCCCAGGCTGCAGGGAACATTGGAAAGAACACTGGGCTTGGCTTCAGTCTCACTGACATGGTCTCAAATCTCGCTCTGCCACTTGGCGCTGGTTAATTAACCTTTCTGAATCTCAGTCTCCTCCAATGATATAGAGCACACTGAGGGGTTGGGAAGACTAAGTGAGGTCACCGACGTGAGATTAACAAAGGCGGTGTGGGGCTCTGTAACGTTCACTTTTTTCCTCCTCCCCCTCTACATTTATTTTCTAAACTTTGTCAGCAAGTCTGCCTTTACCCACTCTGGGGGTGGGACTGGGGAGAAGGGGTGAAGCCCAGGGGTGAATCTCCCTCAGCTCACAGGGAGCTAGTTGGAGGGGCTGAGGAAGCAGAAGTTAATCTCTGAGAGGTTTCCAGACCCTCCCCAGGGTCGCTTGAGAAAGGCTGAGGGAAGCTGTCAGTCTTTCAAATGTAAAACCTGCCAAAGTGAATTGGTCAAAGGAATCTATTAACATAGGATTTGCGCAAACCCTCTTTGTTGGGTGAAAGGGGATGAAGGATTTTATCAAGAACAGAATGAGATCAGGGCCCAGGTGCCACTTTGGGGATGGGATGAAAGGAGGGGGTCTGACCGGTGAGGGTGTACACCTCTCTGAAGGCCTGTGGTTCCAGGCAGAGAGGGGAGGGAGCCTCCATTTCTTGAGCCACCCACTCTATTGTCTAGACCTTGTGTGGATGCTGGGTGTACATTATCTCACTTGTTTCTTGCAGTAGCCACATGAGCCAGGTATTATTACAAATGAGGAAACTAAAAGGTTCAGCAGTTTGCTCAAGGTCACATAATTAATAAGAAGCAGAAGCAGAATTTAAATGCAGACCTGTCTGATTCCAAAACCTCTGCTCTGATCCACGATAACACACTTCCTCATGAAGGTTTTCCACCCTCTGTAGCCTTTTCTAAAAGCTTATGTAAATAGGGTATGAACGGTCATTGTCCAAAGATTTTTTTACTGTCTTTACTAACTGAATCCTAAAATGTTAACAGAAGTAGGCCAAATCTTCAAGGGAACAAATGAGAATTTTTATTTTAGAGTCATATACAATATATGTGTATAGTATATATTGGTTTCATTTTTATTTTAAAATATTTTTAGCAGTTGGGACATAAAAATATGACATGAAACACAAACAGCTTCATGGTTTCCCATTATGCTTCAAGGCAGGGGGCCTGGGGTTGTGGCTGTCTTGGCAGGACTGGTTTCACAGCCTAGGCTTGCAGTGAGAAATTAAGAATGTGACAGGTTCAGAGCTGCTATTCCAGATATGTGAGTATAAGTATAGTGGGGACACGGGGCAATGAGAGTCCTAGGCCAGAATCAGAGAAGGAAGGCCAGTGTTACGGACTAAACTGTGACCCTTCCAAATTCCTGTGTTGAAGCCCTAACCTCCGGTATCTCAGAATATGACTGTATTTGGAGATAGAGCCTTGAAAGGGGCAATTAAGGTAAAATAAGGCCCTTGGAATGGGCCCTAATCCAATCTTACTGGTGGCCTTATAAGAGGAGATTAGGACACACAGTGGGACACCAGGGGTGGGCATACACAGAGGCAGGACCATGCAAAGAGGCAGCAAGAGGTCAGTCATTTTCTAGCCAAGGAGAGAAGCGTCAGCCGAAACCAACCCAGCTTGCACTTCGATCTTGGACTTCTGGCCTCCAGAAGTGAGAAAATACATTTCTGTTGTTTGAGCCACTCAGTCTGTGGTATTTTGTCATGGTAGCCCTAGTAAACTAATCCAGCCAGGGAGCATCTGTGGTGGTCAGAGGAACTTGGGGGGATTAGAAACAGTGGCTTTTCATACTCAACAGGGAGGCACTTCAGTATTTTTACAATGACTACAACCCTTTTGGGGCATACCGCTGCATTGGCTTGGAGCAAGTGTGGCCTAAATAAGGGGGAAGGGCTGTAGATGGGGTGACCCTCTTCAGAAGAGACATTTCCAAGTAAGTGGAGAGGCAGTGTGGCATTGTGAGAGAGACAGGTGGAGGAGGTGTGAGCACAAACTACCCCAGAAGATCCCTCGGGACCCAGAATCAGGTGTGAAGGAAATATGAAGACTTCTAAGACACAATCTGATGAAGACAGGGAGAATGGGAGAGAAGATAATAGCAGCATTTGAGCAGGTGACAGTAGACTGTAGAAAGCCCAATCCTGAGTCAGTGGTAGGGAATGCCAAGAATCATCCTCATTTCTACTGCCAAGCCTGCAAATAGCTCAGGAATTGGCAGCTTCAAGTATATCTGGAACTGAGGAGAGGTGAGCAGTTAGATCTCTAGAACCCTCCCTTGCTTCACATTTCTGGGAGATTGGTCCTCCCCCACCTGGGGAAAGCTGGAGATTTATTGTCTGGAGAGGGTGAGTATATTAGTCTGTTCTCACACTGATAATAAAGACATACCTGAGACTGGGTAATTTATAAAGGAAAGAGGTTTAATTGACTCACAGTTTGGTATGGCTGGGGAGGCCTCACAATCATGGCAGAAAGCAAATGAGAAGGAAAGTCACATCTTACATGGTGGCATGCAAAAAGAACTTGTGCAGAAGAACTCCCATTTATAAAACCATCAGATCTTGTGAAACTAATTCACTACTATGAGAACAGTATGGGGAAAACCACCCCCATGATTCAATTATCTCCACCTGGCCCCACCCTTAACACATAGGGATTATTATAATTCAAGGTCAGGTTTGGGTGGGGACACGGTCAAACCATATCAGTGAGCAACATAATTTCTCTGGGCTGAAGGACACCAGGTACAGTTGAAGCAAGACACCTGATATGATTAGGATCTGTATCCCCACTCACATCTTATGTTGAATTGTAATCTGCAATATTAGAGGTGGAGCCTGGTGGGAGGTGACTAGATCAAGGGTGTGGAGTTCTTATGAATGGTTTAGTACTGTCCACTCTCTGCTGTTCTCATGATAGTGGGTGAGTAAGTTATCATGAGATATGGTTGTTTAAAAGTGTATAGCTCCTGCTCTGGCCAAATAAGACAAGCCTGCTTTCCCTTCATATTCTGCCTTAATTGTAAGTTTCCTGAGGCCTCCCCAGAAGCCTAGCAGATGCCAGCATTATGCTTCCTGTACAGTCTGAGGAAACATAAGCCAATTAACCCTCTTTTTTTTATAAATTATCCAGTCTCAGGTATTTATTTATAGTAGTGCAAGAATTAACTAATACAGCACCCCACTGAACAAAGGATGTGTGTATATATCTGCATGTAGAAAGCCAAGACCATCCCACTGCCAGCTTCCAGCCATAGGCTGTAGGAGGTTTCTACTGCTGTTGTAACGTCCACAAGCTTAGTGACTTCACTTTATTATCTTACAGTTCTGGAGGTTACAAGTCCAAAATCAGTTTTAATGACTAAAGTCAAGGTGTTGGTAGAGCTGTCTCTTCTGGAGGCCCTGAGGGAGAACCTGTTTCTTTGCCTTTTCCAGCTTCTGGAGGATACCCACACTTCCTTGGCTTATGACCCTTCATTTCAACCTCTGCTTCTGTAATCACATCTTTCACTTGGAGCCTCTTTCTTCCTTTTGTAAGAGCCTTTGTGATTACAGTGGGCCTACAGGGTAATCCAGAATAGTCTCCCTATCTCAAGAGCCTTAACTTAATGACATTTGCAAAGCTCCTTTTGACATGTTAAGTAACATATTCATAGGTTCTAAGGATTAGGACATGGACCTTTTTGGGGACCATTATTCTTCCTACCACACAGGGAAGGATCTTCTCTGAAAGTCTAGTTAATCTGATCATTCCAAGAAGAACCAAAGGGACTGACACTGGGGGTTCCTAACACTGGCTTGGCTGGCTCTTCTGCAGTGACATTCACTGTGGTAAGCCCCACCTGCAAGCTCAACCGGCTTCTCATCCCCAGTCCTTAAATATGGGTAGATATCTGAAGAGAGCCACTAGCATGGAAGATGGAGACCAAAACAGAGAAAGGAGACTTGGGGAACATGGGGTCCATGTAGGGAGTAGAACAGTGAAAAGAAAAACTCTCAGGGAAATTATACCCATTAGAAGGATTGGAAGATGAGGTTGAGATCTCTTAGGAAATCGTACAAATCAAAAATTAAACCAAAATACAAAACAAAACCAAGGAAGTGAAAAGTATGAGAGAAAAGATAAGTAAATCAGAAGACTGATGTAGGAGACTCTCTATCTAAATAATAGGAGTTCCAGAAAGGAAAACAGAAAATGAGTAAGGAAATCATTAATAAAATAATTCAAAAATGCTTCCAGAATTGAACGGTATGAGTTCTGAGATGTAAGAGCCCACTGAGTGCCTAGAATAGTGGATAAAAACACATCCACCCAAGACACATCATTGTGAGATTTCACAACTCTGGGGACAAACAGAAGAGTTTAGAAGTTTCCAGTGAGGAGTAAGCTCAGACAAGAGCTGAAGAATCTGAAAGTCTTCCAGCTGCTTAGTGGTAACACTAGAAACTGAGACAGTGGAGTCATACTTTAAAAATGCTGAAGAAATGACTTCCAACTCAGAATTCTATGTGTGAGGTGGGATACACACTTTTTCAGATATTCAAGGCTTCAAACATTTTTACCTCTCATGTACCTTGTTTCAGGAAGCTTTTTGGAGAATGTCTTCCCCCACAAACAACAAAGTAAACCAGGAAAAAGCAAATGATGTGAAACTGGCAATATGGGATTGACTCATTGACTGATTGATTGATTTTGAGACAGGGTCTCACTATGTTGTCCAGGCTGGAGTGCAGTAGTACGATCTTGGTTCACTGCAACCTCTATCTCCTGGTCTCAAGAAATCCTCCCACCTCAGTAGATGGGACCACAGACATGTGCCACTGTACCTGGCTAATTTTTTTTTTTTGTTTTTTGTATTTTTGGTAGAGATGGGGTTTCACCACATTGCCCAGGGCTGGTCTCAAACTCCTGAGTTCAAGCGATCTGCCCATCTCAGTCTCCCAGAGTGCTGGGATTACAGGCGTGAGCCACTGTGCCCAGCCCAATATGGGATTTAATACAGGAGAGAGGAGAAGCCGAGGCCAAGGAGGCAGATGTGCTTCAGGCATGGAGGGCATCAGTCCAGATGGAGACAATCAGAAGGTTCCAGAGGGAGTCTGGACTCTGCTCTCAGCTCTCCAGGCCAGGGGGCTAAAAGGAGACTTCTCTCCACCAGTAGATGAGTGTACAGTTGCTTTTGTTGCCAAAGATATAGATTGCCTAGATTCTAGGCAATAGTTTTTCAGGCTGAGCCTGCACCTATGTGGCTTCATTTGATCTGACTTTGTTTTCCAGTCTTCTTTTTACTGATCTGACTCAGTATCCCCTTCAGCATTCTAGGTCCCTGATTCCCCATACCCTACACATTGCCTGGGACACCACCTCCCTGACATATCACCAGCTGTTGCCTATTTTTTCCCCAGGGAGTGACTGAAGGCTGCTTCCTGAGCTCTCAGCCCTGTGTGGAGAGCTCACTGGGGACTGTGATGTTGCTGCTTGGGGCTGAGGTTTCCACAGGCTCACCCACCTACTTGCCTATCTCCTATCCTGAGGTGGCCCCTCTTTGGCCAACACACACTGGACTGGGCACTCTCCAGTCCTCAGGATTCTCCTCCACAGACAGTCTTCCCCTAGCCCTACTCTGCAGTGCTCAGGCCTCTTCCTTCACCCCACTAACCCAGGGTGAGCGGGTGAGTGGGGACAGCATAGCCCAGGATGTTTCATGCCAGAATCTCTTGGCATAGAACAACACTGCCTTTTGATGTTGAGATCCTCTTTCTGCCAGCTCCACAACCGGAAATCAAGACCTGAAGATAAGGCTAAGTGTGGGAAATAAAGATATTCAGCCTGTTGTTGCCTGGCTATCCCTTTACCCTTTGCCTTCCTCCAAAACAAAACAAAACAAAACACTCTTTGAACACTCAAGAGCAAGAGTGACATTTATCATAGTAGTCATGAATCTACTCTAATTTGAAGAGTAAATCATTAGCAACATCAAGCAGATGGTGTTATAAGCTAGTATTAGTAAAAATCACACACACGTCACTACTGATGGTGACATACAAATGTAAATGGCAGACAATCACAGGTTTTGGGAGGAGGCCAAACATCCCTCTTCCTTTATTCCTTTCTTCCATGGTCTTTCCAGAAAGACACCCATCGCTTGGAGAGAGGGTGGGGATTGTAGAGTGATATTCAAAACTGCTAGTGGAAGTCAGTTTCAAGGAACATTCATTGCCCATCTATTACTCACCAGACGTTGAACTGCTGTAAAATACTCCATGTGATTAAGTCAGGGAAATGGGACACCCGAAATTATCATCATCAATTATAGCAATGGATAAGTGTGCATTATGGGAGAGTCCCTCAGTCATCCTCTTTTTTGTACCTGTAAACTGGGGGTGACATTTTCCATGCCAGTCAACTCTATGAGGTAAAGGAGCCTATAACTCTGAATGAACTCTAAAGTTTAGTCTCACAAGTATTGCTGCTGAAATTACTCTTTCTGGAACAGAACTTTACAGGTTTTAAAGCATCTCAAATTCATTATGTGTTTTCATCCTGTCAGCATTCCAAGGAAGTAGGCTGGAATTAGAACTTTTCTAGCAGTTTTTGGCAATGCCATCAGAAAGGGGAAAGTACAATGTCATCCGAATGTCATTAGCACTTTGAATCTACCAGGCAGGCATGCGTCGAGGCTTTCCAGTGTGAATATTCTCATTGAAACAGGGCTCCGTATTTTGATATTAAAACATGAGCGGGCCTGGTCTGTTCTGTTTGGCAGAGTATGAGCTCCCTACAAACCACTGTGCCTTTCTCAGTTCCAGTTTAGCACCTGGGAAAGAAAAGAGCTCAGGAAGTGTTCATTGACTGACTGACTGACCGACTGAATGGATGGATGGATGGATGGATGGATGGATGGATGGATGGATGGATGAATAAATGGGGCAAGGCACAGGAGATTTGACTAGTGGGTAGAAGAAAACTGAGATCACAAAGGTCTGGGACTAAGATCCTCAAAATGTGATGAATGCAAGATAAGAGGTTCCCAACATAAACACTAAAATTGTAAGCTGAGAAGAGAATAGATTAAAATATATAGGAAATTTAAAAATGTGAACATACGTTGTATTTAAGATCAACAATAAGCAAACGAGAAGCTTGTGTCTATGTTGACATTTCAATTCTTACCATAATTTTTTATTAACTTATATTTATTTATGATTTTTGGCACATTAAAGGGCTTTTTTTTTTTAAAAAAAGGAAGAAATCCTGAGAATCAGCCTTGCAAGTAAAACAAGAAACACAAACACAATTTTCCACTTTACTAAATTTAAATGATAGCTTTCTTAATCAATTAAAGAGAAATCAACTATTATTAATTAAATGCTCAAACATGAAATGACCACTAGCATGATCAACACAGACTCATCTCCACAGACTCATCTCCTACACCACTGGTAGCTAATAAGCCTTTTTATGTGATTGACATTAGCAACCACACAGCAAACAAAAGGAATGTCCACTAAGGCCTGGAGGCTAAGTGATTGTGCTCTGGATTACTGGTAGAGGATTAACTAAAGATACACACACACACACCAGGTAAAGCCTTTTATAAACTATATAGTTTTCATCTATTAAATAGCAACACATATAATTCAACTTTATGGGCAGTAAGAAGTCACTCGTTTAACATAGTCATTGGCCTGGCAATAACTACGTGCCAGGCAATAGGTGTGGTGTATGTAATGACTGTGTGCCAGGCAATAGGTATGGTGTATGTAATGACTATGTACCAGGCAATATGTATATGTAGTAACTGTGGGTCAGGCAATATGTATATGTAATAACTATGTGCCAGGCAATACATATATGTCATAACTATGGGCCAGGCAATATGTATATGTAATAACTGTGGGCCAGGCAATACACATATGTAATAACTATGGGCCAGGCAACATGTATATGTAATAACTATGGGCCAGGCAATACATATATGTAATAACTATGAGCCAGTAATATGTATGTATAATAACTACGTGTCAGGCAACAACTATGTGTCAGGTGGTATGCGTATGAAATAACTGTGTGCCAGGCAATATGCTTGATCCTGGGGATACAAAAGTAGACAAACTATAAACTGAAAGTGCTCACAGTCAAGAAGTGAAAACAGACCTGGAAATCAAAGGAAAATAACTTGGTTTGATGTAAAAATAAGAACAAAAAGTGGGGCAGCCCAGAGGAGGAAGGGAGAAATTGACTTTCTTAGATAGAAATTCTTTAAAAAAAAAAAAAAAACACAACTCCTTTGAACCTGGTGCTCCATGGGCCATGTCTACTTCACAGTGTAGCCAGATGAGAATTGGTGATCATGTTGCTCTTCTCCTTAAAAAGGTCCAGTGTTAATGTCCATCTCTTTGACTAGACTCTCAGTTGCAGGAGGGCAGAGCCTGAGTTTGTTTTGCTCACTGCTCAATACTTCACACTAATCATGTGTTCCATGCAAAGTAGGTACTTAAGTTTATTTGTTGAATAAGTGAACTGGAGACACCAAAACAGGATCATAAAGTTTCAAGAAGTTTTCTTCCTTCTCTTTCTACATCAGTGTGTTCTGGTGGTTAAGGTTTGTAGGACCTTCCCACACAGAGCACTGTGGGGTTAAGAGCATGAACTTTGGACCCCATGAGATAGAATTTCAAATCTTAACTTCCCCTTTTCCTATCTGTATGACCTTGAACAAATGATTGAACCTCTCTTAATTTTAGTTTCCCCATCTACAAAATGCAAGTAATAACAATAATGATATCTGCTTGACAGGATAGCTATGAGGATTATACATTTACAGGAGATGCCCAGCAGACTCCCCTTGGTGTATTAAGTGTTCAGCAAATGTGGACATTATTTTTGAAATTCTCTCCTAAGCAAAAAATCAGATTCCCAAGCTTTTACCATTGCTCAAAACATTGGGGGTTTTCCTTTGGGACAAGCTTCCAGGGTGCTCATTTCTGAGTCTCAGGAGAGCCTCCAGATTGGGCAGAATCTGGAGGATCTCAAGGAGAATTCAGCGTCTACCACTTGGCCACTCAGTATGTTCATCAGATTTGTCCCCAAAAGGCTCAGGATTATTTCCAAATTTCAATTGCAAAGCTAAAGACTTTTCCCCTTTGGGAAGTCCAGAACCAATATTGTTTTGTGGACAACCTGGGGGTGGAGGACAGAAGGGAGTATTTTCGAGAAGGAAGCTCTCCTGATTACTGGTTAAAAGGGGCTGCCTCTTTAACTTAACCTTGTACCCACCTTAGAAAAGCTAATTTTGTTTGTTTTGTCTGTTTGTTCTTATCGTACATTTCTGCAGGGGAAAAAAATAATGGCAACAAAGGGTGTTGGAAAGTTGGATACATGGAAAAGACTCAATCTTTTTGGTATTTGACATTTGATATTTGCATATTTCATTTTAGGAGTCAGATTTAGAAAAGTGGATATATACAAATCACCAAGGGATAGCACAAGGAATACCCACGCTTACCCCAGTTTAAAACAGGGTCTCTGTTGAAGTCTCTAATGAGATTTCAATAGTCTGATTTGATAATTTTGAAGCAGTCTTGTAATTAGACACTGTCTGTATGTGGGTGGCATGCTGGAAAGGAAGTGAGAAGGGAGCTGGGAGGTCCAAATTCTAATCCTTTGTCTGCCTTCCTGTGGTGCTGTCTTTGGGTACATGAGTTCCTCTTTCTATATGCTAGTTGAATCGTATTTGTAAATAATGACATCCTTGGTATCTTTTTCACTATGAAGGATCTACTTTTCACTATTTTCCCCACAGGACCCTAGTTTTTGTAAGACTTTGTCTACTAAACAAATAAGAATGGGAAGCCTATTAATAATGGGCTTGTGCAAGGGATACTAGAGGCAGGCAAATTATCTAGGAGGTAAATTATCAAATTAGCCACTGGAGAGCAATTCTGTCCCAACAGCAGGAATAATCCCGATAATAATTTGAATTGTATTAACTACAATAATTTATTGGAAGCTTACTGTGTGCTAGACACTCTATATGCATTATCTAACTTAACACTTACCATAAAGAAGGAGGAAGGTGCCATTATTTCTGCATTTTATAGATCAGGAAACTGAGGCCAGGGGAGGTACAGTAGCTTGTCTAAGGTCACATAGCTAGTAAAGGTCAGACGAGCTACTCAATTCAGGTCTGCGTGATTCCACAGCTCAAACCTGTAATCACTAGAGTCAACTGCCTCTCAGTTCCAATAGAATAACGTCATCTGTTTAGGGCTGACATTAAATAATCAGTAAATATGTACAAAATTGCATAGAGCATCATTGCCCTTGAGATTTCTCTAAAGCCATAGTGTGGCAAGATGCTTACATTAAAAAATTGAGACCAAATAGAGAAAAAGCATCATGTACCCCACTTCAGGCCTGCTCTGAGGCACATCTCGTTGGCAGAAAGATAGGCAGAATTGCTGCCCTTTTTCAAATCTTTATATTACATATCATTTTCATTTTTCACTTTCTCCATTTTTTCCTCCTCCTTTCCTTTACTGAATGATTTTAGTTAAAATTACTTATATTAGTTTTCTATTGCTGTCATAACAAATTATCACCAATTTAATGGCTTCAAACAATAGCAATTTATTATCTTACAGTTTTGGAGATCAAAAGTCTAAAAGAGGTCTCATTGGGCCGAAACAAGGTGTTGGCAGGGCTGTGCCAGGGAGAGTCCATTTCCTTGTATTTACCAGCTTGTAGGAGTTGCCTATATTCTTGTGGCTCTGGGTCCCCTCCAACTTCAAGGGCAGCAAGTTGCCCGTTCAGGCCCCTGTTTCTGCTTCACATCTCCTCTGACTCTCCTCTTTCACTTATTACATCTCTTGTGATTAAGTCAGGGCCCACCTGGATAATCCTGGATAAAACGTCCCATCTCCATAGCCTCGATTTAATCACACTTGCAAAGTTGCTTTTGCCATAAAAGGCAACATATTCACAGGTGTGGGTATTAGGACACAGACATCTTTGGGGGCCCTTTTCTGCCTACCATACTGCTTAAGTTAAATGCATGCACACTGAGAGGCCATAGTATTAAAAACATGTTCCATGTAAAATTTCCCAAGTGCATCTACCCATGTGCTTCTGGAGGGTAGAATCCCAGGACATTTGGTCACTGGATCCCCAGTACCCAACACAGTGTTTACAGTAGGTGGTCAGTAAATGTTTGTTGCATAAAGAAATAAATGAGGCCGGGTGCTGTGGCTCACGCCTGTAATCCCAGCACTTTGGGAGGCTGAGGTGGGCAGATCACCTGAGGTCAGGAGTTCGACACCAGCCTGGCCAATGTGGTGAAACCCTGTATCTATGAAAAACACAAAAATTAGCCAGGTATGGTGGCGAATGCCTGTAATCTCAGCTACTTGGGAGGCTGAGGCAGGAGAATCTCTTGAACCCGGGAGGAGGAGGTTGCAGTGAGCCGAGGTCGGCCACTGCACTCCAGCCTGGGCAACACAGCGAGACTCTATCTCAAAAAATAAAATAATAACAAAAAAATGAATGAATGAACTAACACCTTTTTTCTCTTTTTTATTTGATATAGACTTTCTTTTCTTTCAAGAAACTTCAAAACTACAGTGAATAATGTAACAAGTGCCCGTTGATGCACAATCCAACACTGACTATTTTTAACACTGTGTTTTATATACACCCTCTTTCTTTAGAAAATGAAATACTTCTTGTAAGATTATGTTAAAATTTTGCTGAATGAGCCATTTTTGACTCTGCTCTGCTCAGCTTTGGGTTGTTTTGTAACGGAGGTTAACAAAGGACTCTTCATGTCTTTGTTTCTGCTAAAACTTTGAGAAAGGGTGTCCAATACTCCCAGTTATCAAGTAAGGTATAAGACCAATAGGGCTGATTGGTCAGACATACTGTTCACAGGATCCTGCCTTTAAAAGAATTGCAGTGGCCTAGGAAAATTTGGAAGGGATTCTGGAGGGAGCTATCAGTGAGCTTTGGGCTCCAGCTTTGCTCCCAGAGATAGGTGATGTGCTTCCTTTCATTGTGCCTAGGGACAAGGCCTCCATGAGCCCACTCAGAGAACTCCGTATGTCTCTGCGGTGCTTCGGCACACTTTACTCTGATGTTCAACTCACATCTGAGAAATCTAAAGGGCAAGAGATTGTGGCTGGCTACTGAGCAGACGGGAGCAAAGAGAGGGTGCTGGACCAACGGGTCACCTGCCTTCCCAGAATTTCTCAGCACCAGGTATATGGGCTACCTGAGAAAGAGAGCAGGGTGGTCCCATGTACTGACAATGAGGGGCACCAGGAGGAACTAGGTACAGGCAGAAGGAAGCAGAAGATGACATCTAGGGACTGAGAAAAGAGTCTTAAGTCATCAGCCAGGGGAGGGATCTTTGCCTGGGTTGAGAGAATTGTGGGTGACCCTTCTTAGCCCTGAGGGCTCAGAAGCAGCCAAGAACGTGCCCTCTGAGAGGCTGGCCAGCCAGAATGTGCCTTCAGAGCCTGCAAGGGTACCAGTCAGGCAAGAACCGTGCTGCCCCCCGCCCCTCCCTTCAGCTGCAACCAGAACACCACCTTTCAAATGCAGAGGGCCACCAGGCAGCAGGCTCAAGCCAGGGGATGGAGAAGCTTTCACTTTAAATGGATTTGGACCCCGTAACAATTACATGGGGCGCTTTATGCTGATTACTGAACTGAGCCTTTTTTGGTGGGGAAAGTGACTGGAGGACTTTTTGTTACCGATGGAACTTGCCTTAGATTTTTATCTGAGGGGACAGGGTAGATCTAGCCATACAGAGCAGATTGAATAAAGTTGTTTTTGGATCACACCCCAGACAACCTGCTCAAACAATATAATGATAATGATTGTGCATTTTGAGTCTCAGAATGGAGCCTTCCTTCATCCCTAAGTTCTTACAGGTATCCAAACTGCCTCCCTTGTGTGTTCCCTCAGTATCCCCAGAAGTAATTTGGATTTCCTTGGTTTTCTTCCTTACAGTGTCTGCAGCTTAAGAACAGTTCCTCTCCAGTCTTTGGTCTTTGATCTTACTGCCTTTGCTTTCACTTTGTCTAAAGGGCCATCAAAGGTGTGAGCATCTGCAAGCTAACTGGGAGGGGCTTAGTCATGTAGGGAAATGACATTTCCTGGCTGGATCCTGGTGACTTTGGGAATGCACTCGTCATTCATGAGCTTTCAAAACAGCAGTGTCTGGGAACTTGCCTGAAAGCTGTCCTCGTGGCTTTTTCAAATAAGCTGAAGATCAAAGGGCCTAAATACTTGAAGGAAAGTAAAAGTGGGCTCACTGTCTTCTCCAGGGACAAAGTCTCTCTCTCTGAGGCACAGTGGATGTGCCTTTGGTTGGAGAAGTCAGGGAATTACAGTGAGTGAGGAACAGGAGGAAACTTTTTAAGGTGTTGAGTTGAATTATTGAAATTAACAAGGCCTGAAGAGGTTATGACTAGATCAAGGTCACACGGCTGGTGAGAGGCACAGCCAGTACTGAAATCCAGTTCTGCCTGGTGGCAAAGTCTGCAGCCTTTCCACTATACCCTGTTCCCTCCTGTCAAAGGACTTGGAGGGAACTTCCAAAATAATCACCCCAATCCTTTCTTTAAGTGAGTGAGGAAACAGAGCTCGGGAAGCACAAGTGCTTTTCCCAAGGCTGCACACGAAGTCATTGGCAAGCTCTAGAAATCAGGTCTGCCTGTTCTCAGGGTGGTGCTCCCTTTACTCCTGTGTGCCAGGATGAAGCCACATCTCTCCTCAGAGGAGGTGGGAGGAGCAAGTGAATTTTCATGCTATGTGCTGCCCTCCTCTATCCTCTCACATAATGTCTGTTTGGATTGTCTTAGAGCTACAGACGCCTACATGGGCACCCTGACTATAATCTCATCCTCCACTGTGTAGTCAAATTGCTTTTTTCCCCCTCCCTCCTTCTTTCTTTTCCTTCCTTTCTTTACATTTGCATTAGGTTTTATATTAAATAATCACTCCAATACAGGAGGCAGGATAGGATAGTAAAAAGAATGTGGATTTCGCAGTCAATGATAATACATAATAATAGTAACAGCCAACACATACCATATGGCAGGCACTGTTCTAAGAGTTTTACATACTGCGAGAGACTGAATTGTGTCCCTGCAAAATTTATATATTGAAGACCTAATCCTTAATGTGATGACACTTGGAGATGGGTCGTCTGGGAGATAATTAGGGTTAGATGAGGTCATGAGGATAGGCATTGATGATGAAATTAGTGGCTTTATAAGAAGAAGAAGAAGAAGAAGACAGAAAGAGGGCTTCCTCTCCACCATGTGAGGCATAGTAAGAAGGTGGCCTTCTGCAAGCCAGGAAGAGGACCCTCACCAGTAATTGAATCTGCCAGCACCTTGATCTTGAACTTCCAGCTTTCAGAACTGTAAGATATAAATGTTTATTGTTTAAGCTATCCAGTCTACGGTATTTTGTTATAGTAGTCCAGGCTGACTAATATATGTATAGAAACTCATTTAGTCTTCTAACAACAGGAGGAGGTAGGTACAGGTATTGTTTCCCTTCAACAGGTGAAGAAACTGAGGCTTAGAGAAGTGCTGTGCTAGGTTACTGAGATGGCCACTAGGAATATGAAGACTAATGCTTTGGGTTCCAGGAAATAATCCAGTCCAGTGAGTTCAATTCAGCCTGGCCTTTAGGGCTATACCCTGGTGCCCCAAAACAGGACTATATCCATTTGGCAGCACCTGTTTTGCTTGCTTAACAATTGGCCTTTATCATGTAAAGCCATGGTTTAATGGCTTTGGGAAACTCTACTTTTAGAAGTTTCCTCAATCATCAAGAAATATCTTTCCTGAGAAGGGACAGAAAGAGGTCTGACTTCCATTCCATTCTTTTGTGACCTTTGGCAAGTTACTTGACCTTTTCTGAGTTTCAGTTTTCTTGTTTGTGCAATGGGTATAATAATGACTATTCATAAAGTTAATGTGAGGATTTGATAAAATCGAGATGTAAAAAATGCCAGCTGTGCCACTAAATACCTCAATCATCTTGTTGGAAGGAAACGTATGGTCTGTCTCTACCCAATGCAGAAACCCCTCTCTAATGTTCCTGCCAAGTGCAGGGTTGGCCTGTGCATTATTTTTTTTTCTTTTTTTTTTTTTTGAGACGGAGTCTTGCTCTGTCGCCCGGGCTGGAGTGCAGTGGCCGGATCTCAGCTCACTGTAAGCTCCGCCTCCCGGGTTCACGCCATTCTCCTGCCTCAGCCTCCCGAGTAGCTGGGACTACAGGCACCCGCCTCCTCTCCCGGCTAGTTTTTTGTATCTTTTAGTAGAGACGGGGTTTCACTGTGTTCGCCAGGATGGTCTCGATCTCCTGACCTCGTGATCCGCCCGTCTCGGCCTCCCAAAGTGCTGGGATTACAGGCTTGAGCCACCGTGCCCGGCCTGGCCTGTGCATTATTACTAGCAGTGGTGGGGACACCATGACTGATGCACAGGCTAATTGTGGGCAACACTGGTTCAGCAGTGCTCAGTCTTCTTCAGTGGCACACACAGGAAGTCCTCTGTGACCATGATAGTAGTGATGGTGGCTACAATAATAATGATGACAGCTAACACTTATTGAGTGACTACTGGGTGCTATACAGGATACTAAATGTACTGTCTTGGGCTGGGCATGGTGACTCATGCCTGGACTGTAATCCCAGCATTCTGGGAGGCCGAGATGGGAGGATCATTTGAGGCTAGGACTTCAAGACCAGCCAACATGGTGAAACCCCATCTCTATTAAAATACAAAAATTAGACAGACAAGGTTGGACATGCCTGTAATACCAGCTATTCAAGAGGATGAGACATGAAAATTGCTTGAACCCGGGAGGCAGAGGTTATGGTGAGCCAAGATCTCACCACCACACTCCAGCCTGGGCAATAGAGTGAGGCTCTGCCTCAAAACTAAATAAATATATACACTATCTTATTTGATTCTCATGACAACCCATAAAGTAGGAACTAATTTATGTCTATTTTTAAGATGAAGAAACTGAATATCAAAGAAGTTAAGAAATTTGCTCAAAGTCCTACATGGTAAAGACAGGATTAAAATCCAGATCTACTGACTTCAGAGCTTGTAAATCCAGTCTGTGAGATTCCAAACTACCCACACACAGGAGCCAGGCAGGTGATTTCAATGATGCCCCAGGTGGGAAGGTATGATAGCGGTGAATTGGAGACCTTTCACCCCAATTAGATGAGGTGGCTATGTTTCAGCCTCAGCTCAGGTGGCTGGGGTGGGTGGGTGAAGGTAATGCAGATTTAGGTCTGTCAAATCTTATTTTGTCAACAAAACCCAAGATTTTGGATATTTTCATGTGATATACCGTACTTTTAAAATGTTACTTCAAAATTTTTGAAACTGCTAATGACCTAACCTCTCAGTGCAGTAACTGTCTGTTAGATGCATGTGTAAACCGGTTTCCTGAGGGCTATTACTCTGTCCCTTTCTCTCCCATTCAAGTTCTAAAATTGTGATAAAAGTGAGGGAGAGGGGCTTATTACCCAGAAAGCCCTGCATTTACTCTAATTGTCTGCTATGCAGAAATTGTTCTAGAACATTGAATTTCTATTTATTTATTTATTTATTTATTTATTTATTTGAGGTGGAGTCTCACTCTGTCGCCCAGGCTGGAGTGCAGTGGCGTGATCTTAGCTCACTGCAGCCTCTGCCTCCTGGGTTCAGACAATTCTCCTGCCTTAGCCTCCCGAGTAGCTGGGACTACAGGCATGTACCACCATGCCTAGCTAATTTTTGTATTTTTAGTAGAGGCAGGGTTTCACCGTGTTGGCCAGGATGGTCTTCAAGACCATCTCCTGACCCTGGCCTCGTGGTCTGCCCACCTCAGCCTCCCAGAGAACACTGGGTCTTTAACCATTACTTGTGACTGATTGAGAGCCCCAGTGCTGGAGTTGGGGAGAGAGTGGGGACCAGTGCAAAGGAGAAGCTCAATTGCATATAAAGGAAAGAGGGGAGATGGGGAACCTGGTGCTTTAAAGAGATTCTGGCAGCCACCAAAGACCAGCCCTCTCCCCATGGAACCATGACTCAGCCAAGCGGGGGACAGCAATCTAACCCTTGCTCCAAAATCTCCAGGTAAGCTACATTTCACAACTTCCTGGAGGAGGACTATCTGTTGGCCCAGACCCAGATCCCAGGCGCTTTCCCAACCCTGCCTGCTGACTTTAACCTCATTTCCCCTCCTGGAACAAGTAAAAGAATTGTAAATGTATTATGTATGGATTGACTAAAATCATTCCTTATTCCACAAAAAGAACTGAGGGGTCTCCATTTGCACAGCGAGGACCCTCTACTGAAGAGAATTCACATCATTGTATCCTTTAATTCTCGCAACATCTTTATTTCACTTATACAGAGACTGGGGATCAAAAAGGTTGTGTGACTTGCCCAGCTCACTCAGAAAATGCCACAGCTGAAAATTCGAAACTGGTTGATTGGGATACCAACTTGTTATTTCTTCTCGTACTCTACTCTTAAGGCAGCAACAAATCTTCACTCTCAAAAACGAGGAGGATAATACAGTGGCCATCTCACTACCTCTCCCACCAGCATGATCAGCACCATCAGCTGCTGATGAGGGACAGGCCAACAACAACGCTGACAGAACGATCCTCACATCTGCTGTTCGTGGGCTTCTTATGCAGCTCCGCAAAGGCAGGGATTGCTATCAGCGGCATGCTATGGAGAATACAGTCAGATCTCGTACAAACTTTCAAGCCTCTGTCCCATGTCTCATAGACATTAGATCCTTGGCATGCCTGGGTCACCAAGCTTAACTGTTGCATCATCTAATTTTATAGTTTCTTAATTTTTTATATCATTTTTCCTCATGATTCCAAGATAAGGTGGATTTTTGATGTGCTTTTAAGATATCTGTGTAAAAGCTTTTTTTTTTTTTTTTTAAAAAAAAACTTTTTGGTTCAGGGGTACATATGCAGGCTTGTTATGTAGGTAAACTGTACGTCATAGCGGTTTGGTGTACAGATTATTTTGTTACCCAGGTAGTAAGCATATTATCCCACAGGTAGTTTTTCAGTCCTCAACTTCCTCCCTCCCTCCACTCTCAAGTAGGCCCCATTGTCTGTGGTTCTCTTCCTTGTGTCCATGTGGACTCAATATTTAGCTCCTGCTTATAAGTGAGAACATTAGATATTTGGTTTTCTGGTTCCTGTGTTAGTTCATAAAAGCTTTCTCTTTTTTTGCTACTTATATTTTATTTTTGCCTCAAATTTCCTGGGTATCTACAGAAAAAGTTTCTTTTTTATTTTCAAATTTTAAAATGTATATAAATCCCTCTGGTATTTACATTTTTATATTTCAAAATTTCTAAAATACATATAAAATTTAAAAAAATGTTACATTAGAACTATCTTAAGAAAAGGTGGATAAAGCCAGATGTTGGAACATGGTTGCTTATCAACTGATCTTTAACAAGTTTTTTTAAAAGTATGCATAAATCATAGTCGTTTGGTGGAGTTCTTAATTAATACCTGGTGGCACAGTGCTTGAGATTGTGCAGGTGCCACAAAAATGTAGTATTTAATTCTAGATTGTTCCTATTTTATGGCTGTGCAAACTGAGGTCTATGAAAATTAAATGACTTCTTTCACATTACACAACAAGTTGTCTTGGAAAAAATATGGCTAGAACTGCAAAACTGAGCTAGATGAGATTTGAGGACCACAATCTAGCATGGAGATAAATAGCTGTCCTTTTAGACAACTGACTGCTCTTCCAAGGCAGGTTATGTTTCTCTGGCAATTTCCACTCCTGGAAAGTAAGGGTCTTAGCTCATACAATCTCACTTTTGCGGGGAAGGGTGGGGTAAGGTCTAAATCTTAGCATTTTAGGAACTTGGGTAGAGGTTACATAGGTCTCCTTCAATATTTTCCCCAGGAGTTTCTATGTCCCTTATGCAAATAGGATTCTTGGCCTGCTCTGAGTTCCCCCAGGTGAAAATATCTTATGAAGCAACCAGCTACTCACACATTAGTATGATTTAATCATCTCTAAAGAGATAGCTCTCTGAAGCTAAGACTCTGCAAAGGAGTAGAGGTAGGAGGTGAAGAAAATAATGCTTTGTGTTTTTATCTCTGTACTGTTAAGTCTTCTTTGTCTTTCAACATCCCATTCAAGTGCCATTTCTTCTAAGAAGCCTTCCTTGATCTCTCTAGTTAGACAGATTGCTTCCTTCTTGTTACTTCAATAATACCTTTTTCTTTATGCTCTACACCAGTACTTCTTACAATCTCTTCCATACATTTACTTATTGGTGTGTTCATCTTATATTCCCTCTGGACTGGTAGTCCCTTGAGGGCACGGATACTTTTGATTTACTTTCTTACCCCTATGTGTTGTCCAGCTCAGAGAAGGTAAGGTTGTCTTCCGATATCTCAAAACTCTGAAATTACTTAGAAGGGAGATGTAAGGTGTTTGTTCAGTTTTGCACAGGCTCCTCTAGCTCTTGCACCATCTCCCCACAGCAAAGTTTGGGCGACTTGGAAAGAAAGCTTTGAATCTCTTCTGTACTCTCACAGTCTTGGTGCAGGACCAGTGGTTCCCACCCATCGTTCACTGCCTGCCAACCTGCTCTGGTTTCAGAAAATACAAGGTAGATTCCTAGCTGAGGAACTTTCTCACTTTGTTGTGACCTTGAGTAATGTATATCATCTTTCTCTTCAGTTTCTTTTAAAAAATAGGCATTATTCTTGCCTCTTATGGCTGTTGTTCTGAGGACTGGATACAACACCTGGAGTATTTGACACAATACTTTGCACATAGTAACCTCAATAAATAGTAGCAATTATTATTTTCAATAAAGAACAAACACTTTTAAGACATTGCCTGGTATATAGCAGGGGCAATAAAAGCTGTGTGTAAGCTGTGTGTAAGCATTTTAATTCTTATTTTAGGAAAGCAATACAATGTAGTAAGAAGAGCAGGATCTTTGGAATCTACTTTGGGTTCAAATTCTTGCTCTGCTAATTGCTTGTTGAGTTGTGTTGGGTAAATTGCTTAACTTTTCTAAGATCAGATTCCTTATCCCTAAAATGGGGGACAATTCTACTTTATAGAATTTTTGTGCCGATTTAGAGAGAAAAAATATTTTAAGAATTTTAGTGGATTGTATTTACCAAAGATGGCCACATTAATATCTCTCATCTGACATGCTGTTCTAGAACTTTGCTGCCCTCCCTCCCCATCAAGAGCTGGACTTGAATTTCTCTCTCCTTGAATCTCAGTGGGTTTGTAGGACACTTGTGATTAACAGAATGCACTGGTTGTGATACTAGGTACCTTCCTAAGCTAGGCCATAAGATGCCATGTGGCTTTCATCTTGTTGCCACTTGCCTGTGGAGTCCTGAGTGGAAGAAATCCGTTATGGGTGAGAACATTCAGGCCACACAAAGAGGTCACATGTAGGTAGCCCAGCAATGGCCCCAGCTGGGACCCCAGTCAACAACCACCATCAACTGCACAGATATGCAAGTGAAGATGCTTTCAGATGAACCCAATCTCCAGCCACTGAGTCTTCTTAGATGAAGCCCCAGACATTGTGGAGCAGAGATAAGATATTCCCTCGGCTTTCTTTGCAAATTCTTGACCTATAGAAATTGTGAGTTGTTTTAAGCTGCAAAATTTGGGGTGATTTGTTATGCAGCAATAGTTATTGTAATAGGGTACTAATAAAGTACTAGTGCATAGTAAAGACCAGATGAGACGAAATAACAGCATTTGTTATTAGAGCAATTATTAGAATTATTACCATCTCACAGGTGTATGTCTACATGGCCCCAGTATGCTGGAGAACTCTGCCCCTCAGGCTTCTGCCCCACCCCCAATCTCTCAGCCCATGAAGATTTAGCTTGTGAGCCCCTCCCCACGCCCTGCCACATGGTTGTGAGGGCACAGGAGGCTGAGAGGACATGGAAAGTGGTTCCGTTGGCCTCTTGAGTCACAAACTGTGAGGATGTTAGGGGGCCCTTCTTACTTGTTTTGGTGCAGCTTTCTTCCCTGCTTAGGACAGGGGGTGACTGCTCAAGCTGCTTTTGTGTAAGACTGGCTGGCCTTGCCGATATGAGGACATCTCCTTAATCTCCTGTCCTCTGGCACTTTTACATCTTGACTGGACAGAGGTCAGCTTCATGGGAAACATTCTTTTTTGCAGTTAAGCCAAGCCCTTCAGGTCTTAGAATTGGTTTAAACCTGATTAACTCACAAGGAAAAGGGAAATTTACATTTTGGGAGTGGAGAATAAGATATTTAAGCCACTCTTAATACATGCTTTCCATCTTGCTACTTTGAAAACCACGTGCTCTCTCTCTCTTTCTCTGACTCTCACTTTTACTCCTTTTGCTTTCAAACTGGGTTTTTCTCTCCTCTCTTTTTCTCTCCTTCCTCTTTTCACCTCTTCTCCATCATTTGCACTTTCTTTCCTATTCTTCTCCAAATTCTAGCCGCTCTGCCTTCCCTCATCCTTTGTCTGTCTTCATGTTTCTCTCTGCTTTGCTCTTCGCAGCTTTGATATCTGTCATTTTCAGCATCTTTGTTCCTGAAGGGGTGAAGCATGCAGCTGTCTTTGAAGATGACAGTATCATCACCAAACGATTACAGAGGGAGGGTGGAATTCTGGAACTTCTGCACAATATTAGCTTTGCTTATATTCTGAGCAGTCTTGGTGGAGAACGTGCCCAGCGATGTGTTTCAGATCGAATGGGCCAGATCTCTCCTTGTCAATATAGAGGCTGGTGGGAACCACACTGTGGGGTTGATGGCCCATTCACTAGGCTTACTGGAATGTCTCCCATGCTGTCCTCTGGAAGGACAGCTCAGGGCAGGCAGAGATCTGAGGATGATTAAGCCTCTCTCCGAAGACTTTGGAAAAAGCCTTGGACTTGGGGTAAAGATCTCAGTCCCCCATCAGCTGTGTGATCTCAGGTCAATCACTTTACCTCTCTGAGCCTGTTTCTAACCCATAAAATGGAATAGTGATAGTCATCTTGCCTTCCTCAGGGAGCTATTATGAGGCTCACATGAGCTAATGAATGAGAAAGCATTTTGTAAAGTAGAAAGTGCTGCACGAATTTAAACCCTTTTTTATTATTGTTGTTATCATGATCATAATTTTTATGTCCCACTAATGTTCATCTTACAACTCATCAGTATTAAGAAGAATATGCTCTAAGTGGAAAAAAATCTTGTTTCTCCGTCGTGCGTGAATTTATGGCATACATGTGGGAAATAAATATTACTCTTTTGTGGGGCCTTTATCAAGTCCCCTGCTTCTGCCCCACCCCCATCCTGTTCATTTAAGCTTAGCCGACCCTCTCTGCAAGAGGGTGCTGGGAAAGCCAGGGTTGACCTTACAGACCTGGACGAACTTGGCGGGATGTGCTCTCAAACCGGCACCTTGCATCCTCGCATCCTATCCCATTCCTGCATCTGCCCACCGTGGTGTAAGCCCGGTCCTGGTCTTTGCGCCTGAGACAGAGTAGCTTCTCTGAGGGCAACCCCAGTGTGCCCCAGGACCCAGGTAGCCACCTTCTCAGGTAGTCCTTGGTCCTCCCTCTCCCCGTCTGGCTTCGGCCAGGATTAGTCTCTTGGGCTCCCCCTTGTGGTAGGCCTCAGCCAAGCCCGCCTCACTGACCCTCCAGTAGGTCCTACAATCCAAGAAGAAATAAGCCGGCCATTTAGGGAACTGTGGCTCCTGGAACCGCAGATTTCTCCATCCTTGCAGGCTGCTGAGACCACCGACCTCAGGTGCCTCTGGGAGGAGCGAAGGCAGCTCTGGGGAACTGTAGCCACCTCACCACCTGCTCTTGGCTTGGAAATTTCATTGCTGTTAAAACCAGTCACGGTCATCTTATTCCAACCTGAGTGAGTATTCTTACCAATCTTCAAACCTGCATCAGACACATGCTCCCAAGAGTTGAGGAGGGGCTTACAAAGGGTGACAGGCAACAGGTGGGAAGTGCATTCAGTGGAGAGTTTGGTTCCACTCACCCACCTCTTGGGCCTCACTCCCCGGGTCTGTGCCAACCCCTCCAGCCTCAGCCTGGACTGTCCTGGTGCTCCTGGCTCCTGACTCAGTGCACTGCCCATTCCTGCTCCCCCACAGGCCTTCCTCTCCCCTCTCTGAATCTTGGTGTGGCCTTCCACTTGGTCTCTCAATCCCAACCCCACTTTGACTCTCATAACTACTCCAAGAGAAGCTCTCATTGCATTTTACAGATGAGGAAACTGAGGTTTAGGATGTTAAATCACTTATTTGAGGTCCGATGGTTCTTGGCTGGGGGAGCCAGAAGCCGGCCAGAGTGAAAACTCATTCCATTATGATATGCTGCCTCCTCTGCGGTTTTAGAAAAATGATTAGGGATTAGCCTCTGCCTTCAAGGAGCTCAGGGCCTAAAGGAATAGACAGAGTCACATAGACAAATGCCTGCTATCAGCTAAGGCAATAGTGGGATAAGGGAGACTACCCATAGCTCTCAAAATTCAGAAGAGCTATTTAGTTATTAATTTGGCCCAAAGAACTAGTGGTGGGGGGGGGGTTGTGTGTGTATGTGTTAACACTTTCAGAAGAGTGGCTGTCATTAAGTGACATTGTCAGTATTTTCCCCAGGTCAGAAATCTAGAGAGCAAATATTAGTGTTTCATGCTGCCATTTCCCCAAACTTGCCCATGGCAGACACTGACGATCAGTTTTCTCCAGTGAATCCAGATACAGCTTCAGAATCTTTGCCACAAAATGTCTAGGTGGCTATAGCTTTTGACTGCGGTTGGCAAGCAAAAGAGCATTTTTTTTTTTGGCTACTCTGCAGTCTTAGATAGTAACACTCGTGTTTTCTACAAGAGAAAACAGGCTCAGAGAAGGAAATGACTCTTGTACATCACTATGGTGCAAGAGCATCTCTGATTCCACCAGGGTTTTTTTTTTTTTTTTTTTTTTTTTTTTTTTTTTTTTTGAGACGGAGTCTCGCTCTGTAGCCCAGGCTGGAGTGCAGTGGCCGGATCTCAGCTCACTGCAAGCTCCGCCTCCCGGGTTCACGCCATTCTCCGGCCTCAGCCTCCAGAGTAGCTGGGACTACAGGCGCCCGCCACCTCGCCCGGCTAGTTTTTTGTATTTCTTTAGTAGAGACGGGGTTTCACCGTGTTCGCCAGGATGGTCTCGATCTCCTGACCTCGTGATCCGCCCGTCTCGGCCTCCCAAAGTGCTGGGATTACAGGCTTGAGACACCGCGCCCGGCCTATTCCACCAGGGTTTACTTCTCTGAATGATTTTCTTATCTCTTGGACATTATTTAGTTCTTGCTAAACATTCGTTGAGTTCTGATTCTGTGGCATGGATAGGAAATATTAACCTGCATTACCTCTCATTCTCACAACTACCTGTGAGGAAGTCATGATTATTGCCACTTTACAAAAGAGTAAACTGAGACCCAGAAATGTAAATAACTTGTTCAAGTTCACACGGCCAGGAAGCAGTGGAACCAATATTTGGTCTGCCTCCAGAGCCTATTTATTTTTTAATTCTTCTAAATGTGTTACAAAATGTTCAAAAATCTAAAAAGGTTTAAGATGAATACAGTGCATACCCTTGTCCCCACTCCCCAGTTAGAAACAAAACAAAGCCTGTTTCATTTTTGCAGAATACCACACTGCCCTTCGTAACACATAATAAAACGCGATTTAATAATGTAATTGAGCCATGCTGAACATTCTCAATCAAGCCTGCTTTTAGTGGAGTTTTAAAATGACTTTTCTTTATAAATTGAAATAATGTCTTTGGATGTTTGAGAGATTGCAGCAAGGAAAGTCTGCTGTTCACAGACCTGGTCACTCAAGGAGTAATTTAATGCCATAGACATAGATTTCTCATTTTACCTTTAATCAATTCTAACAAGCCAGATGGTCATTGCAAACGGTCCTCTAGCATCTCCCTTTTCTGCCTCTGCCAATTTCAGGGGACTTATTTGAATTTGGTTCCCTGTAACAATCTTTTCTTTTCTTTTCTTTTCTTTTTTAGAGACGGGGTCTTGCTGTGTTGCCCAAGTTGGTCTTGAACTCCCAGAGTTAAGCTATCCTTCTACCTTGGCCTCCCAAAGTGCTGGGATTATAGGCATGAGCCACCACGTCCAGCCCCTCCAACAATCTTATACCATTCTATTCTCTTTCTTTCCCTGCCACCATTTGGGTCACTCCCTAATAGTCATAACTCTATCTTCTCTAGTTACCCCAGTTGGAATGAGCCTTTCCTTCATTATACTCTCCCTCAGCACCCGATAACCCTAGTAAAGCATACATATGCCTTGTATTAGTTATTTATGTAGGTAATTTCCCTATTAGACCCAGCCTTGCTCATCTATAATCCATGTAACAGTAATTATCACAACTGTGAAGCCTTTACATTTTCTGAGTGCTTTTCTTAGTTATAATCTAATTTGTACAATATCTGAGGTATGTATTTTTAAATCATATTCAATTATACAGATATGACCACAGTGACTCAGAAAGGTGAGGTGACTTGCCTAAAGTCACAGCTAGCTAGTTGCAAAGTTCAGAGAAAATTCAGTGGGTCTGTCCTCCTCTTATTAGAATATACAGGATGCTGCAGGGCACAGTGGCTCACGCCTATAATCCCAGCGCTTTGGGAGGCCAAGATGGGCAGATCACGAGGTCAGCAGTTCAAGACCAGCCTGGCCAACATGCTGAAACCCCGTCTCTATTAAAAATACAAAAATTAGCCAGGCGTGGTGGCAGGCACCTGTAATCCCAGCTACTCAGGAAGCTGAGGCAGGATAATTGCTTGAACCCGGGAGGCAGAGCTTGCAGTGAGTTGAGACCGCACCATCACACTCCAGCCTGGGCGACAGAGCAAGACTCCATCTCAAAAAAAAAAAAAAAAAAAAAAAAAAGAAAGAAAGGAAAAAGAAAAAAAAGAATATACAGTATTCTATATGTGATTTAAAATCTGAAATTTGTTGTAGTTTTACTCAAACTACCAACTGTCAATTGCTTTATTCTGTAAATATCTACCAAGCACACATTATGTGCCAGGAATTATGCAGGGTTCTAGGGAAACAGCAGTGAATAGGACAAAGAAGGTCCTTATCTCATGAAGCTTATGGTGTAGTAGGTAGATAATTAACAAGTAAGCAAATAAATAAACAAGGTGTGGTAGGCTAAATGGTGATCCACCTGCTCAAAGATGTGCACATCATTATCCCTGGAACCTGTGAAGTTTACCTTACATAGCAATAGGCACTTTGCAGAAGAGATTAAATTAAGGGTTTTTTGATGGAGGGATTAACCTGATTTTAGCTAGGAGGGCCCAATGTAATGAACCTTTAGGAAAGGGAGTCAGTAAGATCAGAGTTAAAGAATAAGATAAGAAGAGGGAAGCAGAGGTCAGACTGATTTGATTGATAGCTTTGAATATGACAGGGGGCCATGAGCCAAGGAAAGAAGGCAGGCTCTGGATGCTGGGAAAGACAAGTAAATGATTCTCCCCTAGAACCTTCAGAAAAAGTGCAGCTCCACTGACCTGTTTTAGATTTCTGACTTTCACAACTATAACAGAATAAATTGATGTTGCTTTCAGCCACTAAGTTTGTGGTAATTTGTTATAGGTGCAATAAGAAACTAATACACAAGGCATAGCCTGGACAACACAGCAAGACCCCTGTCTGAGATTGTAAACTCTGTGAAATTAGAGACCATCTGTACTTTGTCCTTGTGTTTCTAGTTTTAGCATTTAGTAGATGTTCAATAGGCACTTGTTGAAAGCATGGATAACTGGAGGGAAGGGAAATAAATAATTTAGCCCTGTGTTTTGTAAGGAGCGGAAACAGAAAGAGAGCTAATAAGCTGGAAAATACAAATATTGAAACACCCTGTTAGTTTTGCTATAATGCTTGTTTTGAAACTATGAATTTGTTCTAATGCAATTTATACTAGGGAATGATGTGAATATAAGACAATTTCCCCCCTTGAAAAACACTAGGTGAATGCCAAAACCCAGCTGAACAGACCTGTGTAATACACAAAATGCACACACACATACACATCAAACATTCATAGTAACTTTAGATCACTGTAAGTATGAGGCTCCACACCCATCCACATCTGGCGTCCCAACTCTGTCCAATTTCAGATGATTCTCCTCCCACCACCTCACAATTACTCATGGTCTTCCTGACGCCCACTTCCACAAGCAAACTGCAGATCTTTATCAATGTCAAGTGCCATTTTTATTATAGTACTTATACATTTAACTATTAAATATGTTTAAGACAGGGCTGCTATTTTTATCAGGCTCCTATTTTTTTAAAATGTGTCACTGGTGAAGTTTCTGAGTGTTATGCCCCTAACTCCATTTGCCCTGTAAACCCTGTGATTTTTAGTGGGTAATTCTGCACAGCACAGCGATTTTTTTAGAACACATATGTGGCATTATAGCAGAACTGACTGTACTTTCTTCTGTCTGCAACACCAGGCAAACAAGAAAACACACACAGTGATAAGCAAAAAAGTGAAATCAAACCAATAAAGTACTAAGAATGCTTCATGATGTCCTTCTGGTGTATAGGACAATCTTCGTACTATTTATTCATTTTTTCACCCATCCTTTCTTCCATTTATTTATTTATTCTGTCAAATGCCTACTATGTGTCAGGTCCTGAGATAGGCCCTAGTGAACAAAATTAGAATCTTAAGAAGTCTTAGGATTAGGAGAAAATAATATATGAACAGACAATGATAGTTCATCGTTATTATAGGCTTACTGAGTATCAGGCACTATGATCGGCACTTTATCCATTTTACTTAATCCTTTTAATAACCTGATGGTTATTGGTAGATATTACCAATAAATGAGGTATTAATATTCTTCCCATTTTCCAGATGAGGATACCGAGGCTTAGCAATATGTGGTGGAGCCAACACTTACACCCAGGCAGTCTGACCGCAGAGCCTTTGTTCTTGAATGATATTGTTGAGATCTGGCCTCCCTGCTTCTGTTTGCTTATATCCAGTGGGGAACACACAGCGTCTCCTTTTTTGGAGAATGGAGAGCAGCCCGTTCCATCTTTAGCAGTATATCAAAGGAGTGAAAAAATGTATTTTAACAGCTGGCACTAGAGTTCACAGTAGAGGGAGAGTTGTATTTATTTAAGAAAATACATTGGGAGGCCACTTCCTTTGGGGGTGCAGAAGAATCTGAGGGAAAATCTGAAAGGACCAAGCTATACTGTTTTGCATAAGATTTTAATAGGAAATTTTGGATTGGGACAGAGTAGAGGAGGATGAAGAGAGAGAAGGGACTGTGCATCCTGGCAGAGCCCTGGTGCCCGCGGGGGATGGTGGTGAGGGAGGATGTCCTGGGACAGGACTGGCCACTGGCTTTCAAATGCTGGGGGGCCCTTCGACATTGTTCCCTTGGACATTATTTGCTTTACTGTGATGTAAACCTTCTCATCACTCAGACCTCCATAAAGTCTATGGCACACTGTGGGGAAAACCAAAGTCAAGGATCATGTCTGAAACTGGGCTATGATGGAGCACACCTGGGGAGGAAAGTCCCCCTCAACAAGTACATGCCCATTAAGTGATGGCCAATCACTGCCGATCTTCCTCTGCCTGCAAAGGCAAGCAGAGCCATTGCTGGGACTGGAGGATATCAGGGCCAGCTGTGAAGTTGGGCGCTGGGGGGAAGCGTCTGGGGAGGGCTCGGGTGGAAATGAGGGGCATTCAGGTCCATTCTGTGTAATTCCTAAAGGACTAACTAATGGACTTCAGATGGCCCTTGGGTTACAGTTGTTAGGAATAGGGCTCTCAAGTCAGGGAAACCTGGGTTTGAATCCCAGTTTGGCCATTTACGGGTGGCCTTGAACAATGTGCTTAACCTGCCTGCATCTCCACTTTCTTCATCTACAACATGGAGATGACCTTTCCTACTTTGAGTGGTTATTTTGAGAACCCAATGGACATAAAATGTTTAACACAATGGCTGGCATAATAATCAAACCATGGTTGTTGTTATAACTAACTCCAGTGGTGGAGTGTTAATGGCATAGGCTTTTTACTTGGTAGGATCAGGGTTCGAAATCCATTTTCACTACTTACTAGGTCTGTCTACCTGAGCATGTGACTAAACTCTGGCTGTTAGCAAAATGGGGAAACAAGACCTACCTGGAAGGGCTGAGGTGAGGATTAAATGAGAGAACAGAACATTCCTAACACTCTTCCGGGTACACAGTAGATGTCCAATCCTCAGGGCCATGTCTAATCCATAGAGTACCTTTTGTGAATTAGGGAAAGTTGCCCCTTCTTTCAAGCAACCCAGTTTGCAGGTTTCAGCCCCACTTACCACCCTGGCCTGGGTACCTTGGTGAGGTGCACAATGTGCGCATCTATAGGACATGGCCTACCAGTGATGGGCGGCTGTTAGGGCTGTGCTAATTAGCATTCTCCTGCCTCTGACTTGTCTGCTTCGTTCTGGCTTAAGACTGTTCTTGGTTTGGAAGAAAGCACCTAGGCTCCTTAATTTTCTCTCTTCTGGCCCCAGCTGCCTTTCTTCTTGTGACCTGGTTTCTCCAACCATCTCCCCAACTTCCACCCCCAGTCTTCTTACAGACAGGATCCTGGCCAACCTCTGGCTGTGCAGCTGGCCTGGAGACCACTCAGTGGGGAGGTTGGATCAATGGCCTCCCTCCTGACTTGCAGGCTCTGGAACAACCTCTGCTGAGATAATCTATGCTTTAATTGCCAACAGCAGTCAGAAGGAAGCAGATGATCACCGCCCATAAAGGGTGAGAGTCCTCGGTGGGGAACTGGGCTGGCTGCAGAGCCGTTGCAGGCTATTTTTAGTGCTTGGCCACAGAAGTGCAAGGAGAAAATGCCAAGCTGGAAGGCAGCCTTCCCACCAAGGACTGGGCTCCCAGGGGCCTGTATGTGACCGTCAACCCCAGCCCTTTGTGCTTCCTTTCCCTTCATGGTGAGGATTCCAGGCATTGCTGATAGCAGCAGCCATCCCTCTGCTGGAAGCTAAAAAAGCCTGGGAAGGACAGCAGTCACTGGTTTCTGGGCTGGCTGCATGAGCTGGTGTTTAACCCGCTGGCAATTCTCAGCACCAGGGATCTCAGCTCTCGTGGTGTTCCCATTTTATAAATGAGGAGAGTGGGCCTCGGAAGTATGAAATAACTTCCTTAAGGTCATTATTCCTGTAAGTTCTCATCATAGTTGTTTTTGTCATTGCTTCCTTAGGAGCATCTGTTCAGCAGAGTGGTGGAAAGGTGCAACCAGAGTCCCTGCGTTTGCCTTCCAGCCTCTCACTGGTTGTGTGATCTTGGGACAAATTACTTACCCTCTCTGAGTCCCAGTTCCCATCTGTAAAGCAGGGGTAAGAAAAGTGCCACCACATAACTGTTGACAATTAAGTGAGAGAAAACCTGGAAGACCCTTATAAATGTGCTTGGCCTGTAGGAAGCACTCAATCAATGTCATTTGTTGTTGTTCTACTGCTGGGCCATCTGCTGGCTCTTGGCAGGCATCCTAGCTAATCCCACAACAACTCAGCGAGGCATTATCAGCCCCATTTTTCAGATGGGGAAACTGAGTCCCAGAGAGATGAATTGAATTCCTAAGGACACACGGCTAGGAAGGGCAGGAGGTGGACCTCGAACCCAGGGCTCTGCCCTTCCAGGTCCAAGATCTTTCTTCTATGTAAGCTGGCGTTTCCTGTGTGCTATGTCCCTTGGAAATATGAGCAGAGGGAACAGGTGTAGGTGTTGAGAAGGTGATAAAGACTGGGTAAGGGTATGTATGTAACATGTTAGAAAGTTTGCTGGGCATGAAAAGAAGAAGAGCTGTGACCCAGTGCTCAGGTTAGCAAAGATCTAGCTCCTCTCTCCTTCCTCATGGCTTCCAGGGTGTCCTTGAGACAAACGATGGGAGAAGGAGCCTCAGAGTCATCTTGAGTGACCTCCCCTGAGGTCCTACAGGAGATTACTCTCCAGTCCTGCCGTAATCAGTTGCATGGCTGTGTGAAACCCAGAGACTGTCCCTTCAGGGTTAGGTTTGCTAGAATCAATGTGGCCTCTATAGTCTGGTGTTGGGGTAGGTTTCCCTCAGCCTGGCCTGCTTTGTTCTGTCCTTGACCATTCTGTCTTCCAAATAACTCTTCTGTGTACCCTTTCCGCTCCAGCCCACTGTCATCACCCTGATTTCAGCCTTCTTACCCCAGCAGGACCATTGCCACAGCCCTCTAATTGGTCTAGGCCCCATCTCCAATCCCCAGGGCCTGCCTGAGAGGGCGGCATTCTCAAATGTGGATTTCATGGGGTCACTTCCCTTCTTACATCCTTATGAACTTCCCAGGGCCAGAAAAATCAACCTTTTGAGCGTCTAGCTCTCCCATCCCAAATACCCCAGGGGTAAAGCCCAACAGTTCTCAAAGGTGTGTCCCTAGAAAATAAGCCTTTAGATTCTTAAGAGGTGGGGGCAGCATTCCGTGGGGAAATTAATATGGGAAAAACACTGAATGAGGTTCAGCAGGTTTATTTGCTGTAGGACTTCTCAGAACTTCTATTATGCTAATTTCTGATACAAAAGCCTTCCGGTTAACCACAGGCAAGGCTGCCTGGAAAACAATATGTACCAAAGGTGCTGAATGAGCAGGAAAAAAAAAGGAAACAGTATGGACTCCTAGTTTGAGCAACAGCTGACACTAAAATAGCACTTACTTCTGTTGTGTGCTTTGTTTCTATTGACTCATTTGGTCCCCACGATTCTAGCAGGCAGGCACTATCATTATCCTCATTTTGTGGATGAGGAAACTGAAGAACAGAGAAGTTAAGCGGGTTACCTAGGTTCACCAAGCTAGTTAGCAGTGGAGCTAAGATTCCAACCCAGACATTCTGGCTCTGAAATCTGCACTCATAGCCACTACACTAGAGCCACACTTTAAGGACTCCACATGTACCTGGCATTGTGATAAGCACCCTATATGCATTATTTCCTTGATCCTTCCAACAACCCCACACTTATGATCTTCATCTTTTTTGTTAGGGAAACAGAAATACAGTGTACATTGGGCTAAGAGGTGCCTAAGCTGAGGTTTGAACCCTGGTCTTTCTGTGATTTGTGAATCTCCAGCCTGTCTTGTTCTGAACAGAATAAGGGAGTCCTTTACCAAGAAGCATCTTGCAGTGCATAAAATATACAACAGAAAAGCTTCCTTAGCTATCTGGAAAGAGTCACTGCCAAATTATATCATCCTGTTTCCTGACACCAGGACTTTGCTTGCACTGTTCCCTTGGCCTGGAGTGCCATCTTCCTGCTCAGTCCTCTTAACACCAAGGAAGAACTAAAATAAGGTCCCATCTCTTTAGTTTTCTCAGACTTTCCCCTTTCAAGCAGCTGTTCCCTATCTGTGCTTGCATGACACTCCATGAAAAAATTATGCACCAATGGTCTGCTACAGTATAGATTCTTTCATTTATTCATTCTCTCCCTCATTCATTCGTTCATGCATTTTCTTAACAAGTATTTATTGAGCAACTCCTAAGTACCAGCGTTGTTTTAGGTCCTAGGGATACGGCAGTGAAGAAAACAGACAGAAATGTAGACCCTCATGGAACTTACACTGTAGTGGGAGAAAAGGGATAATTAAATAAGTGAACTATATATAACATTTTTGAAGGAGAAAGGGGATAGGGAGGGATTGGTTGAGAAAGGGTTGCATTGTTAAATAGAAAGTTAGATAGCCTGGTGTGGTGGTGTGGTGGAATCTCAGCTACTCAGGAAGCTGAGGCAAGAGAATATCTTCAACCTGGAGGCAGAGGCTGCAGTGAGCCAAGACTGTGCTACTGCACTCCAGCCTGGGTGACAGAGTGAGACTCTGTCTCAAAAAACAAAAAACAAAAAAACAAAAAAACCATAAATAAATAAATAGGGGGTTAGAGAAGGCCAACCTGAGATTGTGACCTTTGAGCAAGGACCCAAAGGAACTGGCACGTTCCCAGGTCAGGGTGGAGCCACCTTGGCTGCCTTGGGGCGAGTGAGGAGAGAGTAGCTGCAGATGCTCAACAAAGGTTTCTTTCTTTCTTTTTCTTTTCTTTTCTTTTTTTTTTTGAGACGGAGTTTCACTCTTGTTTCCCAGGCTGGAGTGCAATGCTGCGATTTTGCCTCACTACAACCTGTGCCTCCCAGGTTCAAGAGATTCTCCTGCCTCTGCCTCCCAAGTAGCTGGGATTACAGGCATGCACCACCATGCCCGGCTAATTTTTTATTTTTAGTAGAGCGGGGTTTCTCCATGTTGGTCAGGCTGGTCTCAAACTCCCGACTGTTAAGGACAAACTGCCCCAAAAAGCTTCTTGGTACTGCTGACACTTCCCCCAAACCTCTCCGTCCTTCCCACCCTTCCCCCAAGCCTCTTTACATTTCTAAGCCCTTATCTAGGTGTCGGTGAAGCCAGCAGATTTCACTTATCAGACCTTGCTACGATAAACAAACCCCAATTACAAACCATCCAGATCGCACAGGGGGAGGTTGTGGGAAGCATAAACAAACTTTACCTACACCCTCCTGTAATAAACATCACAAGGTGATATGTGGCAAAATTAACCAGCAAACAACCTCGGGATATGGCCATACCAAAGAACTCCTTCAAACTCCTTTCCCCAATATAAACCCCTCATTCTGTAAGCTTGCTGCTGCCTCCTCTTCTGTGATGGAGCAGCTGGTAGGTTAATAAACTTACTTGCCTGACTTTGGGTCTATTCTTCCTTTCTCTCAGCTGACTTTACACCGATCTTAGGTGATCCTCCCGCCTTGGCCTCCTGAAGTGCTGGGATTACAAGCGTGAGCCACTGTGCCCGGCCCAGCAAAGGTTTCTTCATTTGAGGTGCTTAACAAAAGTTTCAGACTTTCTCAATGGTATTATCCTCAAACTTTTCATTGGCATTTTTAGAAGAAATAATTTAATGATGAACTAAAATACATGTGACCACTGAGCATACAACCAGCATCTGAAAATCTGGGGATCACTGAAAGCCTGGGACAGAGAGTTAGGGACCTGCTTTAACCTTGACCTTGGCAATCCCCTTCTGTCTTGGCCACTATTTTGTTCCCTGTATAAGGGACCCAAAGATGTCTCAGGTCCTTTCCAGTTCTGGCTTTGTGCTATTTCAGAAGACTCAGGCTCCTTTTCTGCAACACAGGGGTTGTAATACCTGCTGCAGTCTCTCTTCTGGTTGTTGTGTCAAATCAGGCAATGAATGTATCTTTTTTTCCACCTGATAAAATGTGGAGTCCAAAGTAGATAAAGGCTAGTGTTAATAGGAACTCTATTATTGCATGTGGTAACCAAATCTGCCATTGATGTGTGCTTGTGAGCATTTCGTCTTGCTAATCCCAACAGTCACTCTATGACTTGAACATCACCAGCTCAATTTTATGACTGAGGAAACTGCCTTAGAGAGGCAAATTCACTCGCTTGAGGGCACAGAACTTGTGAGAGGAGGACCCAGGATTCAAATTCCAGAATGTGTCAGGGCTTGTGCTGGCTTCCCAGTATACACAGAGGCCAGGTTGAGGTCAAAGCTAAGCCTACAGGTAGGGACAAAATACAACCAAAGGTAATGGGAAACCAAACAAATTCTCAGCTCTTACAGTTGCTGCTAGCGCGCAACAAGGTGAAGAAAAGTGGGATGGTGGGGTGAACCATCTGAGTGGCCTATGGGGTTGAACCGTAGGGGCACCAAGAGCAACCAGAGCTGTGAATTGAGGCTTCGGGCCAGCTCGGGAAGGGAGGTGACATGGAGAAGCCCCCAGCCAGCCCTGGCTGCAGCCACAACCCATGGTGGGCTGGGAGGCATGTGCTCAGCCCCCTAGGTAGCAAAGGGCCTAAGGGGTCAGCCTTGGCCACTGTTATGTTAATATTAAAGATTTTAACAAACATATAAAGGACTCTACAAAGCAAGAGAAAAGAATATAATGGGGAAGGAAGAACAGAAAATCATTTCATATATATTTAAATGAATGAAAGACCTAAATAAAACTATCTTTATTAATATTTCCATACTAGTGATAAAACAGATGGATTGGAATTAGATATGGAAAAATGTAATATTCTACAAAAGAAACTCTAGGGCGACCCAGGGAGTTATGAAGGTCACTTCTCATTAAGGGTGAACTTTTCTGTCCTTTCTGCCACTGCCTTTATCCTAAGCCTCTGCCAGAGCTGGCAATTTCCCACTCCCTTTCTGTGTTGGAGACAGACGGTGCCACCAAATGCCCCCCTTGGCTAGTCACTGTGAGGCTATTTTTAGTTTTCCAAGCAATTAATGAAATTGTCCGTTTGTGGGCAGTGGGGTTTTTTTTTATTGGCTGTTTCAGCTGCTCTGAAGTATAAGCAGCGTATTATTAATAATTCTGCAACTCTTAGACACCTAGAATGGGGGACATGGTTTTCCCTTGACTTGGGTTATAAGAAAAAGCAAAGATTCCTAAATTTTGGAGGTGGCAGCTACCTTGGGAGGACTGTAGGCTTTGAGGTAGACCTGAATTTCCAAGACACAGACTCCTTGGCTGTAAAATGCACATCACAGTACCACCCTGTAGGTTGTGTTGCTGTCTGTGAAGTACCTATAATGGGGTCTGGAACAGTCAAGGAAGAAATACCTGTTCAAGGAGTGGATGGATGCATGAGATCACATTGGTGTGGCTCCCACTAGAGCAAATGCTTATTGACTAAGTGAAACAGGGTATGTATGTGCAGCACTTAGCAGAGCAGATTATTGTTGGGGAGTGCTATGAGGTGAATTGTGTCCCCCCCAAAAAGAAATGTGGAGTCCTCATCCTCAGTACTTCAGAATGTGACCTTATTTGGAGATAGAGTCTTTACAGAGGTAATCAAGTTAAAATGAAGCCATTAGAGTGCTCCTCATTCAATATGACTAACGTCCTTATAAGAGGTGGAAATCTGGACATACAGACACATGCGGGGAGAATGCCATATGAAAATAAAGGCAGAGATCAGGGTGATACATTTACAACCCAAAGAATGCCAAAGAAGGCCAGCAAACTGCCAGAAACTAGGAGAGGGGCATGGAATAGATTCTCCCTCCCAGCCCTCCCAAAGAACTAACTGATGACACCTTGATCTCAGGTTTCTAGCTCATAGAACAGTAAGACAATACATTTCTGCTGTTTAAGCCACTCAAGTTTGTGGTACTTTGTTATGGCATCCCTAAAAAATGAATACAGGGAGTGCTATGGTCTGAATGTTTGTGCCCCCGCCAATTCATATTTTGAAATCCGGCCCCAGTGTGACAGCATGAAGAGGTGGACCCTTTTGGGAGGTGATTAGGTCATGAAGGCAGAGCCCTCACAAATGGGATTAGTGACCTTATAAAAGAGTACTGAGGAGAATCACTTGAACCTGGGAGGCAGAAGTTACAGTGAGTGGAGATAGAACCATTGCACTCCAGCCTGGGCAACAGAGTGAGAATCCGTCTCAAAAAAAAAAAAAAAGAGTCCTGAGGGAGCATCTTGGCCCCTTTTACCACATGAGAACAAGGCTAGAAGGTGCTATTGCTGTCTTTGAAGCATAGAGCAGCCCTCATCAGACACAGAATCGGCACCTTGATCTTGAACTTCCCAGTCTCCAGAACTGTGAGCAATAAATTCACACTGCTTATAAATTACCCAGTCTAATGTATTTTGTTATAGCAGCCTGAATGCACTAAGATAGGGAGCATCAGTGGGATTCCACATGCTGTAAATCCCTGGCTCTGGCCTGCTGTAGAGTACAGCTTCAATAAGTGCTTGTAAAAATGAATCAGTGAGATAACACAGAGCAAATACCTCACTCAGTGTCTAGTATGTAGGAGGTGCTATTAATACTTGTTAAATGAATGATGAGCAAGGCTACCCATGAAGCTTGTATTCCAAAGCCTGGCATACAGGCAGATAGATGTTCGGTGAATATTTGCTAACCGGATGGCCATCAGAGCTAACATTTATATGGCACTTACTATGAGCCCGGCAGTGCTCTGAATGACTGATGTGTATGTAATCCTCTTTTAATCCTCACAACCACTGTATTATTTTTCCCACTTTAAAGATGGGGACACTGAGATGCAGACGGGTCAAATAACTTTCCCAAATTCACCCGGCTAATGAGCAGAGTTGGCTGTTGGATCTGGTTTGTCTAGGACGGGTGCCTGCTCTGAACCACTATTTGGAATCATGCATGTGAAGAGCCTCACACGTCATAGGCACCCAATTCCAAACCAGCGAGTGGACGGGAGTGCCTGGGCAAAGCCGGCTCCATTCCTTTCTCTCTTAAGTTCTCCCTGATTCAGCCTTTGTCTCCACAGACCTCTGGGGCTTTGTGCTTGTCAGGGGCAGAAGGGCACCTGCCTGGGCCCAGCCAGAATTAGCACGGCCTCTCTCTGAGTGGAGGCCCTCATTTGTCAGTCTCCTCTTCCTACTCCTGGTCCTTCAGCTGGGCACAGAGGAAGTCAACTTGAGGGGAGTGGAGCAGAGGGGGCATCAACACCTCCTGCTGTCCATCAGCAAAGCAGCTCCGCTGTCAGAGGGCTGGCGGCACCGAGCATCCTGCCTCTTCTCCATAATTCATCCCAAACCAAATGAGGAGCGCTGACTCGGCGCTTCCCATTGCAGGGCCTGGCTGTTCACAGGCTTTCCCAGAGGCTTCTGGATTGCGCCAAGTACCAGCAATGGCAGTGATTTACGGTGTCACAGGCCAGCGTCCTCTACCCTGACCACTGCTCTCAGCCACAGGTTTAATTATTTAAACAGATTTTACATTTTATGAGTGTGCCCTCAGGGCTGGCAGAGGAAAGAAAGCCTTTGGAGCAAAAAACAAAAAACAAAAAACAAAAAACTTTGCTTAAAACATTAAATTGAAATATGGAAGGACAGAGTACAGGAAACATCCCTGATTCTTCAGTGTGAGTGTGGTATTCAAGGCCTAAGCTCGTCCCATTTTACCTGTTCCTTCCCTTGTTCCTACCTCACTATAGAAAAAAGTAATACTTGACCATCCTGTGCAAGCGAGTGAGAGAGCAAACAGCAAAACGAACCAGGAAATGTCGGAGTAGAGAGAATGTACAGGAGATTCCCTTGTTTGCAAGTTTACAATTTTGTTTTGGCTAACTAGCCTGTCTGTGATGCATGTGTACTCTACACACACACACATACACACACACACACACACACACACGTACATGTTCACTCATAGGGTTTTACTATGTACCTGGTACTAAGGTAGGACTCGGAATGCCTTGGTGAATGAAACACACAAAAATCCCTGCCCTCATGGAATTTCCATTCCATGGCAGGAGGTATCGTTACCTCATCATTGGAGTCCCTGCTCTTTCATGAGGATCCAGCTAAAATGCTACTTTTCCTCCCTCTCTTGATCTTCCGGGAGAAATTAATGGCTCATGTGACACTCTGTAATTGTCTATCAGAGCCAAACTCACTCTGCCATAACTGTTGGTAAACTTGAAGCTCCTTTTCTTAGTCTGAGAACTCTTTGAAGGTGAGGACTGTCAAATTTTGCTTCTGTTGGAGCACCTAGCACAGTGCTTGTAGCATGGTAGATGCTCGTCGTGTGGACAGCCATTGGAAGACTCCTCTGCTTCTCTTTTCTGGCAAAGGGAGTCTCTTCGTGTGTTCTCTTCACTCTGACATTTTCTGGTTCTTTTTGTTGTTTGTTCTCTCACTTCCCCCGTCAAACACCCATTCATCTAGCGAACATATATTTACTGACCACCACTCCGTAGTAGGAAGCCCTGTTTTAGGTGTTGGGGATATGTTGAAAAGATAGAGAAGGCTCCTGACCTTGGTGTGCTCACATTATAGCTGAAGAGGGAGGGAGGGAGGAAGCAGCTGTTCTGTGGTTCTTTGTATGTCAGTTTCACTGCCCTCAGTGCCATGGCACACCCAGGCTGGACCTGGGATGACTGGTCCTACACCGCAGGTGGTGAGGTGTCTGTGTTTTCCCTGCTTGGTTCAGAGAATGAGGCTGAAGTAAATGAATCTCACCAATCTCCTTCTTCCAAGCTCTTCACCTCTGTGTAAACTGGAGATAACAGAGTCCAAGGCTATTAAAATAATAATGCAAATAATCCATATTTTTCATTTTGAAAGCACTTCTGGAGCATCCGATTAATCTTCTTAGTACCCTTGTGTGTAGATAAGTATAAGGTTTTGCTTTTAGATGAAGGAACTGAAACATGAGGTGATTAAACTATTGGCCTGAGGCTATAGTGAAAGCAAGGTTTTGAGTGGAGATTGGATTCATCAGTCCTCAGTTACTTTGAGCAACAGCAGACTTCAAGGGCCATGTCCTGTGGACAGCTGCAGGGATTGCAGCCAATCTGCCTTGGTGGGGCAGTGCAGAGGGGTGGGGAAGAGCTGAAGCTCTGCAGGCCCAAAGGCGCCACCATGTAGGGCTGTGCGACCTTTGGCAAGTGGTTTAAGCTCCCTGCACACCAGATTCCTCATCTATTACGTGGAGATTATCACTTTGTTGCAGGGTTATGAGGGTGAAAATAACTGAGATTATGTTGTAGAGTGCTTAGCATGGTGCAGGATACCTTTTTCTTAAAGCTCTCTAGAGACAGAAGCATTTGAAACGGGCAAAGTGCTTAGAGCTACAAATAATTTTTTGGACACTTGGTGTATCCCAGACATAAAGGTGCATTAGCATAACTTCATTAAATGCTAAGTGTCTTGTTATGATCATCAGTCAGGTGCCACACCTATGTCATGTCATTTATCTGATTTCTTTCTCCATGAACAAATGCCAGGCATCTGTCCTGTATGCTGCAGGGGATACAGAATTGCCTTGAATATGGACCCTGTCCTCTGAGAGATCCAGCTGGGGAAGCATCAGTCCAGTTAGTCATGAAGGACCTGGGTCTACACCCTCAACATCACCCAGGGTCTTGTTACTTGGAAGCCTTTTTGGCTCCAGCAGGGAAAGTTGCAATTAGCTTTGCTATATAAATAGCTCACATTCTAGATATGCTGTGCATGGCACCAGGCACATAACATGCATTCTTTTGTCTAATCCTCATAACAATCCTGGGAGGCAAGAACAACTATCACTTGGATTTTGTAGATGAGGAAACTGATGTGCAGAGAGAGAAATCACTTTTGTGAGGTCCCATAACCAAACACATAGTTGGCCAATCCTCAGTTTAGTATGTCTGAGAGCAGATTTGTGTCTGAAGACAGAATAGAGAGGTATAAATTAAAGCCGGATTCATAATCGAGCTCATCATAACCTGCTATGTGGACTTTCAGGCTGTCACCAGTTTTCTATGCAACTTTAGTAAATCACCAAGGATTTATATGATCTCTGTTATTGACCCAAATTGTGGATGTTACAATAGCAGTAGAGAATACCTTTAATTCTTAAAGATATTTGAGATGAAAGCATTTGAATTGGACAGGTGTTTGGACATGCTCATCATCATCATCATCATCATCTTTCTTATCACCATCCAATATCTTTGGGGCATTTGGCACATTCTAGATATAAAGGTGTCTGGCATAGACTACCCTATTAAATCCCCCAAAGATCTTTATGACTAGGTATTATTTAACCCATTTTAAAAATGAGAAAACAGGCATGCTAGAAAGCTCACAGATTTTAAGTAACTAGCCCAAGGCCACAGAGCTAGCAAATATGAGAGCTGGCTTTTAAATCATGCAGGGTTGCAGGAGGGAGTGCTGCCACTCCTGGTATAGTCCTGTTTGAGATGCCTCCTGTCTTGTCTCCTCTTTCAGTGCTCCAGCCAGCTTTTTCCTCCAGCAAGAATGAGAATTAATAATTTTAAAGTTGGAAGAGTCACTCTTGGTTTACACACTTTTACGAGGCTGCCTTGGGAGGATGTTTAACCTCTGTCTGCACCTCTGTTTCCTCATTGCTCTCATGTGCCTGCCTCCTGGGGTGTGTCTGTATTATTAATGATGGCAAAGTGATGTGAGCACACTGCACTGAGGTAGATTCATGAGAGTACAAAGTACAATTAATCTCGAGAACCATCCAATTGGGGCACATGGAGCTGAAGGACATGGTACCTTCATTTTGCAGGGCCTGGACATAAGTGTGTTCACATCACTCTCACATCAGATTTTCTCTAAGACTTTGTGCAGTAGGCTGCATGGCAGACAGACAAAAGAGTATCAGGGCCACAGAGACCCATAGGATTACTGGAGGGAGACAAGAGCATTGGACCAAGGAGAAATTTGTGGTACAGAACTGCTAGCGCTCACCAATGTCATGGCTATGCCAGTTATTTAGCTTCCTTGCAGTTAGGTTTGCCCATGTGACTGAATCTGGCCAATGGCATGTAAGTGGATGGGGTATGTGCCACTTTCAGGCATGGCTCCTATAATTTTCCCTTGGGACCTTGCTAGAGAACTTAAATGACGGTGGAGCCACAAGATGGACGGAGCCCGGGTCCCTGAATGATGGCTACATTTCCTTGCCAACTTACACTGACCTGTGATGTGAAAAAAAAGCTTTTGCCATGTTAAGTCACTAAAATATTGGGGTTTATCTGTTGCATTCGCTGGTATTATTTACCTAACAAGCAATAATAAAGATGTGACTTTTATAGCATTTGTGGTTTTCTAACCACTTTCATATACTATAATTTGGAGGATCTTCACGAGACCTTTGTGTTTTCAGTATCACAAATGGTTGTGTGTTTCTGGAGGGAACTATTTGTGTTCAACTTTATGGATATCTTGTGGGTTAAACATCTTTTCTTCTGTCACCCTGCCTTTTAGAAGGCTTATAGAAATTGTGGCCTTGTGATCATGGCTGCATGACATGCTGTTTGAGTACCAGTTTCACTTCTGTGCCATCTTGTCTCTAAAGTGATTCACTTTCTTCAAACCTCAGTTGCCCCTCTGTAAAATGGGGATAGACAAAGAGCCAACTTGGTTGGGTGTGACCAGGCTTTCATCCATCTGAATAGCTCACACCCAACTCTGCTGCAGAGTTATTTCCCAAACCCTGATTCCCAGAATATGGAATGCAGGAGGAGGCTCAGCAATGCCCACTCTGACCTTTCATTCAGTATTTCTCAAACTGCTGGGGGTTGTCAGTGGTCTGCCAGGAGGTGAATGAAGCCACAGAATAAATATGGTATAATTTTTCTATAAATGTGCAGAAACCATTTTTTAATTATACTTTAAATTCTAGGGTACATGTGCACAACATGCAGGTTACATATGTATACATATGCCATGTTGGTGTGCTGCACCCATTAACTCATCATTTACATTAGGTATATCTCCTAATGCTATCCCTCCCCACTCCCTGCTCCCCACGAGAGGCCCTGGGGTGTGATGTTCCCCTTCCTGTGTCCAAGTGTTCTCATTGTTCAATTCCCACCTATGCGTGAGAACATGCGGTGTTTGGTTTTCTGTCCTTGCAATAGTTTGCTGAGAATGATGGCTTCCAGCTTCATCCGTGTCCCTACAAAGGACACGAATGCATCCTTTTTTATGGGTGCATAGTATTCCATGGTGTATATGTGCCACATTTTCTTAATCTAGTCTATCATTGATGGACATTTGAGTTGGTTCTAAGTCTTTGCTATTGTGAATAGTGCCGCAATAAACATACATGTGCATGTGTCTCTTTAGTAGCATGATTTATAATCCTTTGGGTATACACCCAGTAATGGGATAGATGGGTCAAATGGTATTTTTGGTTCTAGATCCTTGAGGAATTGCCACACTGTCTTCCACAATGGTTGAACTAGTTTACAGTCCCACCAACAGTGTAAAAGTGTTCCTATTTCTCCACATCCTCTCCAGCACCTGTTGTGAAACAAAACTTTTAAATTTTGATATGGCATATACTTAAGCAACATCAGGAAATGTTTTCTTTCCATGTTATCCAAGTTAAAGGTCCTCCCTTCTCCCTATCCCCCCAAACCCTGGACAGTAGAAAATTCTTATTTGCTTGACTGAAAGGACAGTTTCACTGGCTGGCTGCCATGGTAACTCCTGCATGCCCTCCCTGAGTTGCCCTGCAGGTCCAAGGCTTTGGGTTTTAGCAAAACTCCCAGGGAGCAGCCTCTTGCATTATCTTTTCACACTTGCAGATCATTTCCTAATTTGAATAATGTGCCCCACATCAGGAATTTCTCTCTGAGTTTCATATAGGAAAAGCATCACTTTTCCAAGGAAGGGTCACCTATTCTCCTGCTGTGATAAGGAGTCCTACGGAAACCATCACATTCCTCCTTGATCCTTGGCAGCCTGAAAGCCCACGTGCCAGGTTTTGCACATATTTGTTTTCTCCTATTTCATTTAAACCAATTGTTATTTCTGTCCTCCTCTATCCCTTTTCTTAATATTTTATTAAGCCTATTGTAAATGTCCTTTTTTTTTTTTTTTGTAATTTTCCTCAAGTCCTTCCTAGGGTGAGGCAGCATGGAAATCAATTCAAGAAATTACATAATGCCTAAATACACCAACATTTCTAACATTCTAAGGCAGCCAGATGTTTCTGTTTGCTTGTTTTCCATTCCCTCTGCCTTCTCCCACCCTCATGGTCATTGGACAGCCCTCATTCCTTGCCTAAACTCCTCTCCCCTCCCACCTTCTTAAGTCCTCATCCTTTATTACCCAGATAAATAATCCTGGCAAAGCCACACAATAAAAAGAATTAGTAGTTTTAATAAAGCAAAAGGACATTCAAAGCTCCCCTTGAATGTCAGCCTCAAATTCTGGCTACAGTGGAGATGATGTAGAGCAATTATAATGGGGAGCTGCAAATGAGTCCTGGGGTAGGGGTACTCACAGAAAGCCACCAAGGTAGAAGGAGTGATAATGTGGGGTGGGGAGAGAGTTGATGGATGGAAACAGATGGGTTAATTCAGGGAGGAGGAAGAGAATGACTAGATGTGTTGGCAGTGCCCAGGTGAGGAGCTGGTGTGATTATTTTCAAGTTGGCTTAAAAAAAAAAAAAAAGGCTTTTTCCCTCTGTGTTGGATGTTTTAAAAAGTTATGTGGATCACGAGGTCAGGAGATTGAGACCATTCTGGGTAACACGGTGAAACTCCAGTCTCTACTAAAAATATAAAAATATTAGCTGGATGTGGTGGTGGGCGTCTGTAGTCCCAGCTACTCAGGAGGCTGAGGCAGGAGAATGAAGTGAACCCGGGAGGCAGAGCTTGCAGTGAGCCGAGATCAGGCCATGGCATTCCAGCCTGGGTGACAGAATGAGACTCCGTCTCAATTTAAAAAAAAAAAAAAAAAAGGTGTAATATTGGAAAGTTGTGCTTAAAACAAGATCACTGAAAACAGAACTCAGGAATTAAGTCGCTAACCATCAAACATTAGAAATCACTTTGGACATCAGTTATTACGGGAAGTCAGGGACCCCAATGAGGGACTGGGTGCAGCCGTGGCAGAGGAACATAAATTGTGAAGATTTCATCTTAATATGGACATTTATCAGTTCCCAAATAATACTTTTATAATTTCTCATGCCTGTCTTTACTTTAATCTCTTAATCCTGTTATCTTTGTAAGCTGAGGATGTACGTCACCTCAAAACCACTGTGATAATTGTGTTAACTGTACAAACTGGTTGTAAAACATATATGTTTGAACAATGTGAAATCAGTGCACCTTCAAAAAGAACAGAATAACAGTGATTTTTGTGGAACAAAGGAAGATAAACATAAGGTCTGACTGCCTGCAGGGTCGGGCAAAAAGAGCCATATTTTTCTTCTTGCAGAGAGCCTATAAATGAACACGCAAGTAGGAAAGATATCACTAAATTCTTTTCTGAGCAAGGAATATTAATATTAATACCCTGGGAAAGGAATGCATTCCTGGGGGGAGGTCTATAAATGGCTGCTCTGGGAATGTCTGTCTTGTGCAGTTGAAATAAGGACTGAGATAAGCCCTGGTCTCCTGCAGAACCCTCAGGCTTACTAGAGTTGGGAAAACTCCATCCTGGTAAATTTGTGGTCAGACCTGTTCTCTGCTCTCGAACCCTGTTTTATGTTGTTTAAGATGTTTATCAAGACAATACATGCACCACTGAACATAGAGCCTTATCAGTGGTTCTGCTTTTGCCCTTTGTCCTGTTCCCTCAGAAGCATGTGATCTTTGTTAGACCCTTATTAGTGGTTCTGCTTTTTGCTCTTTGAAGCATGTGATCTTTGTACCTACTCTCTGCTCTTACACCCCCTCCCCTTTTGAAATCCTTAATAAAAACTTACTGGTCTGAGACTCAGGTGGGCATCATGGTCCTACTGATATGTGATGTCACCCCCAGGGGCCCAGCTATAAAATTCCTGTCTTTGTACTGTCTCTATTTCTCAGCTGGCCAACACTTATGGAAAATAGAAAGAATCTACATTGAAGTATTGGGGGCAGGTTCCCCCAATATTAAGTAATCCATTTGCTAGCCTTACATGCTTTTAATATATATGTTTAAAAGCACCTGCCCTCTTTTGCTTTTTTATTTTTTAATGGCTCTCTGCCTGCCTCCCAACTGTAACATCTCAAGTGTTTTCTTCTTTTTTTGGGGATAACCAAATCATAGTTCCTTTTGACCAGGTTTACTGTCAGGTCTCTTCTTCCTCAGTTATTAGAGACCAAGGGTGGGGAGTGGGGAGCCTGACATAATTACTATGGGGGCATTCCTGCTGAGTCAGGCTGACTCCAGAAGTCTTCAGGAAACAATTCCTGCCTGTTTTGGTTCTGGAAACAATGAAATGGGGCACAGATGCCCCTTTAATGCAATTCAGTGCATGTGGACTGGCACCCTCTTAGGTACTGAGGGAACTATCCAAGACATGTAGCTCAACTTCTTAAATTTAGAGAGGAAAGATGGAGTCCAGAGAAGTAAGTGTGACTACCCCATATTAGTCTGTTTTCTTGCTGCTAAAAAGACATACTGGAGACTGGGTAATTTATAAAGGAAAGAGGTTTAATGGACTCACAGTTCCACATGGCTGGGGAGGCCACATAATCATGGCATAAGACGAAGGAAGAGCAAAGGGATGTTTTACATGGTGGCTGGCAACAGCACTTGTGGAGGGGAACTCCCTTTTACAAAACTATCAGATCTCATGAGACTTAATTGCTGTCACGAGAATGGCATGGGAAAAACCCAGCCCCATGATTCAATTATCTCCCACTGGGTCCCTCCCACAAAATGTGGGGATTATTACAATTCAAGGTGAGATCTGGGTGGGGACACAAAGCCAAACCATATCAACCCCTAATGTCATGGTGCCAGTATGAGGTACAGTTAGTACTAGAATCCAGGCCTTCAGACTCTCTACTTGCAGAAATCATGGGGTCTTGATCCTAGGAGAAGACATATGAGAAAAAACATTTATGATGCACCTACTATCTGTCTGGCACTACCTTAGGCATTTTACTATCATTACTATACAACCACTGAAAATGTCAGCTACTGCTTATTGAATATCTGCTATATGCTAAGTATGCCATGCTAAACACGCACATATTTTTTTTTCTAATCCTTAAAATACCCATGAGTCAAATATTACTCTCATTTTTACACATGGGCAAGCAGCCTAAAATAGCTAAGTTACCCAAGGACACACAGCTAGGGAATATGGGAACTGGGATATGACTCTAAACCTATGTTCCTTCCTGAATCCCTATTCTTTTCCCCCAATGACAGTTCTTACTCAACTGGCCCAGTCTTTGCAAAGTCTCATGGTAGATGTTTGTGACTCAGGGTGTGGGTATAAGGTGTCCCTTTCTGGGATGTTCCCTTTTCCTCCCCTCCCCACTATGTTTCCTGCTCTTCTGAGGCAGATACACATACCGGGGGAAATACAGCATGGCAAAATGGAAAGAACACTTCAATGTCAGCTCAGTTCATGCTACAATTCTACATGCCATGACATTGGGCAATTTCCCTGACTTCCGTAAGCCTCGTTCTTCTCATCTTTTAAAATGGAAATAATAATATCTATGCCTAAGGGTTGAAATCAAACATATGAAGTGTCTGACTCATAAGTGTTTAAGAAGTGGTAGCTGTAAGCTGTGGCCAGTTCTGGAAGGTTCCATGCCAGTTCTGGAAGGTCCTTGAAAAGCTCTAGGAGACCTGGCCTATCTTTTCCCCTCCTGTATCTGATCTCGGGCCTGGAAGTTCTGGGAGAGCAGGGTTGAGTGAGCATCTGTGTAGGGCCATTCTGGGTCATGAACCATTGCCAATGGTGGAAACTGTTGGGTTCATCAGACTTATTGTCCAGTGTATAATTCCTACATTCATCACAGGGTAACGCAAAATATACTTGTTCTACATATACTATGAAGAAGAAGAAAAATATCTCCATACTATTGTTTATGAGGAGGAGGAGTCCCCAGAGGTGAATACCAACAGCTTCTTGCAGACATTGAAGCAGGGCAGTAAATAAGAGATAAGCAGATTGGTGATGGAAGCTTTTCTGGTACATACATGTGTGCATGTGTGCACACATTTGCATGACCTTGGTTTGAGTGATTCTGTATTTATGTGAGAGGTCTCTAGTTCTGTCAAGATACAATAGGTTTGTTTTGTCCAGCTCTGTTGGAGATAGCACAAGTGTATGAGGTGGTTCCTCATTACTAGGAGGAGCAATGAGGGCTAGTGGTGTGGTTCCCAAACCCAGCTGTGCTTTAGGACCTGGGGAGCTTACAAATAATCCAGCAGAGTCCCAAGCCCCACCTCTAAAGAGCTTGATACAGCCTGGGGTAGGAATGAGGTACCAATTTCTGTTTTTAAAAGGCTTTCCCTGTACTCCCGCTGAATAGCCAGGTTAGGAACCATGGAGACAGTAGACGGGTCATGGTGAATGGTCCAGACTGGGTCTGAACTCCTTTCCAATATGGACTAACTAGAGACTCGCAGTTCTGATGGATCATCTCATTTGCTTCTCAAAGTCCCTCTGTGTGCCTGTGTCAGCAACCCCCTCTCAAAGGGAAGGAGAAAGTCTTCAAGAAGTCACCCAGCTAGGAAGGGCCTCACTTTGGATTAGTGCATTTTTCTCATCATAGCCATATCCATGGACATAGGTATCTGGCACTAACCACACTAGGCGGGGGGCCCACACTGAGGAGTCAGTGTCATTGGGACATACCTCTCTGGGCAACAATTGCCATTTACTTAAAAAAGTAAATTACAACTGGCACATTTTCTGTTTGCAACAATAAAAAATAATTTCTCTTCCTTGTACACAAAGGCTCCAATTATGATTTAATTCAATTCTGATTAAATATGCTTTGATGGCATTTCCATTACATAAAAAACAAAATGTATTAGCCAAGCATAATGTGTTTTGACTATAGTTCTGATGCTAATAAGGAGGCTGCTTGGCGGCTATGATCCCACACTTAATTCCACAGTTGTAAAGATCGAGAGGGAAAAAATGAGGCAGATAACTGAGAAATCCCACACGAGGGGCATCATGGTTTAGGGGTGGAATGGGGGCTGCCAGCCTATGCCTGGTGTTCTCAGGTTTGGTTCTCATGGCCTCTGCTTAAGGTGCTTCTAGATGTGCATTGGGCAGGAAGCAATGGCTATCCTGCCTCCTGGGGTAGACTCTTAGGTAGGGGTGTGATGGGGGAGAGGGAGAGGTATGAAGATGGAGCTGACTACGCACCTGCCCCCGTGAATTGGCAGGCCAGTCAGGCTTGTTCCCACGACATCAAGGGGAACAACACCCCACCTGCCTGCCAGTCTCACTCCCAGTTTGAGTAATCTGCAGCTTCCTGGCCCCTGCTCACCTGGTCTCCCACTAGACAGTGCTCTTAAGATGTCCAATGTCCCCACCCCCCCATGTCCTTGATGCATACATGTAGTTAGTAACCCTTCCTTGGGACCTAACTGGCATCCTTCCATCTCTGAAGAAGGGGCTGACTTGGGTGAGCCTCTCTCCTGACACTTGCTTTACAGCTGTGATTTTGCCAACAAAAGCAGTTTCCTGGGCCTGTGTGCTCTTGGATCCGTCTCTTGACACTTTCTCTCCTCTCTTCTATTGGTGGGGGCCGACCTCTGACCCGGCCGCCTGGCTTCCCCTGGATTTGGCCACTGGAGGGCACTGACTGGAGGAGGGAGGTAGAGGCTGCCTTACTCTGTGTGATATCTCCCATGTAGGGACCACTCCTTAGGGACTCCTCTTGACCTTACAGGGGGGTCTTCAGCTTCTGGCTGTTGTTAATTTTTGAGTTGCCTCATTCTTCCCTGTTGGCTTCTCAGCTTTCCAGCACACATGTAAGCAAATCTTTACCATAAAGTCCCTCTGTTTCAAATTCCCAGAGTAGTTTCTGTTTCTCTGTCTGAAACTGAAGCTACAGGACATTAAATTGCTACCCAGAATAACAACCATCAACACTTCAGTGTATTTCCATCCAGGGTTTAAAAACTGTGTATACTGATTAAATCTTTCTGTTTGTAGCATGCACAGGCACACACACACACACACACACACACACACACACACATGCATGCTGTGCATATATATGAATAATCAAAACATGAATAGGTCATATTGTACATGTTATTTGATCTGCTGTTTATTATGTTATTAAAATTTTATTTTCTTATTTAATTTCAAAAATATATTTAATACTTTAATATTCTGTCATAAGATCTACTGTAATTTATTTGGCATCCTGTTATTGAACACTTTGATACTTAACTGATATAAATAATTACATGGAACTTCTAACTAAGGGAGCAAAATTAAGCCAGCTGAACAATTGCTCTCACCTAGTTTTTGACTAAATGAACAGTAGATAATTAAAGTCTGCTCATCTCTTTCCCTACAATCATCAGTAGCACCAAATAAAAAAAGGGTTACAACTTAAACCCATAAACCTCAAGGAAAGATTTTGACCCTGCTGATGTGTTCCGTGTGGTTCTTAACTCTATCAGGTCAGAAACCAGAGTGGGGTGAAGGAGTGACTCAGAAAAATACTGAGGTCTCTCACTAATCACCCCACATCTGGAGGGGACCAGAATGAGAATGTGGGGTGTAAGCAGGCTGTCCAGAGGAAAGCTTCATGGCCTCTACATACTATCCCTTAAGCCAAGGAGTTAGTCTTCCCTGATGCACCATTTTTCTAGGACATCATGTTCATGCTGTGAAATGTTGGGAAGCACTGCCCGAGGCCACCAAAAAGTGCTTAATGTTGTAATACTACAGCTATTGATATAGAGTTGAAGAAGAGCAGATATCAGATATAATGAGAAGTAAGTCAAGAAAAATTTAACCACATTGCATAGAAACAGAAAGAAATAAAAGTCTAGTAAAAATTGTCCCTGTCCAGAAAGATGAAAAGAAATCATGTGGCAACTAAGCAAACATATAATCCCTACCCCATCCCACCCCCAAAGAAAGAAAGGAAAGAAAGGCTGGAAGAAATAAACAGAAGAGACTACGGTTTGCAAAAGACAAATGAAAAACCTAACCTGAATGAAAATATATCCCAAGGAAAACAGAACTTACATTGTGTATTTTGCAGTACAGAAGAACTTAATTAAATCTGAATTCCATGAAACAAGGACTCAATGATGAAAGATGAGAAGACAACTCAATGATAAGAAAATTGAGGACTCAAACTATACTATTACAGAAATAATAAATTATAAACAAAAATAACTAAACCAGACAGCTAAAAATTATATTTCTGACATAGAGAAAAGGTTTGCTAGAATATTGATGAAAGCTGAGAAAAAGGACAGAGATTAAGGTAGTTGAAAAGAAGATAATATACATGAAGGACAAAGTTGATTCAAAAGTAAGAATAACTGGTCTCTCTGCTGAAGAGAACTCCAACAAGTGCAATAGAAAATACATTTCATCCTGTTTTTTAAGGATTGAAAGGGCATACCATATTCCAGAAAAAAAATATTCAGAATGATAAGCAAGAGAGAAAATCCTGTTACTTCCAAGGTTGAATAATGAAGAAAACATTCTTCTGGTGCCTAAATAGAGAAAAACAAGTTATCTTCAAGAGGAGAGTCAAGCTCATTTTAAGCTTCTCCACGAAGGTGTTCAATGCCAGAAGGTAATAATGCCTAAAAAGTTCTGAGGGAATGTCAGAGGGACGAAACCTTATCATACCTGACCAAGTTACTGTGGAAGTATAAAGGCAAAATAATACATTCAAAAAGAAACATAAGGACTCAGCATCCATGAACCGCTCCAGAAAAAATGACTCAATGGAAATCTAGCCATGGATGGCAGGAATGGAGAAGACATGGAAGAAAGGCTCATGCCACACTCAAAGGCAGAAAGTGGTAGAACAGTGTTTACATGATCCAGGGGGGAAAGTGTGATCTAAGATTGCTATATTCAGCCAAATTGCCCTGTATACATAGGTGCAACAGAGGAATAATCAAATTTCAAGCTCTTAGGAACTTGGAGATTATAATTCTGAACCCTCTGTTAGAAAAAAAAAAAAACTGTTTGATGATGAAATTCAGCCACCAATGAACCAATACAAAGAATTCTAGAATGGATATGCTTTGGTAAAGGACTGTAGGTTAACATTCAATTTTTTAAACATTAAAATAAAACAAAAAAATAAGGAAAAACATTTTTAAAATTATTTAAATATAATATTTCAAACAAAAGCTAAACAACTATAGAAGTTATTGTTATATTATAGACTATTACGAATGCTGCCAAAGTAAAATTTCCCAAAATATTGGAAAATAAGGTGGGGTGGGGGAAGAAGGATTATAAAAGTGCTATTTTTTTCATCGTTAGCAGCAAAGGGTCAATCAGTAGTGTTTAAAATTGGACCATGGAGTTAAAAACATAATGACTCAAACTTCTCAAGATATTTTTAGGATTTTTTTCTTAAAAGAGATTTTTTATTTGATATATATATTTATCATGGGTTGAATAGAGACACTGGAGGTGAGACACTCAGCACCTCCGAAGGTGTTTCTATTGGAGATAGGTTTTTACAGAGGTAATCAAGTTAAAATGAGGTCTTAAGGGTAGATGCTAATCCAGTATAACTGGTGTCTTTACAAAAAGGAAAAATATTGGGTGCAGACTTGGATGCAGTGACAAGATGGCCATCAGAAGAACAAAAACCCCAAAACAAACAAACAAAAAACCAAGACTACCAGAAACTAGGAGAGAGGACTGGAACAGACCTTCCCTGGCACCCTCAGAGGGTCAGGCTGACACTTTAATTTCAGATCTCTGACCTCCAAGACTGTGAGACAATAGATTTGTATTGGCCTAAGCCACCCCGTTTGAGGCACTTTATTACAGCAGCCCTAGGAAATGAACACGGTATTTTAAAGGGGATTGTTAGAAATGAAATCTCTTGTAAAGAAACATTTATCTGAAGTTTAATAATCTCCCAGATTTGTTTCAATTTCTATTCTTTTCTGTACATCAACTAAAATAAGTGAAATAGTTTGTTTTCCTGATTATAGCATTAGATAAGGTTATTTTATAAGATAATTTCCATCTATCCAAACACCAAACAACTTCAACCACCTATTTTTCTGTATGCAGGTTCAAAAAGGAATTTGAAATGTTGTCACTTTTTTTTTTTTTGAGATGGGGTCTCGCTCTGTCGCCCAGGCTGGAGTGCAGGGGCACCATCTCTAGCTCCGCCTCCTGGGTTCACGCCATTCTCCTCCCTCAGCCTCCCGACTAGCTGGGACTACAGGCGCCCGCCACCACGCCCGGCTAATTTTGTTTATATTTTTAGTAGAGAGGGGGTTTCACCGTGTTAGCCAGAATGGTCTCAATGTCCTGACCTTGTGATCCGCCCGCCTCGGCCTCCCAAAGTGCTGGGATTACAGGCGTGAGCCACGGTGCCTGGCCTTGTCACCCTATTTTAATGATGGCTATTAATAGGTCATAAGGTTTTGGTTGGGGCTGGGTGCAGTGACTCATGCTTGTGCCCTTTGGGAGGCTGAGGCAGTTGGATCACTTGAGCCCAGGAGTCTGAGACCAGCCTGAGCAACATGGCGAAACCTCATCTCTACTAAAAATATAAAAATTAGCTGGGCATGGTGGCGCACACCTGTGGTCCCAGCTACTCAGGAGGCTGAGGTGGGATGATCACTTGAGCCTGATAAGTTGAGGCTTCAGTGAGCTATAATCATGTCCCTGCACGCTAGCCTGGGTGAGAGAGTGAGACCCTGTCTCAAAAATTAAAAAAAAAAAAAAAAGATTTTGGTTGGTTGGTTGTTTTGTTCACTTTTTTTGTACTTGTTATTGCTTGAAAGTTTTTCAGTAAGTATGAATACTTTATTTAAAAATAATAATATTGCAATGAAAAATCCTTGTGTTTCAGTCCATATTTACATAGCTCATTTTTAAAAAGCGATTGCATCTTGCAGTTTGAATATTTTTAGGCTCATGATAACTATGGTTAAATTCCTTTTTGTATTACAACAGTTTATAGTCATACAAACAATGTATTATGATGCCTGCCTTATTATACTATTGCAGCATTATTATTATTACAATAGCAGTTTGATGAACTAAAAATGGCATCTTGTTTTAATTTGCCTTTTTTTAATTACAAGAGAAAGGTTGAACATCTTTCACAAATCTACAGCCTTCTTGTATTTTTTTTGTTCTGTTCATGCTTTTATACCTTTTCTACGGTTGTTTTTTGCTTATGTATGAGTACATCATACACACACAACCACCTGTCTTGTTTGTGGCTAATATTCTTAGTTTATGCTTAGCTTTCTAATTTTGTTCCTGAATTGCTCATACATTTTTTATATTTTAGCCAGAGATTTTATTTTCCTCTGATTTCTCTCATGGATTTTGATTGATCACTTTTTTGGCATGATTAATCCTTTTCTATGTACATATCATATCCTCCCAACTGTTCTGGCATTTCCTTGTGGGTAGTGTCTTCCACCTCTCCTCACCTCTATCAGTGCATTTTTTTCTCACTACTTTAACTATTTTAAAGGATAAAATTCAGTGGTTTTTTTGTATGTTTATAATGTTGTCCAACCATCATCATCATCTAATTTGGGAGCTCTTACATTACACCAAAAACAAACCCATATCCATCAAGCAGTCATCTCCCATTTTCCCCTCCCCCTCAGCCTCTGGTAACCATGAATTTGCTTTCCATCTCTATGAATTTACCTATTCTGGACATCTCACAGAAACGGAATCATACAATATGCTATCTTTTCTGTGTGGCTTTTTTCATTTAGCGTAATGTTTTCGAGGTTTATCCAAATTGTAGCATGTATCAGTTTTTAAGGTAGAATACTATTCCACTGTATTGATATACCACATTTTGTTTATCCATTCACTAGTCGGTGGACATTTAGATTCCTTCCACTTTTTAGCTTTTATGAATAATGCTGCTATGAAAATTTGTGTGCATGTTTTTGCTGGAATACCTGTTTTCAATTCTTGGGTCTATAGTTGGGAAGGGAATTACTCACTTACATAATAATTCAATAATATGTTTTTGAGAAAATTCCAAACTATTTTTCACAGCAGGAGAACCATTTTCCATTTCCATCAGCTAAGTGTGAGGTTTCAATTTCATCACATCCTTTGCAACATTTATATTTCTTTAAAAAATTGATAACCATCCTAGTGGGTGTGTAGTGGTATCTCATTGTGGTTTTGATTTGCATTTCCCTAATGACTAGTGATGTCCAACATCTTTTCATGTGATTTGGGGTCATCTGTATGTCTTCTTTAGAGAAATGTCTATCCACATTCTTTGCCCATTATATAAATTGGGTTGTTTGTCATTCTATTGTTGAGTTGTAAGAGTTCTTCATGTAATCTGGATACTAAATGCTTATCAAATGCCTGGTTTACAAATATGTTCTCCCATTCTGTAGGTTGCCTTTTCACTTTGATGATTGAAAGCTTTGACTTTTGTTGAAGCCAATTTTATCTTTTTTTTTTTTTTTTTTTTTTTTTTTTTTACCTGTGCTTTTGTTATCATATCTAAGAATCCCTTGGCAAACCTGAGATCATGAAGATTTACTGCTGTGTTTTCTTTTAAGAGTTTTTTAGTATTAGATCTCACATTTAGGTTTTTGATTCATTTTAAGTTAATTTTTATATGTGGTGTGAGGTAAGGATCCAACCTCATTTTTTTTTTTTTTTTTCAAAATGTGGCTGTCCAGTAGCCCCAGCACCAATTGTTGAAAAGATTATTATTTCTCCCATTGAGTGATATTGCTACCCTTGCTAAAAACCAGTTGACCATAGACTCATGATTTATTCCTGGACTCTTGATTCCATTCCAATGATCTAAATGTCTACCCTTGTGATAGTACCACACTGTTATGATTACCATTGCTTTGTAGTAAGTTTTGAAATAGGAAGTTGTGAATTCTTCTACTTTTCTTTATTAAACATTGCTTTAGTGATTCTGGGTCTCTTGCAATTCCATATAAATTTTAGGATCAGCTTGTCAATTTCTGCAAAACAGTGAGCTGGAATTTGATAGAGAATGTGTAAATTCATACATCAATTTAAGGAGTATTGTCATCCTAACAAAATTAAGTCTTCTGTCCATGAACATGATGCCATTTATTTAGATCTTTTAAAATTTCTTTCAGCAATGTTTTGTAGTTCTCAGAGTATACTTCTTTTGTTAAATTTCTCCTATGTATTTATTCCTTTTGATTCTATTTTAATGAAATTGTTTTTTAACTTAATTTTTGGATTTTTCATGGCAAGTTGTAAGGAAATGCAATTGATTTTTGTACATTGATCTTGTCAGGATTGTAGATGCTCTTTGTCAGATTGAGAACATTCACTTCTGCTCAGAGTTTGTTGAATTTTTTTTTTAATCATGAAAGGTTATTAGATTTTTGTCATATGCTTTTTCATATGTTGAATTGGTCTTGCATTCCTGGGATAAATCACATGTAGTCATGGAGTAGAATCCTTTTAATATGCTTCTGTATGCTGATGGTTGGAATTTTGTGTTTGTTTTCTTAAGGGATATTGGTCTTTTCTTGTGATATCCTTGCCAGGCTTTGGTATTAGGATGTCTCGAGGAGACTATTGTGATTGATGCAGGGACTGTACTGGCATTCAAAGTTTCAGGCTTTATCCATCACATTCTTAATTCTATCTTAGATTTGTCTGGTTTTGTAGGTCTAGTTGTTGGGTGTCAAGCTATTCCTTCCACCTGAAACCCTTTTCTTATTCTCCCAGATATATTTGTCAAAAGTCTATCAAGACTCATATCAAAGGCCACTAGTTCTGGGAGAACAGTCCTAGCTCTTCAACTGGAAGCAATCACATTAGTCTTGGGCTCCCATAGAATGTTATGCAGAGCTTCCTTACTTGTATCTATTGCCTTTATTTATTTATTTTTTCATGAACAATGAACAGCTGGTGATTCAGAAGTTGCATATGACCTATTTTATCCATGTCCTAATCCACAGAGTGGTACTGATAATCTGTTCACAATTACACATTATTGTAATATTTGTGAGATATAATTTTTATAGTTAATTTTTTAAAGAAAATTTCCTCACCATTTTTTGGTAGTTTTGTAAACATTTGGTTACTTCAGGGATGGGCAGGGGTGAGGGGACTAGGGATTTACCCATGTGAACATGATCTTTTGTGGTGGAGGAAGAATGAAAAGCCCTTCACTGGGACGTAAGCTCTGGGCCCTGGATCCTGACTTTATCATGACTATGTCTGAAGCCCTTTAGCACCCTAGGCACAAAATGTAGACACTCTGGGAATGCTGGTGAGTTAAAGGTATCCCATTTCCATGAATAGCTCTTTTCTGTCTGATCCTTGTCTGTCTGACTTTTAGCATCATTTCTTTGAGTCAGATCTTCATATCTCAGTACATTAGAAAATGTCTTTCCTAGTCCTCTTCTTTCCCTTTGCTCTTTCTTCTATTGGCATTGAAATATCTTGTTTCCATAATAAATATAGAAATATTAATTTGAGGGGATTGCATGTCAGGTAAAAAATAAGTTAGTTCTATTTGGGATCTTAAACCACCTTCCTCTACCAGTTTCTACTCTATCCCAGTCCCCAAGGTTAACTTATCTTGAGGGAAGCCTGGTTGGGGGATCCAAGTGGAACTTGTTCACTGAGATGCAGGGTTCTCCCTCTAGGAAAAGGCCAGATGGTACAGGTGGTACATAGGACCAACCATCGTCGGAGTGCTGCTAAGGTGAAAAAATACCACATTCTTTGGAGTTTTAAACAGGCTTACATTCAAATCTGATTTTTTTAAACCTATGATTTAGATTTCTTTGGGCAAGTTTTTTTCTGAGCCTCAGGATTCTCACTGTAAAGCAGGAGTCATAAAAGCTACCACATAGGATAATGAAGAAGATAAAGTGGGATACATAATTTGCTGAACATTATGTTCGAATTGATGAGTGGATAAATGGTGTATGGTGCCTACCATCAAACCATAGTTGGCCTAAAATCATTGACTTAGGCAGTGGTTTTCTAAGGAGGGAATATTGTAGGAGCAGAGGCCTCCTGCGTATTTTTATCACTGACATTGTTTAGGATTTCCAGAATAATACAGAGACGAAAAAACGCATTCTGACTTTTGATTGTTGTCACTGCTTTTAAATTCCCTGCAGACAGTGGACCCCTTTATTGCTTATACCCCAAATGGATTGCTCTCTTCTTCCCCCTATCCACACTTCCCTGAATACCTCTTCAATGGAGATGGGACTTGAGGATTATGGAAGAAAGACTTGGCCTTGTCTGTTCCTCTGGGCTCTTGCTTGTAGACTCTGAGTTATTTCTGAAACTCTTTGCTTGTTCAATCTGAAAAGTAGTTTGCAATGGAAATTTTTCCCCCTTGAAATCCTTGTTAATCTAATTGCAATTGAAATGCATAAATGAAATGACAAAAGCTGCATTTTATCAGCAATTATAGTAATTTTCTTTTATTTACTGGAGTCTGACCTCTGCTGTATTGATGAATTGCAGTTTTTCAAGGTCTATTTTCCCATCAGCAAAGTCAGGTTGTTTATAAAATGATTGGCAAAAAATGTCATTCTCCCCTCACCTGTTTTTTTTTCCTTCATATTTTAAAAATGTGTCCTGGGTTTGAAGAAATTGACTAGGAATTTATGGAGCCTGTACATCTCTATCTGAGTGGATATTTTTTACATGGAACTTTAAAGCATCCAACAACACTCTTTTCAAAGCTGAAATCTGAAAAACAAGCAGCATTTAGCATCTCGCGTCTCTGTCTTCTTTTGAGTCCTTATAAATTTGATTTGTAAAATTTCCACCTATTATAATTTCAGTCTTTCATCTAATTACTCTTTTCCAAGGTGACATTGTCAGGAAGTCACCATGGGAAGCTTGAGATGAATGAGGGGCCTTGTACTCCTCCCCACGTTCAGGCAGTTACCAAGCCCTGCCAATAACACCTCCTTGGATCCTTCTTTCTCTCCATCTTGACTGCTACTGCCCTGGTTCAGACTTTCATCTGCTCTCTCCTGGACCACTGCATCAGCCTCCACACTGGCCTCTCTGCCTTCAGCCTTAATTCTTTTCCTTGCTTCGTTTACATCACCATACAGCTGCTAGAATGATCTAATGCACCCCATCATCTACAGGAACACATCTTATCTCTTGAGGATAACTCATGGGGCTATATGTGATGGAAGCGTGAATCCCTCCACCTGTCCATGTCGTGGTCTGCCTGCCCTGCCTCTTGCCCTAAACTTCAAGGACTCAGAGCTGGTTCCAATCTTCATGCCACAGGGTGACTGCACTTTTTGCTGTTCATACCCTTGGAAAGCCTCTTCCGTCTTTTTTTTTTTTTTTTTTTTTTTTTTTTTTTGAGATACAGTCTCATTACATCACCCAGGCTGGAGTGCAGTGGCGTGATCTCAGCTCACTGCAACCTCCACCTCCTGGATTCAAGTGATTCTCATGCTTCAGCCTCCCAAGTAACTGAAATTACAGGCGCATACCACCATGCCCACTAATTTTTATATTTTTAGTAGAGATGGGGTTTCACTTATGTTGTTGGCCAGCTGCTGTTGAATGCCTGACCTCAAGTGATCCACCCACATCCACCTTCCAAAGTGCTGGGATTATAGGTGTGAGCCACTGCACCCAAAAGCCTCTTCCTTCTTCTTGGCTCTTCACCTGGCCAAGCTTTATAACAATGTATCTGTCACCTTCTTTGTGAAGCCTCCTTGATTACTCTGATATATGTTATTTATCTCCTTATCAAAGTTCTCACTTCCTTGTATTAGTGACTGATCTTCCTTCTGTGCTTCCCCATCAGACTGGGTAACAGGTTCCCTGAGGGTGGGAAGTGTACTGTGATTAGCTCTGTATCTCTGGTGCCTACCTCAGGTGGCCACTAACATATGATTTGTTGAATAAATTGTGCTATCTAATATTTGCTCAATAATTCCCAGTTTCCTTCTCTTTTCTCCTTATTCCTCAAAATACCAATTTCTTTAGATGCAAACTGTGTATAAAGTTACTTTTCTTGCCTAGCTGCATGCATTGCTCTGAGGGTCAAATAAGCTATTGGCTATAAATGTGCAATATAGACTTGAATACTTGAAAGCATTTTCTAATGTTAATTTTTTTTTTTTGCCTTTTTTGGCACTTTCATCTAACACCCAATCACACCCCACCATCCCTATGAACAACCCCGACTGAATACAATATTTCAGATGGAGATCAGAAGTCCCCAGACAAACCAAATATCATAAATCAAACCAAAGTCAAGCACAAAATGAAGTGGACCCTGACTAAGGTATGGAATGAACTCATATTAGGGGTTTATTCAATTTTTGCCCCTTTTCCCATCAAATCATATAGATGTCCGGGCTTCAGAGAGCTGCCTCACATTTTACACTGTGGGTCTCAGTTCCTTTTTCACGGATGGCCTTGTAGTCTAAGCAAATGATAGTCAACATTGTTAATGAGCGTTGATATTAGCATTCACCATATGCCAAATGGTAAACTGCTAAACTGAATGGATCATCTCATTTAATTCCCCCTAGATCCTTGGAGGTGCATACTGTTATTTTCTTCATGTACAGATGGGGAGACTTTGGACTCTTCAGAAGCTGCCCAGTTGGTAAGAGGTAGAAGGGAGTTGAGAGGCTACAGACTTGACCCTCATGTTCTAGGGCCTTTCAGGGCTGTGTGTCTGGTTCTCCCTCTGCACTGTGGTCTCCTGACTATGGTCTTTTGGGTGGCAGGAGCTTGGCGTGTGGTACCCTTGCTTCTCCAGACTTCTAGGAAACATTCTGAAGTGGAAATACTCACACTGGAAGCACTGCAGTGTCGGGGAAAATGTTCTGTGGAGACACAAGATCTAGATTAAAAATTGTGGCTTCCTGGCTTCAAAAGCGAGCCTCTTTTCCACTTCTGGAAGATGTGAAGAAAAAAAAAATCAACCTCATAGATCTGACAGGAAATGGAATGAGATATTACAAGTGGCAACACTTACACAATGCCTTAGTCAGTGGGATACTTGGTGAATACTAGTTTGAGCCTCCTGGAGCTTTAGTTTTGCCGTTCATGAAAATGTTTGTTTGTTTGTTTTTTGTTTGTTTCATATGGCATCATGTTACAGCTTGGCATCAATTCTGTGTGGTGTTTGGATGTGTGTGGATGAGTGTGTATATGTGTGAGTGTGTGCATGTGTGGGTGTGTGGGACTGTGAGTATGCATATGTGTGTGTCTTAGTGTGTATGTATGTGTGTGTGAGTGTGATTGCCATTTCTCATCTTATGAAGGAGGAAACAGGCACAGAGAAAGGTTGTGAGCTGGTCTCCCCTAGATAAGTTGCTCCTGACTTGAGAAGTACAGTGACCAAGGCATACCTTGCATCACTTAAGAACTTACTGCCATTGTCAGGTTTGCTCCAAGACAATTCGGATGACTTTCCCTCTATTTGCACTGTGCTGCATCTGGTGAAGAATAAATGTTTCTGTTGCATTGTGTGTCTCAAAAGTGCCTCAGTCAAGAATGTAAGATATGTGGCTTACCAGGCAGAGTTAGGCCTTTGACCTAAAAACAACCTCTTTGATCTCATTTTGTTGTCCTTTGCTGTTTTTTTTTTTTTCTTTCAATCTGATCATTATACCTTAAATGTCTGGCTGTAAGGGTGCTGCCTGTGCCATTCAGGACTAACTCCCTCCAGCACAGAGAGGAAGAGTAGGTTCTTACCCTCAGGGAGGTCCTGGATGCTGGAGAAACTAATACATAAACCAGGAATCCAGAAGAGTTACACAGAATTCCCTAGAACATACACTTGGTATGCTCTGTGGCTGGAAGTCTCACAAAGTGGATCTGGAGCTTGTCCTTGCAGGGCCTGGTATAGCTTACCAGGACAAGAAAGTGGGAAAAGGTGGTTGACTGGAAGCTCATGTGGGCAAAGGCACACCACCACGAAGGCCCATTGCACAGAATCACCCTCTTTCTAGAACATGCTAGAGTCAAGCCTACATTAAATCTTGAATCTGCAAAGCAACAGGTGGGTTAGTATTTAAACTGTAGCTCCCTAGCCAGGAGAAAACAGTACCCATCAGTACTAGCCCTTCCCTTTCCCGACAACTTATTTCTATACTTGTAATTTTAGCTCTGCCAAATATTTAAAGTGTGAATAATGGGGATCCATGGTAAAGGAATCCAAGTCTGATATTTCTCTTCATGGAGATTAATAATTGTAATTTTCCCTGTGGCTGGTGGGGAGAAGTGGGGAGAGTTGTACAAGAAGAATGGTCTACTCCACGAGGAGTATAGGTCTACAACAAGGCTTAACTGGACAATTACAGCTTTGCCTGCTGTTCACAGAGGAGTTTGATGCAGCAGAAATTACCCCAGGCCACGGATGGTCTCATGGGTAGCCCAAGACAGCCACGTGTCATTCTGGGGTCTCAGCTGACCTGTGCCCAGCCCAGTATACCTTTCCAAAGCCCAGTTCTGTAGCTGTTCTTGTGCCCTGAACAGTGCACAATACATGTGACACATAATTGATTAACTCAGCATAAAAATGAGACAGAGAGTCTATAGCATAGCAGTTAAAAGCAAGGATAGTAGACCTGAGTAGAGGCAGAACAAATGATGGCCAGTCACTCCCTAGCTGTGTGACCTTGGGAGAGATAATTTACTTCTCTGAGCCTCCGTCTTCCTCATCTGTTGGATGAAGGTGTTGTGAGGATATATGATGCACTTGAAGCACACTAGAAGCTTAGTAAATGCAGGGCCATTTTCTTCTTCTTCTTTCTTCTTTCTTTCTCCTCTTCCTCCTCCTCCTCCTCCTCCTTCTTCCCCTTCCCCTTCTTTCCTTCCTTCCTTTTTTTTTTTTTTTTTTTTTTTTTTTTTGAGACAGACTCTTGTTTTATCGCCCAGACTGCTGCAGTGCAATGGCACGATCTTGGCTCACTGCAACCTCTGCCTCCCAGGTTCAAGTGATTCTCATGCCTCAGCCTCCTGAGTAGCTGGGATTACAGGCACCCATTATCATGCCTGGCTAATTTCTGTATTTTTGTAGAGATAGAGTTTCATCATGTTGGCCAGGCTGGTCTTGAACTTCTGACCTCAGGTGATCCACCCGCCTCGACCTCCCAAAGTGCTGCTTTTCTTCTTTTCTCTAGATTTCTTTACACTACTATTGTAAATGTCCTGTTCAGAAAAAGCAAATTTGAAAATAAGGTGGTCAGGGGCATTTAGCATTTTTCTGAGTTTGTTCTTCACCTGGTGACAGTGGCTGCTTCCAGAGGATGGGATGAACTAAGCTCTGACCAACATGACAAGGTAGTATCATGGTTAAGAATATCACTGCCAGTGCAGAGAGCTGTGTGTTCAAATCCTATCCTTGACTTTCAGCTTAGTGTCCTCGAGCAAGGAATTTTGCACCTCTGAGCCTCAGTTTTCTCATCTGTTAGATGGAGATGGTAATAATACCTGCCTTAGTGGACTATGAGCTTATTAACATATGTAAAGTTCTTGGGTTCTCAGAACAGTGCCTTGTGCATAGTAAATACTACATAATCATTTACTGTCAGCCTTTCCTTTTATTGATTCTTGCCCTAAGAGTTTTTTTTTTAATTGATTGTTATCAATATTTCATTACTTCCCGTTCTTGAAAGAACTGTGCATCTCTGTCTTTCTGTCCTTCTTGTTCTCGTCTTGGACTATGTGTCAAGAAATGCCAGGGCAATGAAGGGAAGGTAATTTTGTATGCATGGATTGATCATTTCAGGTTATGATTGTTGCTTTAAGCATGCCTGAATGCTTCCTGCGGTACCCATCCTTTTCTTTCATGTCGTGGGAGCCTTGCCACATTGCTGAAAAGTTGAAAAGGAAGAAGAGAAGGTAGCCTACCTTTGACAAAAGAGGAAACCAAGGCAACCCCCACCCCCTCAGAGTCTCTGCTTTCACATCTGGAAACCAAGGAGTTTCAGATAGATGGTCTCTCAGGGCTCTCGCAGCTCAAAATTTCAACACGAAGACAGTATAAATTTAATTCACCTGATATCACAAAAGAGGTTGAGGGCATAGGGCAAGATCTATTTCACATAAGAATAATGCATTCTCAAAAGCAATGCTATATTCATGTGGTTACTTCAAAACTATCAGACAACTCTGTATCACCCTGTTTTAGCAAAATAAAAAAACCAGTTGCTATGTAAGTTGGAGCATGACTTTGATAATCTTACTGACAATTAAAATGCTAAAATGAATTGTTCAGGATTCTAGCATGAATGTTATTGCTAAATAATCTTGGGATATTCCAAAGAGGAGGGATGTCTTCTATAGAAATAACAACAGTCTCATTCATTACAGGGTATGTATTATTTTAATTAATTTCTTGTTATTGTCTTTCTGCCCAGGCTGCAGTTGGAAATACACATCATTAATTCAGAGGAACAATCCTCCTTCATTTCTGGTAGGGGAATAGAGGGATCTCTCCATCCCATAATTGATGGTAGTTTTAAATAATTTCTGGTTCCATTTTACTAATAGAAAGTAAATCATCCTTGGCAATGACTCCTGTAATGGTTTAAAAACATCAGTCCTTGTAAAGTGACACATGGGTGTCTCTCCTCTGGTCACATCGTTGATAGAGATAGCCATTTCCTAACACCCAGCATAACAGGTCAAGTTTGGTCTAAAACCTCCTTTTTCAATAAACCATCTCACCAAGGCATTTGGAGGCAGGATATAAAATACTATAGAGGACTTTATATTGCTCTCTGATGTGATCACACAGTTATTTCTGGTGTAATGGAATCATGATGCTGGGGGAAGGATGCTTAGACTCAGATTCAGGTTTCACTAATGACTTTGCTGTGGGGCTTTTCTCCAAGCACTTAACCTCTCTGAACCTTAGTGACTTCAACTAAAAAATAGGAAAAACCAAGTCTTCCCCTCTTTTCCCTCCCACAGTTATTTTGAATATCATAAGATAATGATGTGAATGTACTTTTTAAAATTCTAAACTTTTATAGGTAATTAATTAAGGAATAGTGATAATCCTTAATTATTATCAATTCCCAGTCAACATAATATTGCTTAAAAATTAGTATCCAGTAATAACTCTTTAAAATATTACTTCTATACAGTTTTCTTAACATGAAAGGTGATTGGCAGAGTGAAAACTGCTGATTATATATTGACCAATCAATCAAAAGGTAGGGAAAAAGCACCTACTATGTGTTCCTTGCCCAGTTCTGCTAGATTCTGTTGGGGAATGTACAGTAGGAACAAGACTTGCCTTCTTCCCACATCTGTTGTGAGGGTTAAATGACCGCATATATGACATATTATTTACCTCATTTTCTTCCTCTTTCTCTCCTTCTGTGCCTCTTCTTCTAACAGGTATTTAGTGAACACTCACTCAGTGCATGATTCACTGCTTACGTGATGCAGATAGAGCAGTGCACATAACAGAAAGAGCCCCTGCCCTTGGGGAGCTTAAATGTTAGTGGGGATGATGAACAGATAAATACGTATTATTTGGTTGAGACAAATGCTCAGGAAAAAAATAAAATGGGGTAAAGGGATGGAGAGTGTTGGGAGGCTATGTTAGAGTGTTTGGGGAAGGCCTCTGTGAGGGGGAGACCCGGATGAATGGAGGAAGTGAGCCATCTCAATATCTGAAGCTTGTTCTGTGCAAAGGGAACAGCAGTGCAGAACCTTTGGAGGATGGGAACAGGGAACGTCATTACCTGTTTCGGTTTTGGATGGCTCACTCTGGCTGCTGGATGGAGAGCAGACTGGGTGGCAGGAGAGTGGAGCCAGGCAGATTAGTTATGGGGGAGATTTGTTGGGGACAGGATAGCGCTGATGGTGGCTCCAACCAGACTGGCAGTGCTGGAGGAGGTGAGAGGTGGTTAGATTCCAGGTATATGTAGAAGGGAGAACCAACAGGAAGTACTGATGGAGGAGATGGGGAGTGAGAGAAAGAGAGGAACCAAGGGTAGCTCCTGTGTTTTTGGCCTGAGCCACTAGACCGAGACAGCTTCCCATTCAGCAAGATGGGAGACTATAGGAGGACCAGGTTTGTGGGCAGGGGGTAGAAGTCACAAGTTCACTTTTAGAGATGATAATTTATAGATGCCTTTCAGATATTTGAACAGAGATGTCACATACACCATTGTATTTTTAAGTCAGGAGGGAGACTGGAGCTAGAGGTGCTGTATTCATCCAAGCATTCACTAAATACTTGCAATGTGTCACAGAGGTTTAGTCTGATCACATATTTAGCCTTCAATGATTGCTTAGTACAGTACAGGGCAGCTTAGTACAGTACAGTGCTTTCCTTTGAGGCCAGTTAAGTTTCCAATCCATGTTTCCTTTGGCCCATCAAACTCAGGGTTGAGAATATGTAGACTGAAGTAGGGAGTCCCTGTGAACTCCTTCATGGATGCCGGCCACTTGCTGCTACTCAGTGCCCTCAGGAACCTTAAGAGAGGCAGGGCTCTCTGACAGTCTTGACTTTACATGCAGGAGAAGGAAATACTGATCATCCTGCTTATTCTAGTTTCTAATCATAAACCCCAGGCTCGACTCAAGTACAGAGTCACAGATTGCACACCAGGATCCCCATCAGTCTCCCCCTGGTTTCCGGGCTTCTTGCTGGGAGTGCGATGTGTTTTGCCTGAAGCTGTGGCCACGTGTTGGGAACTCACATTTGTGGGAAATTAAGAAGTCACAGCAGACAACTACTGCTGGTTCATTAGCTGGCTGGAAGCTGTCACCAGGTCATTCCTTCAGACTGAGAGAAACTGGGCTAGGGAAGAATGTCAGCCCACTTCGCCCCTACTCAGATTGAAGAGAACTCCATGCTGGTCACATTGATGCCAGAACAGCAGCCAGGGCTGTGGAAGGAGCCCTGCACTGAAGGTCAGGTGGCTTTAGCTCTAGTCCTGCCACCAGCTCTGTTGTGATGTGTTATATCGGGTGAGTCACATTTCCTCTCTGTTTCTTTATCCGTTCTTGAAGAGGGTGACTTTTAGGACATCTTAGGTGTAGAACCTTTCAGCTCTAAAATACAATGAGAGGCAGACAGACTCTGTGGTAGAGTCAGAGGTGACTTCACCATTGTCCTTTCCTCTGCAGAGGCTTTTCCTCACTCCTAAGCGTTGGGCTTTCTCAGTTGAGTTTTCTGTTGCCTTTCTTTCCTCTCTGCATGCTTAGGATGGGTGTGTACCTTCCCTGCCAAGGCATGAGCTACTACTCATGTGCTGATGGCTTCAATATCACTAGCTCTAGAGCCAATGTGCCGCTGGGCATCTTCATCCCCAGCTCTTCTGCAGACCCCCTCATGCTCAGATGCTTAAAACTGACCTTATCACCTTCCCTTCCAGAACTGTCTTTCCTTCTTGAGTTTTGTGCCTTCATTAATGACATTTAGTCTTCCAGTTCAGAAATATGGAGGCCATCCTAGCTATGTTCCTTTCATCCACTGAGTCACCAAGTCCTGACAGTTCTACATCATTGTTTTCTAATCTGTCCACCCCAGCTTCCCATCCTTCTTGCCAGTGTCTTAGCCTGATGACATCTACATCTTCTCCCAGTCTTTCAGCCTCTGGCTGCTTTTAGGAGTGACCTTGTAGCACAAGGCCTGACATTAGTTTCTTGCTTGAAACCTCCCATGATTTTCTACTGCCTGGTGAAAAAAAAAAAAATCAGCACCTTGAGTAACTGATCAATGTCTGTTCAAGGAATTAATGTTTGTTCAAAAATGAAATTTCAATAAAAAGATACCAGTAGTTACTGCTTATTTTATTGGGCTTTAAACTTTATTTTCATTTTCTTATCAAATCTGCATAGCAACCCTATGTGGAGGACATTTTCATTCCCATTTTATAGCTGAAATTGAGTCTTTAAGAAGCTGAGCAATTTTTGTGAAGAACTCCACTGGCAAGTGGCAGAAGTGGAAATGAATGCAGGTGGGGTCAGACATGCCCGGTCTTGTCATCATCTCTGTCCTGCTCCAGCAAGCAGGAGCCTCACAAATGGGCTCAGCTGAGTCTTTCCATTTCCCATTGATTTCTTCACCTCCTCCTATCATATACAATGTGTTTGTTTTTTACTACAACTCAAATTCACCCTGACTTTCATATCATGATGCCTTTGCTATTTTCTCTGCCTTCGATGCTATTTCCACCCAACTAATTCCTACTTCTATTGGAGGCCCCATTCCAATAGCACCTCTGTAAAAACTCTTTTCTGTACTAGGCAGAATCCATCATATTCTCTCTTCTGCCAAAGCATCATACTTTGCCACCTTCCGTACCTTCCAGCATGCTATGATTTGAATGGCAGGTGACTGTTAATACACCAGAAGATTCCAAGCTCCCTGATGGCAGGGACTGTATCTTATTCCACTTTGTAGCAGTTTGTAGCTGTCTTCAGTTCTATGCTAGTGCCTGATGCAAAGGAACTGCTCAATAAGTGGCTGTTGAATTAAATGGAGCCCAACCTCAAATATTGTGATGGCATTGCTGGTAATGTCAGTGTTAGACAGAACAGTAATGTATTTTGAGTTATCATACTCCACAGTTTTATTGATCATTACTTGTGCATTCTGCTCTGTGCTATAAATTTTGAGGGAAATTGAAGATGGAAAAGCAGTTATCATATTGGCTGACATTAATTGAGCACTTACTATGTTTCCGGCTGTGCAGTTTCTCATTAATCCTCATGCCAACCATATGAGTTACAAGTGTTTTATTCCTATTTATAAGTAAGAAAGAGTGTTAAACCTGACTGAATTCACACACTGAAACATAAGTGATAATGCATATTCTAATACTGTGAGATGCAGCAGAGGTATAGGAAAACACACTGGACTGGAGATAAGAACCTGGGTCCTAGATAAGAACCTTATTCATAGTGTGACTTTGAGATCTCAGTTTCTTCCCTCTATGAAACCAATACCAGGTCACACAGAGGAAATTTTCATGGGTCTTAAATCTCAAAGAGACTCGTAGTGGTCCACCACTACCATCTTCAGTGTTTGCTGGGGAATTAGAACTTCCTAAACAGGTATCGCCTTGTATTCCGGGTTGAAAAGTGTTTCCCCAAAATCCATGTCCACCTAAACCTGTGTATGTGAGCTTATTTAGAATTAGGGTCCTTGAAAAATGCAATCCCATTAAGAGGAGTTCTCACGGGATTAGGGTGGGTCATAATCCAATGACTGCTGTCCTTTTGAGAAGAGGGAAGTTCAGATGCACACAAACGCAGAGGACAGCACTCTGTAAGATGGAGGCAGAGACCGGTGTGATATGTCTACAAGCCAAGAACACTAAGGATTACAGGCAACCACTAGACGGTAGGAGAGAGGCATGGAAGAGATTCTCCTGCAGACCTCCAAAACAGAACCGACCCTGCTAACACCTTGATTTCAGACTTGGAGCTTCCAAAACTGTGAGAGAATACATTTCTGTTGCTTCATCCAATTTGTAGTACTTTATGGTAGCCCTAGGAAGCTAATATACCTTGGATTATAATGATGATTTTTTTATGATGCTAGTAATAATTTAATAATAATAAAAAAAATTGAATTGAATTTATTTCTGTGGGAGTGTTACTGCATAACTCTAATGTGTCTGCATGAGGTCTGACCAGTTTGTTTGGGATGGTCTGGCTTAAAATATAAGGCTTGACATGGACTTAACTTGACTGTCTTTGAAGATTCCTCAAAGCAACTGACAGTCACCCTCCAGGAAAACCCCATTCCCATGCTGCCTGGGTGGGAAAGGTATGTCAGACATCTGAAGACACCTTGTACAGAGAAAACAAACAGTAGTTTATAATATTGGGGCCAAATAGAAATGCTCAAGGACAGACTCTAATTTGTGATGGAGTGCTTCTCACAAGGGCAACCCTCTAGACCTGTCTTCCAGGTGAGCAGCAGCCGGGAGTTGCTTATTTAACTGTGGCTAATGATCTTCAGCCTAACCCTGGGGAGGCCAGCTGGTGCTGCAGAAAAACCAGCCCTCGGGGATTACTTACTGTATACAGAATACTTTGTGAACCACATTACATCATCTCATTTAATGCTCAGAATCATAATCACCCACATCTGACTGAGGTTAAAAGACTCAAACAACTTGCCTCAGGGCACAGGGCTTTGACTTTGACAAACTGGGACTTTGACTTTGGAGCCTGAATTCTGAACCATGAACTTCACTAGTTGAATCTTCCCCATTTCTCTGATGGGAGAGAACTGCCAAAAACTGGCCAGTAGGCTTCTTGGTTAAAGGCCAAACTACCCCATCCACACATCTCATAGTCTAGGATGAGTGAAGAGCTTCTTCTAGCAAAAGTTGTATTTAGCATGTTGCATTTAGCCTGGCATGGTGGCACATTCCTGTAGTCCCAATTTTTGGGGTGGGGGGACCCCAAAATTGATGGCTTGAGCCATCAATTTAGATGGCTTGAGCCCAGGAGTTTGAGGTTGTAGTGAGCTATGATTGCACCACTGCACTCCAGCCTGGGTGTTTAGAGACAGGGTCTCTAAACAAACAAACAAACAAAAACCCGAAGTATGTTGTGTGCCTTTTCCTTTAGCACTCACTTCACTCTGGTCTACATTCTAGTTGATTTTATACATAATCCAAAAGCCAGTTGCCATTCTCTGTCTTTGACATTCAAAATAAGTTGGCTCGAACCCCACCCATGGCAATGGCAGCCCCACATCCCTTCCAGCTCCCTGATGATTTTTAGTGTGTGTGTGAGAGAAAGGAGAGACAATGTGGATTTCTCAGTCTCTTCTGCTGCCAAGGTTCTGTTTCTGCTTAATAAGCCCAGTGAATAGATCACGTAAACCAAAAATAAAATTCTAAGCCCCCTGACTGATGGACCCTCCCCTTGGCCAGGGGCATTCCAAATTATCCTGATAAACTAGTTCAAGCTATGATGAGTAGTGGGGGTCAGACATGCCTCATAAACATTAACATAGAGACCTTAAGTCTGATAGAAAAGACTTTTTAAGTCTGATAAGAAATATTCACAATCTATTCTCTCTGAAGCCTGCTACCTGGAGGTTTCATCTGAATAATAAAACCTTGGTCTCCACAATTCCTTATTGTAATGCAGACATTCCTTTCTATTTGATCCTAGGTCTTTAGATAATGACTCTTTCAACCAATTGCCCATGAGAAAAATCTTTAAATCTACCTATGACTTGGAAGCCCCTGCTTCAAGTTGTCCCACCTTTCCGGACCAAACCAATGTACATCTTTCATGTATTGATTGATGCCTCATGTCTCCCTAAAGTGCATAAAACCAGCTGTACCCCCACCGCTTTGGGCACATGTCATCAGGACCTCCTAAGTTTGTGTCACAGCCATGTCCTTAACCTTGGCAAAATAAACTTTCCAAATTAATTGAGACCTGTCTCAGATACTTTAGGTTTACCATCATCTCATCATTAATTTGTTCTTTCTCTATTCTCCAGATGGAGAACAAAACCTCCTTTCACTTGATTTTCCCTTAAATCATCGCTCACAAGGCATTTGTGAGTATAGCAAACTTTGCAGGTTGGAAGTGATGAAGGGGTTTATTCCTTCAGGTGGCTTCACTCCCTTCAGCTCTCCTCTCCTCTCCCCCTCTACCACCTTGAAAGACTCACCTTGCCCAGTCTTGCCCAAAGATTCAATAATATGCTCTGCTAAACAATGGGCCATTTACTCCAGGCTAATCATGTAGCAGAAACAAAAAGTTGGCAAGGACTTTGGAATTTGGGTTCAAGCCTCCCCTCCTATCTCAGCAAGGGCAAAGAATAAATGTAGAAATGAGATAATCCTGATATAAATAAATTAAATTGGGCCCCACCCAATTAGAAAGCAAAGGTGGCTACTGTTAATGTAAACTGTAATTTGCAGTAATTCCTTTTTTCTCCTCTTGGTCACTTGTCTGACTTCTCTGTTAGATCACATACTTCCATAGGGGAGACACTCGGTAACACCATTCCTGGGTCCCTCTTAGGACCTGCCATGGTGCCTACCAGAGCATAAGGGCCCAGAGAGAGCTGATGGAGCTGAATTGCTTCTGTTGGTGGTCATATTCTTTGGAGGTCACCTTCAGAGCCTGCAGTTTCTCGGCTTGTACTTTTAAAACATGGGAAGAAAAATGTATGTACCTGGGAGAGTGTCAAATGCAGAAGTATTTTAGGGAACACTCCCAGGATTATCAGGACTGGCTCTTATCTCTGCATTTGCAGGTCCCAGCATCCAACTCCTTTGTAGGAAATACTGCTTGATCAGGGTGCCTTATTTGGATCGGTGGGGATTCTTGATTGTGCAGATGAACTCATTCCCTGCAACCCCAGGCAGGCCTGAGTCAGGCACCGTGGGGCACAGGGCAGGTGGCTCCCTTGCTGTGAGGTCTCCATGTTAAATGTCCAACTAATTAACAGTGCTCAGTGGAGGGACATCCCTTTGATTAATCACAACTTGCAGAGAATTCAGAGACTGAAAAAGCAGCACCTTTGATTATTTACTTACTTATGGACTAGGCACCTATATTAAAACTTTCACTTTCTATCTAAATTAAGACGTCTGCATCTGTTTTTTGAGGCAGTTATACAAAAGTTCTTTGTCTTTAAAAAGCCTATTTAGAAAGTTGTGAATAATATGGTCAGGGAGACAAAACCAACTAAACTTAGAAGAAGATGGAATTTGGGGCTTCAAATATAAGAGTATCTGGGTTTAGTCTCCAGCTCCCTTATATCTGTAATATACTCTTTAAACCTAGAACCAGACCAAGCACATAGTAGGTATTAATTGAAAGATTAAATGGAAGAATAAATAAAACAAGATGTTGAGAGGCTTATCCCTTCAGCACTGAGCACACAGCATGTGCACACACAAGTAGAGGGAGACCCAGTAATGTTTCAGAAACACAGCACCGTTTTGTCAACAGAGCATATCCACGCCATCTTGAATTAGGTATAATTTTTAATTGCTGATACTATTTTACCAATCAAAGTATGCCTTACTTCTTCTAAAATGCACAGATCTTAAAGAAGCATTGTGGCACAGTTTAACTGGTGGAGTTTTTTTCTTTAATAATGTACATACATGCATGAATTTTGTGGTAGTAGTGGTGAGGTTTATATTGCTATCATCTTAGACTTGATGAAATACAGTATGTGGGAATTTCTGTTAAATTTTATTCCTATTGATTGTTTGGTTATTGTCTAAGTAATGTTTTGTTCTGTTTTCGTTATTTTTGCTCTCTTAATTCTTTGTTATTTCTGAGTTATTTTTCAATAGAGGAAAGAGATAGAGATAAGATATTTAGTTGGGATATAGTGAGTTGTGACTGACATTAGTGTTGCCTGGTCAAAAGAAATTTGAGGATTTCTGCACCAGACCAGGGTCAGTACACAAAGAGCCAAGCCATCCCTCTGCATCCCTGCACCCATGTCAGACATCACTAATTGATCACCACACTCTTTCCTGTTGGGCTCAGATAAGGGCTCATGATCCTTCTCACTACAGTGCCTTGGGCAGTCACTACTGATGATCTGGGCTTAGTATTAAAGATAAGACCTATCTGACATCACAGGCATTCTTTGTTCTGTTTCTGGATGAAGTCAAACCATTAAAAAGCTTTGCATTTGTATCTTATTTCCTTTGCATTTGGCAGCTATGCTGTAGGCTTTTATTGAGAAATGATACAAAAATTGCCTTACAAAACTGTTTTCTGCATTTTTGCAAGGAAGCTGTTAAAGTCGTTATTCACTGCATCGCTTGGTGCACCTCATAAGGATTTTTTTAAAAAAGTATAAGCTGCTAGGAAATATATACTTTCTGTCTCTTGAGAAATGATTCTGTTTCTTTCTCAGATGACTAGAACTATATAACTAACTGGGTCTCTCTTTTGGTTTTGGCTGCCAAGAAGCTCAGAGCCAGATCTGAGAGATCTTTATAGATTCATTTGGCATTTATATTTGTGTTCTTCCTCCAGCCCCAATTTTTGACTTTTAGCCTTTATATATGTTACAGATTATTTTATATTTTATCATGTACTCATTTCCACTGTACAGTATGTATTCTTATTGTAAGGCTCTTGTAGACCAAGCTGCAGTAAAATAAGAGTGCAACTGAATGGTTTGGCCTATAAGACCAACAGGAGTTCAGCTCAAAGTTTTTACAGAGGAAAGCAGGCATGCTCATAATGTGATGTAAATAACCTTCAGATCTGGGTGACTGTGGGAGGCAGCTTCTCAAATGGCTCTCGATGATCCTTGCCCTCTGTTTTTCATCCTATTTGTAAATCCCCTTTGCTTTGTTACGGCCTTGAGAGACCCTGAGACAGAGGACTTCATTAAGCCACGGAAACTATGAGATAATAAATCTTGTTGCTTCAAGCCAGTAAGTCTGGTGGTGATTTTTTGTGCAGTGATCAATAAACTAAAACAAGAAGACATCCCAGCTTATGCAAGTTTCTCATTTGATTCATATGTCAACATTAATGGCTAAGTGTTATCCTCACTCCTGGTACATAGAGGGGAAACCGAGCTCTGGAGCTCAGAGAGAAGCAGTTTCACAGGGAAGTTCACTCAGACAATGGCAGAGAACTTCAGATCGCGTTGTTGGATTCTAAGCTTAGTGTTCTTTCCTCTACAACAGTGACTTCTTAACTCAGGCTGGATATAAGCATTGTTGATGGCAACCCATTAACTAGTTAAATTGATGGAACTTGATAACTTTCACCTATATTCTCATGTGGAAGCTATAAGAACATATTTTATTGAATGTCTGGAGTGCTGTACATTTTATTGATTGTCTCATTTGCTGGAGTTTTAGTCTTCATGTACAAAGCAGGTTGCACAGTGAATATTTAGTAATTATAATTTTATAACAAGTATAGAGGCAACATCTGTGTGTCAGTTACTTTTTAATCTAGCTAATTCAATGTATACCATTTAAACCTCACAGTTGATCAATGAGGTAAGTTACAGATAAGGAAGACTGAGGCTCAAAGAGGTTGAAGGATTTGCCTTAGATTACCTAGAAATAAGGCCCAAAGACAGAGTTTAAACCCAGCTCTATCCAAGCTAAAGCCCAACGTTTCTTCACCACAAATTGGATTCTTTTTCTGTAACTACATCAATTCTAGAAAACTGGCAAGTGTTGAAGCGGGGTGAAGTTTCCTTCTAAAGTTTTCTTTTTGTAGTAGTGGAAAGAAGTCTTTTTGAAAACCACTAAAATGCTAAAGAACAAATCCTAACACCTACTCATACTACTTTTAAAATTTGGGATTCAGCATCCCACAAATCCCTACTGTATTAAAGGACATTTTCTTGTCCCTAAAGAAAAAAAGAATAAAGACATTTTGAAATTGGTGTCAGTTTCACTTTAACAGACCCTTCTCAAGGACTTTTACATGTAAACAAGATCGTTAAACACTTAATGTGACATTTATTACCTTTAAATATTCATAAGCCACTGAGTACCGGGAAACACCTACTGCACCGTTCAAGCTGACTGAGTCTCTCAAAATATGATGTGCACGTGAAGTACTTTCAGGAACCTCAGGAAACTTCAGGGTGCAGCTTCCTCCTCTGAAACCTTAATGGCACTCAGTGAGTTTAGAAACCATCTTGTTTGCAAACAAGGCAATAAACCCAATAAAGCAATCTGTGTCTATTTCCTTACACGTGTGAGTAAAATTATGCTTTCCTTTGAAGAAACTAGCAGGAAAACATGCGCATTTTGTCGGAATTTGTTCTACCAGCCTGTTCCCTTGCCCAGGGTTAAACAACCAAACCCTGGAAGGATGAAGGCTATCTTCTTTTCAGCCCCGATCATTGTGACCACTATTTGGCATCAGTTCTAGGATGTGAGATAGGAAACTTAAGACTAATGGCAATGAGAAGAAAATGCGTTTTTATTCTACTGCAAACATTGTCCTATGTAGATGGGAAATAAATCTACCCCCAGACACAGTGATGAAACTCTGGTTGTGCATGATTTTTTTCCCTCTCTATCTTAGGAAAGTAAAAAATATTACTTAGGTATAAAGTCAGAGCAGTAAGAATCTGGAGATTGTAGGGATGGGCAGAAGAAAGATCTCTTCTCACCTTCTATTCCTTCTAAGGCAAAGTCTTGTGATGCTGTCAATGCCATCATTGTCAGTATTGAATCTCTTTCACGTTGATAGTAATCATATTAATGATTATCATACCCACTTTATAGGTAGGAAAACTGAGGTTCAGGGAGTTTGAATGATTAGTTCAAAGTTGCACAGCTGGAACTCAAAGTGCTATTTTAACCCTAAATTTAGGACTCTCTACTACAAACACCTAATTTTACAAGTTCTGCCCCTGTCCTTTTAGATTTCCCAGCATCCCTTGAAAGAAGTGGATATTAAAAGCATGAATCAGAGAAGGCCAAGGAGAGATGTAGTTTCTGTCTTCAAGTAGATGGTCATATGGGAAAGGAATTAAGCCTGTTCTGTGTGGTTTGTAGATAACGGAATGAGATCAATTGGTAGAAATTCAAGGGAATAGATCAAAGAATTTTCTAACCATCAACACTAACCAACTTTGAAATAGACAATAATATTAGGTGGTGAGTGTCTTGTCCTAAAAATGTTCCAATAGCATCTGGCTGACCCTCTGACTGGGACTCTGTGACTGGGATTCCCGTACTGGGGAGTATGGAATACTTCAGATTCCATAATATGCTTGATTGCTGAGTATTGAGGGCTCTGCTATAGCTTAGCCTAATACTCAATTAAGTGTACTAATATAAGACTAGCTTAAAAATCTCAGTATTCCACAGAGATTCTGCAGGGTTCCACAAGTGCCTGATTTGAATTTGAAATTTTGTGTTTTCTTATACAAAAAAAAAAAAAAAAAAGAACCGAAACATATATTTTTTTGTTTTGTCTTGTTGGTTTTTTTTTTTTTTTTGGAGACAGGGTCTAGTTTTGTCACTCAGGCTGGAGTTCAGTGGCACCATCAAGGCTCGCCTCAGCAACCTGATTAGCTGGTACTACAGGTATGCACCACCATGCCTGGCTAACTTTTTTGTTTTTTGTAGAGATGGGGTCTTGCTATGTTGCTCAGGCTGGTCTTGAACTTCTGAGCTCAAGAGATCCTCCCGCCTTGGCCTCTCAAAGTGCTAGGATTACAAGCGTGAGCCAATGCATCCGGCCTTCGTAAATGATCAAAGGTGGCAGTTAAAAAGAAATAGAATTTTCAATAAATATTGCTGGGACAAATGCCTAGTTATTAGGAAAAAGTAAAGCTGGACCTTTCCCTCATTCCTTATGTGAAAATAAATTCCAGCTTAATCAAATATTTAAACCATAAAAATAAATATTAGAAGATATATGTGAGGGTACCCACACGCATGCACACAGGCACACAGCATATGTGAAAGATGAAGGGCTGATTTCCTGGTTTGCAGAGTCTTTTAGTGCATATTCCAAAGTTCTTGCACACATGTCATTGATCAGGCAGTTATATCCCTGAATTTTTTGTTTTTAAAAGTCAGGCTTGTGCATGCTGCCCATGGGGGTTGGTTCACCCCTATTGCATGGGGTGTGCTGAAGAGAGTTGTGTGATCTATTTCTAGCAAAACCCAGGTGCCTCTATTCTTGGCATTCTCCTGTAATAACAAAATGGACAGCAGAGTAAAAATAGCAAGCACATTTCAAATGTTTTGTTGTGTGCTATTATTGAATTAGGAATTTTTTTGTTTTCATTGGAACTTTTGGGTGATCCTTTTCTGTCCTTCATATTCATGTGAAAAATATATACAGGTGTCATTGGAGGTCATCAGTGATTCAAACTTGAAAAGAAACTTTCCTTCGGCTCCCCTTTGAAGCTTGTGGATCAGTTGATTTGAGGGGCAGCCTGAGATCGTGAGGCAAGCTATGAAAAATGTGCCATTTGCAGCTACTTATCTGTGCAGATAAGGATATTTTCAAGACTGGCAAAGCCACACAGTGCAGGAAAATAAAATGAATGCTGAATTTGATTTAAGGTTGTAACTTCACAACCTCATTGTTCTCTGACTATTGGAGCTAAATAGACTTTTTTGTTGTTGTTGCGGCTCTTGGTATGGTGGTGTTATTGGAGGAGAATGTTTTCACTATTGAAAAGTTTGAAAATCAGTGACTTAAGATGTATTTTTTTCTGGAAAAAGAGGTCTTCTTTGATTATTATTGCTTTTCCTTTACTCTTTTGGCCTTGACTGTCAAGATAACACAGAATCATGATATGTTTTCAACTGTAATAGTGTCCATACCTTAAGTTTTCTAGGATAATTATTTCTTTTCTCTTTCCATCATTACTTCTTTTAAGGATATTTGTTTTTCTATCTGTTGATTGACCTTTTTTTAAAAAAAACTTAAACCACTTTTTATTCTGGAGGCAGGTGGGATATATTCGGTCAACAAATATTTAATGTAATACATACTTATTGTCTGTCTACTATATTTCAGGTACATTTTTAGGTGCAGAGAAATTAGATACCAAAGGAAAGTCTCCAGCCTCATGGAGTTTACATTCTAATAGGTTGAAATAGACAATAAATAAATATATACTACATCAGGAAATGATGAGACCCATGGTGAAAAATGAGGCAAACTAAGGAGGCAGAGTGAGGGCTGGAGAAGGGATGTTCCATTTTAAGTCACAGTTGGCCTCTCTGAAAAAAATATGAACAGAGACTTGAATGAAGTGAGGAAGAAAGGCATAATGACATCTGAGGGCAGAGTTGACTTGTCTGAAGAATCAGCAAAGGGCGTGAGGTGGAGCCTTGGACACCATGCCTGTAAACTTAGAAAATGAGAATGAGGGAGGCGATTGCATTTCTCCCTTTGTCAGTGGAAATGAGTTGGGACAGGGGACTGCTGACGGCATTCCCTAACATGCCTGCCTCTCTGTCCACTCACTTCTGTGGACACTGGTTCCCAGGGCTCAGCCGTCCTTTTGGAGAGCTCAGGAGTCACTGAAATCTTATTACCATATCCCTCAGTTTCTGCCTTCTTTATGGCCACTTTTCTATGGACACCAACATCTACAGCATTCTGGCTCCGTTCTTTTAGCCCCCGAGCTATTCCTAGTCAATAGCTGACCTACCAGTGGGGGTTAACTTTGCCAGTTAGGCCAGGCATCTTGACTGCCAAATAGTGATGATGGTGGTGGTGATGATGGCAGCACCTACCACTTATCGAGCACTTGCTCTAAAGGAGTGTCAACAATCTTTCAGGGCAGCTAATATTTTCAATCTGCAGATGAGGAAACTAAGGCTCAGAGAGGATAAATTCATTGCTCTAGGCCTCACAGGTTGGGACAGATGAGCTGGTGTTTGAACCCACGTCTATCTGACTCCAGAGAATGAGTTCCTTCTACCACCAGGTGCTCCTGAGGGTCAATGCAGGTTGCAGTGTAGTCATTAAGCAGCAGCCCACACCAAGTGCAGCCTTTTGGCCTTGTATAGAGGATCGAGTTTCTTTCATGGTTACTAATTAATGCTCCAGTTACTTGTTGAGAGGACACACTGACCGGTATTTTCCAGAACCTTGTCTAGAATGGTGGTCCCTGCCCGTCATTACCTGAGAATCCACTGAAACAGGTCCTCTAGAAACCATATGAACAACCCTGGACATCAGTGCTGATAGGCATTTTGGCTGCCATGCTTCAAATGTCATGGAGCAGCCCCAGATTTGCCACCTTTTAAAGAATTCCATATAATTTAAACTTCTTGTTACCTGCTTCAGGGACCAATCCTTTCAGTGAATGGTTTTCTTTAGCGTGAGTCCCAGACAGATACTGCCTGGCTTACTCTTTCTGAGTTCGCCTGGGTTATAATCCTTTTCCTTGATGTGAGAACATATTCCACAAATGCAGAACTATAGTGAGCATTTTTGCCAAGATTTTATCCTCTATATGCTCACTTTTTTGGGATATGTTCCAAAACAATTTTTTTTAACAAGATAATTTCTGGGGAGAAAGCTTACTGTGTTTAAAACCTGATATTTCAAGGGCAGATGAAAGCTTTTTTTCAAGAATTAAGAAAACACTTCATCATTTATTTCTTTGGCAGAATATCTGCATGTGTTTCTTTTGAAATCCTCAGAAAGTAAGACCATACTGTATTCATTTTCAAATTATAGAAACTAAGCTAAAGAAGAAATGAACAGAAGAGAAGAAAGACCTACTTTGCTAAAAGCCATCTTTTCTTAAATTGCTTGGTCACATGAATTCATTTATTTGTCTAATGTAGAAACTGGGAAACTTTATTTGTAAAGGGCCAGATAGTATAAGTATTTTAGGCTGTTTGGCCATATAACCACTCTCACAAGTACTCAACTCTACCATACATGAAAACAGCCACAGGCAGTGTGCAACTGAATGAATGTGACTGTGTTCCTATAAAACTATTTCCAAAAACAGGTGGCAAGCCAGATTTGGTTTGTAGGCCATAGTTTGTTCACTCCTTGTCTAATGGAAGAATACCATAGGTAGGCACAAAGCTGGTCAGAACTAGAAGGACACTTATAGGTAATCTATTCCAATTCCTTCATTTTATCTTTAAGGATTTGTTGATTACTCAAGGTTACACACGTTGTTATCAGCAGCATCAAAAAAAGAATTAACATTTATTGAACGTGTTCATATTCATGACAAAAATTGCTAGTTTTCTCTATTATCCATTCTTCCCAACCTTTTTAGTAATGGAACCCCAGATTTATTTGGTTATATGGCCACTGGAATTAAGACTATATTTCCCAGACTCCATTGTCTTTGGTTGTGGCTACGTAACTAAGTTCTTCTCAGTATTTGTGTGCTACTTAAAGTAAGTACTCTAAAAGAAAGGGAATGTGCCATTTTTCCTCTCTCTTTTCTTCAGACTGGAATGTGGATGTGTTGGCTAAAGACTGAGTAGCCACCTTGCACTGTGGTGGAAGCATTGTACTGAGAATGGTTAATCAATAAGAGATAAAGTGCTCAGATGCCTGATGCTATGTAGCACCACACCTGGACTGTGCTGCCTCCTGCCTTCTTTTATTTCAGCAGATTGAAGATGTTATTCTTTTGCTTTCTGATCTGCATTGCCTCTGATGAGAAGTCTGCAGTAATTCTTATCTTTGTTCCTCTCTATGGAGTGTGCCATTTTCTTTCACTGCTCTTAAGATTTTCTCTTTATTGTTGATTTTTAGCAATTTGATTGTGATGTGCAATGGTATGGTTTGTATTTCTCTTTCTTTAGTGTGTAGACTTCTTGGATCTGGACAATTTAAAGCCATCATGATCTCAGGTTTTCTTTGTTCCCTCCTCCCGCTTCACATCTTGTTTCTGGGATTTCAATTATATGCATGTTAAATTGGCGTATATCATCCTACAGGTCACTAAAGCTCTGTATTATTTTTCGAGCCTTCATTCTCTCTGTGATTTGGTTTTGAGAGTTTCTATTGTCTTACCTTAAAGGTCACTGATTGTTTTCTTTTTTTTTTGTTATGTTAAATGCAATCAGCTGGTAAGCCTATCCAGTAAACTTTTTAAAGATGTTATAGCTTTCAGCTCTGGAAGTTCTATTTGTTTTTTCTTTTCAATAGTTTCCATTTCTCTTTTCATTATGTTCACATTTTCCCTAAAATCCTTGAAAATATTTATAATACTGCTATTAAAAGCCCTTCTATGTTAATTGCAAAATATTTGTAAATTCTGTATCTCTTCCTATTGATTGATTTGACTCCTGGCTATGGGTTACATTTTCCTGTTTGTTTATATGTCTGATAAGTTTTATTGGGTGCTGGATATTATGCATGTTATGCACTAAGTTAAATATTGGCAAGCAATTAATTTATGTATAAATTAGCTTGATCCTTTGAGTCTTTGAGAAATTTTGTTGTGGCACATCAAGAGTAGCATTTACTCTCTAAGGATAGTCTAGCTCTCTAAGATGTGATCTTTTTGGAGTCTCTACTGAATATTTACTAAGTGTTCAATGACCTTCAGACTCTGAGAGTTGTTCAGCTGATAGCTTTTCCCATAGTTAATTTCTTTTTGTGCATTGTTCTTTGCCTTGCCTTGTGGAATCTCATTCTACATTTGTGTCGCTTAGTATTAAGCCAAAAATTCAAGGGGATCCCTATGTTGAGTTTTTAGAGTTTTCTTTGCATAGATTCTTTTTCTCTGGTACAGTGCTCTGAAAATTTCAGCTGCTTTAACCTCCCCAAACTTCATTTTTACAAAGCTGTTGTACTCTGCTTGGCTTCCCCATTTCTGTTCCATGGAGAAAGATTTCAGGCATAAATCTGGGAAAATCACTAGTCTCACTTTCTTTGTTTCCCTTATTTCAAGGATTACAGTCATGCACAGTCTTTGTCCAATGACTGAAAATAGTTGCTTCACATAGTTTGTTTGGTTTTCTAGTTGCTTATTATAAGAAGGCTAGTCTAGTACTAGCAATTACATCATAGTTAGTGAGAAATACTCATACTTAAAAGAAAGAGAATAAGAAATTTCTACTTGTAGCTTAAGTCCCTGTAATTTTCACTTTTTCAGTTACTTGCAGCCAAACCCAGTCTTAAATACTGCACTTCAAAATGCCAACTACTAAGCTAAGTATTTCATATACATTATTTTATGGACTTCATTTTAGCTACATAAAAGTCCTATAAAGTTGTAGTTATGGTTATTCTCACTTAACAGATGAAGAAAACTGAACTACAGGGGAAAAGAAAATGGAATCAAGGTAGCTCCTAAAAGGTACATTGGGTAGTTAACAAGGTCCTGCATTTGAGTGATCTCAGAGAGAATGAAAAATAAGGTACCTGAATGACACTGGGTAGACATAATTAACTGACATTAATAAGTGGTTTATATGGAAAAAGAGAAAAAAATCTACGAGTGTTGGTATCTAGAATAATAGTAGTATTATGAACATATACAGAAAAGATTCAGTGATATTCACTTGTGTTTACTAAGGCAGGAAAGATATTGGTGTTGTGGTATAAAGAAGTTCAAAACTTGAGGCAAAATATGGTACTTTTCTTATGAAATCATCAGTCAGAAACTCACAATGTTAATTTTTTTTCCTTACGTGTAACTGAGTTTTGGGATTTCTGGCCATCCAAGAGGGCTGCACAGGAGCCACTCCTGCTGGGGTGGCTTCCTTGTCACCTGTAGGTAGAGTGCAATCACCGTAGGGTGGAACGGCCTTTTCCTAGACTAACTTTACAGACTGGATGCCTTCTTGGCCCAATTTCTTACCCCAGTCACTCCCCTGATAACCAATTTCCTGAAGGCTTTGACAGCTTTGTGTAGGTATGATGGGACAGCATTTCACCTTAGGCCCCATGCCTCCTACCTTTCTTTCCTTACCTGGGACTTCTTGGATACTACGGAACAGGATATCTTGTAAAACCTGCTCTATTTACATATATGCAGCTAGGAAGTTCAGAGGAGTTAACAGTTGTGGGGCCATCTTTGATGAATATGGGAGAGAGGACCCAATGGATAAATGCTACTTCCCCTTAACTCTCAGAGCAGGTAATTCTGATTTGTAATTTATAAGGCGTCTGGGAAGTTCCTGGTAGGATTGAGAACCAGTTGTTCTAGTAGTGATTAAGCAATGATCACATTTTAATTTTGGCTTTTTCTCCTTCTCCCTTCTCTTGCATTTCTGTTCCCTGGGATCACATTCCCAGATAAATTACCTGCATGAAGATCATGGCCTTAGTCTTTGCTTTGGGAGAAACTTAGCCTATGACGCTTTGTGAAGTACAACAACTCAGGGAGTAAGTCTGAGAGCATCGTAGGTCAATATTTTAGGGTTGACCAAAACCCTAGAGAGGAAGGCATTGTAGGGACTAGAAAGATAAAGATAGAGATACAAAAAATGAGAGAAAATTTGTTGAAGAAACAAGAGGTAATGTCATCTATCATAGAAACACCTGGTCATAGAGTTAAGCGACATGTGAACTCTTCAAAATTTTTCCTGACCAGTTGTCTAACAACCAACTTGGCTTTGTGAACAGAAATTGGACAACATCAATTTAATTTCATCTTAAGATATAAGGTTAGAAATGAAAGAAACTAGTCTATAGAATCTTGTTTGCAGAGACTTGATTTCTTGGATCTGCAGGATCAGGGACAAGAGGGGGCAGTTGAACCAAACTTTTGATGTAAAGTTGACTAAACAGTGCTACTACAATGACTTTTTAACTGGATTTACCACCTCCTGCCTCTTTGTACTGCCTGCAGTCAGTTCTACTCAACAGCAGTCATGTAACTCTTTCTAGAGCTCAGCAACAGGGAGACCAGACCTTCTCCTCACAGACCTTCAGTGGCTCCCCATTGCTTAGTTTAGCTTTCAAGGCCTTCTACAGTCTGTTTCCTATTTATCTAAAATTCCAGTTAAATTGGACTACTGCCTTTCCTTGAAAATGCATGCCATCCTCTCCTGTCTTCAGGCTATTTCTTTCACCTGGAATATCCTTGCTTAACTCTACCTGTTGAAGTCATACCTATCCTTTGAGAACATCCCCCGAGGGCTACTTTCTTCAGGCAGCCCAAACACCACTTCCTGCTCTGAACTCCAAGGCCTCTTGTACTTGGTCTCTAGGGCTTATTATAAGTTTTCTAGTATTAGAGACATTTGTGAAAATGCCAGTATCACCTTTAGGACACAGAATGCTCTTTTCCATTCATATGTGTTGACCTGAAGTATTAAATGGATATATACCCAAAAGAGGTACTTGGAGAACTACAAAATAAGGATTTGCATTCTTCTGACTTATATAGGGTTGGTGAATATGGAAGTAGGAGAGTAAGGGAAAGATAATTGACCTTTATGGAGCAACCACTGTGTGCCAAGTGCCTTTCATAGTTTGCTCATTTTTGGAGTGTTTACCCTAGAAAACATGTAGTATTGAACTCATTTTACAGAAGGAGAATGTGAAGCTCAGAAGGGTTGAGTAAATTACCCTCGATGTACAGCTAGTAAGTGGTAGAGCCAGGATTTAAGCTCAGGTGTCTGTGACTCCAAGATACTTCCTTATTCCATAATAAATAGGGAACCATTTAATTTATTGCCCTGATTGGAACACTTTTGAAAATGAAAGGGCATGCTATTAAAAATTTTACTGGGACAACTTGGGTAAACTGGGACTCTCCTGGTTAAACTGTGTCCTATGATCACCCTAATTGTAAATCACCATCGCCTCCTTGCCTCTTGAGTATTGACTGATCTGAACCAGAAAACTAACTAAATCTCCTCTTGAGATTGTAATTCTCTCAGACAGGGTAACTTTGAAAGAAATAATTGGGCACTTTAGGAATTTTCCTTTATTGGTAATTGAAAAGAAATCTACATTATCCAATGGAATGAGTGAGAAATCTTCTCATGTTCTTTTCAGAAGAATCCTCCACCTTGGTGATATGGTGTGACTGTGTCCCCACCCAAACCTCATCTTGAATTGTAGCTCCCATAATTGTCATATGTTGTGAGAGGGATCTGGTGGGAGATAATTGAATCATGGGGGTGGGTCTTTCCCATGCTATTCTCATGATAGTGAATAAGTCTCACAAGATATGATGGTTTTAAAAAGGGGAGTTTCCCTGCACAAGTTCTTCTCTTGTCTGCTGCCATGTGAGACATGCCTTTCAGCTTCTGCCATGATTATGAGGCCTCCCAGTCATGTGGAACTGTAAGTCCATTATACCTCTTTCTTTTGTAAATTGTCCAGTCTTGGCTATGTCTTTATCAGCTGTGTGAAAACGGAGTGATACACTTGGCCTCCAAACCTCTTCTTCCCTTTTATTGCCTTTTTTCTTTTCATTGAGGTCTTACTCTGTTGGCCAGGCTGGGGTGCAGTGGTGCCATTATGACTCACTGCAGCTTCAACCTCCTGGGCTCAAGTGATCCTCCCCCGTCAGCCTTTCAAACAACTGGGATTACAGGCATGTGCCACCATGCCCAGCTATTTTTTTTATATTTTTTGTAGAGACAAGGTCTCACTGTGTTTCCCAGCTGATTTTGAACTCCTGGCCTCAAATAATCCCCCCACCTCAGCCTCCCAAAGTGCTGGGATTATAGACATGAACCTTTTATTACCTTTTCTAAAAGGGTTGGTGGTTTAAAAAACCACCTGCTGAGGCCACGCTGAATGAGTTTGCCAGAGTCAGGTGTACTGGGCCCAAATCTAGCTTATCTGCATATGAAATGGATAATAACAATAACAATAATAGCAGCTGTTTTCATCAAGTTCTTACTATGTACTAGGTCTTCTATAGGCATAATCTCATTTGTTTCCTATATTATCTCATTTATTCATTATAACAACCCTGTAAATTGGATCCTATTTCTATTCCCATTTTACAGATGAATAAACTGAAGCAGAGAAGGGGACTGACTGAGTTACTTAAAACCACCCACCTATTTCTGCAGTGGAACCCAGATTGTTCAACTGCAAAACCCAGCTCCTAAATAGTGAGATAGGTGGCCTTCCATAAGGAGATCATGGTATCAAACCAATGGGGTTGCTAAGATTAAACCGTAGCACATTTGCGAAAGTGCCTATAGGTAGGCATTCAATAAATGGCATATGCTGTGACTATTTACAAGCTTCACCTTCCAAGGAAAACATGCTAAATGCCTGTTTAGCACCCCATGTCTCTCTCTAACACATCCTCTCTGATTCTACTGTAGAACCACAGGTTAGAAATGAAAAATAAATTTCACCATTTATCAAGCCAGTGTCAGGTCTGGGAGGCAGAAAATCCCCAGTGTTCTTCCTTGATAAAATCACACTCTAGCAAAAGGACTGATGTCTAGTATATTCAAAAACTCCAGGTAATAAAACAAAGGTATACCCAAGATGCCATAGGATCATTCACTCCAGAAACACTTGGCCCACTTTGTTCTAGGCCTTGGAGAAACACAGACTATGGAATAAAGGGGATAAAGTGGTTAGTTTTACTCAGGGAAGTGGGAGAGTCAAAAAATTAAAAAAAAAAAAAGAATAATTTCACAGAGAGAATATTCAAGGTGGGATTTTAAAGACAAAAAGCAGTTTGTCATGGTGGGAGGGGCATTCCAAGATAAAGGAACAGTCAATGTAAAGACATGGAGGAAGGAAAGTCTACAGCGTGTCTGAGGAGCAGAGAAGTTAGGTGTGGCTTGGGGTGTGGAGGTGCTTGTGGGCTGGCTGAGCAGATGGCAGTAGAGGTGACTGCAGGAAGGAAATTACTATCCACCAAGTGTCTCCCAGGAGCCAGTACTATGCTGAATGCTTTATGAGTCATGCAGTTGATCTTCAGAGGAGCCAAGTGTAGTAGACACTAGTAGGTTAGACAATGTGGCCAAGGACCCTTCCTAGTAAGAAATGAAGCCAGGATGTGAAACATGTCAAGCACCCTCTGGGCTCTGCTGCCTCTCAGGTGGCAAATCAGGGACACCATAAGGCCAAACAGCCTCCTCCAAGATGCTGTTTTGGCTGGCCGTGCCACCTCTGCATGGGCGCCCCTTCTCTGGGGGGTTGTGGCATCTTGCCCTCACCATTTACCTAGCTCTTGGCCAAGCATTAGAAATGTGTGCTTTGGGATTGCACCTCTGAACACATCATGGGAAGAAGTGACATTTGACTTTCCTTTGGGTTGGGAGTGTTTGGCATTTCACAATTAAGACTTGTAAAAATTGCATCACGCTCTTTATGTTGGTGTCTGGGCATGGCTCCCTGTGGTAGCATTTTCATGATGGCTTTCTGCCTTTTCTTTTCAGCTTCCATGTGCCTGTTGTCAATATTCAAATGTAAGAAGAGCTTTTTTGATTGGGGAACATACAACATAGAAATGCCCCAACCTATGAAAGAACTCAACTGAGGGTGCGAAAAACTTTTCCAGAAGCCAGTAAATGAATGTTGGAAGATGTTAAAATAAGCAGACCTTTAATTTCTAGTTTTGTGGAAATCAGCCTCAAGAGGCATTGTAAATTTAAGGAAGTTCTTTTACTGTAGAGGCAAAGAAGAGAGAATCTCATTGAGCATAAGCTACATGCTCATCATTGTGCTGGGTGAAAAGGCTCAGCTCATGGAGCATTTACTGAGGGTCTATATGAGGTGTTAAGGGCTGAACTGTGGCCTATGCAAATTCGTATGCCGAAGTCCTAACCTTCTGTATCTCAGAATGTGACTGTGTATGGAGATAGGGTCTTAATCCTTAGTTCTGTGGAAATCAGCCTCAAGAGGCTTTGTAAATTTAAGGAAGCATTGTAAATTAAGGAAGTGATAATTAAGTTAATATGAGGCCATTAAGTTGGCCTCTAATCCAATATGATTGGTATCTTTATAAGAAGAGGAGACTAGGATACAGACATGCACAGAGAGAAGATCACGTGAACACAGGGAGAAGAACCCCATTTACAAGCCAAGGAGGGAGGCCTCAGCAGAAGCCAACCCTGCCAACACCTGGATCTTGGATGTCTGGCCTCCAAAACTGTGAGGAAATACATTTCTGTTGTTTAAACCACCTTGTCTGTATTACTTTATGGCAGTCCTGCCAAACTAATGCACCAGAGATTAGCAAACTCTTTTAAAACTAATTTTGATTTTTGATTTTTTGAGGCAGGGTCTCACTCTGGCACCCAGGCTGGAGTGTAGTGGTGCAATCATGGCTCACTGCAGTGTTGACCTCCTAGGCTCAGATGATCCTTCCTCCTCAGCCTCCCTAGTAGCTGGGACCAGTGCCACCATGCCTGGATAATAGCAAAATGTTTCTTAAAGAGCTAGATAAATAAGTGTTTTAGTTTTTGTGGGCAAATGGTCACTGCTGCAAATGATCAGTTCTGCTGTTGTGCAAAACCAGCCATAAATGAAATATAAACAAATGGTCATAGCTGTATGCCAATACAATTCTATTTACATAACCAGGCACTGGCCAAATATGGCCTGCAGGCCGTAGTTTGCTGACCCCTGATCTATACTGACCAGGCTCTGTGCTGGGAGAATGAAGCCTCACTCAGCCTGAAGGAGTGCACAGTGTGGTGAGGAAGACACACAATGAAACAATTCTACACAGGATGGTTAGTGTAGAGTGGGAAACTCAGGATAGTAAGGGGAACAAGGGAAGGGCGTGTGGTCTAACTTGGGGTGGCTGGGTAAGGACGGAGATAGTCTCCTTGGAGGAAGTGAATGCGTGAGCTATGTATGGACTGAGACACATTTTACTTGATAATTCCTTTTCATCCTCTAAATGTACTTATGGTCCTCCAGGCCTCAGGTTAAGGTCTTGAGCCTGCTGACTGGAGTCTCTCCAAGGATAAGGTGACTGTGTCAGTGGTCTCCAGGGTGCTTCTGGCTCAGTCAGGCAAAGACCCTGGGGATGTTGCCCTCTCAGTGTGGGTTCCAGTCCCCTTCCTGAGCTTTCTCATTCGGCGGCCCACTGAGCTCATATAGTGACCTGGATACCCTGGCCCCAGGATACCGCCTCCTGAACTGCTGCATTCCATGGCTGTGATTCCCAGCTAGCCTGCCTGCATCCAAGTCATTGAAGGATGACACACCAGAGAAGCCCCTGTGATCATCAAGGCTGAATGGCTGGAGGCTGAGGGTGGCTCACATTTTGGGTTTGGGTCTTTCAAGCAGCATTGCTTGCATTGTTTTTCTACAGGATGCTGGACTGTGGAAGAACCTTAGAACTCAGAAAATTCAGCTTCCTTGTTTTACAGATCTGGGGAAAGTGGCCCAGACAAGGCAGAGGCTTGCCTAGGCTTTAAATGGGCCAGGACAGAATTCAGGCTTCCTGCCTCCTGGGCTGAAGGCAGGGGTTGCCTCTCTCAACCACTCGTAGGGTAGCCTGTGGGAAGCTCAACTCTCAGAAGACATTACCCTTTTCAACAGTCTTCATCTCTATTTTTTCAGCAGGGGACGTTATATTTTTTCTGGCAATAAAATATATATTAATTGCAGAATATTTGGGAGCTATACAGAGGTATTAATAAACAGAAACATTCATTTATGATGTTACCTCTCTGAAATGATCACTATGGACACATTGGCATATTTCCTTTAAGTTATTTTGCCATTTTTTAAAACCATAATTGAATTCTGATTTTTAATACAATTTTGATATTTACTTTTTGTGCTTTAATCTTTTAAGCATTTTCTCTTGCCATCAAAAATCTTCCTTTCCCTTTGCTGAGCTTGAATCTACTTGATTTGAGCTTTCTCTGGGCAACAGGCAATTTATGAGCCAAGCACGATGGAAGGAGCCCTTGGGATGGCATCAAAAGCTGGAGCTCTGTCCTGCCTCTGCTGTTGACTTGGTGGTAAAGCTAATCTGGTCTCACCCATTGACTGGTCCTCAGTTTCTTCAATTTTATGTAAGAGGGCTGGTCCGAATGCCCAAGGTACCTTCTGGCTCCAGAATGCTGCTCTATGTATTGCTTTTTTCTGTTAATGTGCTCAAATAGATTTGCTGACAGGTAGTTAAGAAAATTTCAAACTAGCTTTGCTTAAACACAACAGGATTCTAAATTCACTGTATCAGGAATGTTTTGAACAATTAAAGAAGACAGATTGCTCCATAGGGACAAACAGCTGAATGTATAAACTGGAGATCATATTTCAATTTATGCCACTATTTAACAATAGTTTGAAGATGGGGAAGGTAGGAGGAGTGAATGGTGGGAAATCAGTCTCACTTCAGAGGGTCTACAGATAACACTTCTCTTTCTGGCCCTTTCCCTCCTTCGTGGTTCTTGGGGGTTCAACCCTGGTCTTTTCCTCTTCCTCTGGTAGAACTGAGAGTGAGTAAGGCTTCTTTTATAGTATACTCCTGTGTGTGTGATGATGGGGGTCGTATACTTTGGATTTTATTATAAAGCTAGAAGGAAATCAAAGCTGAAGGGTTTTGATTTATTTAAGTGTTTCGTGGGTTTTGGAGGTGAACTGACCTGGATATGAAGCTTGGGTCTGGCATTTTTACTTTGGGCAACTGCTCCGAGTCTCAGTCCCTAATCTGAAAAATGGAGATGGTAATGTCTAGCACAACAGAATTATTGAAGGGAATACACGAAACAACATTTATAACATACCTAGTGTATTTAGGAACACTATAAGATGTATTATAATTATTATAATGGTACTAGGCTTGCACGTGTATATAATTTATGTATTAATTGTAAAGAGTGTGCTGTCTAACATTTTCAGACATAATTCTCAAGACACACTACCTGTAGCCTCTAGCATGAATGTGTGTGTTCTCTATGTACAGAATGCACAGCAAATGAGATTCCTTTATAATCATCCAACAATTTTTCCTTGAGCAATGACAGAATTTTAAAACCTTTCTCTAGGAGAGATTTTGATAAGAGCTTTAGGTTGATTACTTTTTATATCCCATGTCCTGTTTGGCTGATAAGCTCCCAATCTCTGCATTTCACATTGTTTTTATCTTCCTGGACTGTACCCACCTTGTCACTGTCATCTTTTCAGCTGTCAGAATAAAATTGAAGGAAGACAGAGGGGGAGTGAGGCATTGGGAAGGGGTGGCTACACCCCCAGGCAAGGGTGACAGGTCAGTGCTTCCTTAGAAAAGGCTGTTCTGGTCGCAGGAATTAAACACATTCTCTAGGATACAGGTCCTGTACTAATTTGGTACACAAAGTGTTACTCTCCTATTATGTTGAAGCTGTAGGCTTCCTCTTCGTCTTCCTTGAGCTAATGAAATCCTGAATTTTCACAATAGCTGCTTCTGTTCAATGTACCTTTTAATCCTATTGTTATTTCTTGGGAACCAATACATTATGCAAGTCAGAATTTTAGAGTGGAAAGGGACCTTGGAAAATATTCAGTTCAATCTTTTCCTTGTCAAGAGGGAGCCAAAGCTAAGGGAAGACAAGAGACTTTCCCAAGTCACTCATCAGGTTAGCGACATCAGCACAGAATGTTAGTGCAGCTTCTTATCTAAGGGATTCACAGGGACCTTACTGTAGATAGGTTAGCCTTTGAGTTATTTATAATTGCACTGACATATTTATGGTTAAATGATCTGTTCTGGGTAGCTCCTTTCATAGTATGGTTTCAGTTATCAATAATTACTTGAGCTTATAAAGCCCTGATTTTACAGAGCTCCTTCAGATGCTGTTGGGAGAAAGATTCAACCAGTTTTGGAACCATTATGCTGGATCCCCATTTGGAAAGCCTAGAAAACTAGCACTTCTTATGGAATGGAGCCCAAACAGAATCTGTTCCTGATTGAGAACTGTTACGGATGGAATATTTGTGTTCCAATTCATATGTCAAAATCCTATCCCCTAGTGTGAAAGTATTAAAAGGTATGACCTTTTAGGGGTGATTAGCTCATGAAGGTGGGGCCCCCATGAAAGAGATTAGTGCCCTTACAAGAAGGAAGGGCTACGGGAGCTTCCTCTTCTTTTTTTCTCTCTGCTATGTGAGGATACAACATGAATACAGCTGTCTGCAAACCAGTAAGTGTCCTCATCCAGGACACTGGATCTGTCAGCCCCTTGATTTTGGACTGTCAGCTTCCATAATTGTGAGAAATAAATGTTTGTTGTTTAAGCCACCCAGTCTATGGTAATTTGTTAGAGCAGCCTGAACTAAGACAATGAATGTGATGGACACTGGTTTGCTCAGCATCCGTTTGAGTCTCCTTCTGTCATGCCTTCTTATAATATGGAGCTTGGAAAGCTAAAAACTACATTCATCAGACTGCTTGTGGCTGGATCTCTGCCATTAAGATACATCTATACAGGGGTGGAATGTTATACAGATGTGCTATTATTATTATTATTATTTGCTGTCTAGGAGAGTCATAGAGGCATTTGATTTTTTACGTGGCTACAGCAGAGGTCCCTAGTGGGACATCTGTTTGAATCCTAGCAAAAGTAGAGTACATTCTGGAGTCAGCACAGGCAGTGGTGGCTTCCTACTCGGTTAGGCAACTTCCTGTTTCTACATCTTCCTGATTATAGTAGGGGCAGCAGTTTTCTTAGAAGCTCAATTCTGCTGTAAGATTTTCAGAATTATTCCTGGAAGCTAAGCCTAGGTTCAGTTTCTTCAGCTCTTAGTAGTTCTGTAAGCCAGGGATTGGCAAACTTTTCTGTAAGGGACCAGATAGTAATTGTTTTAAGTTTTACTTGCCATATGTTCTCTGTAATAACCCTTTCTCTGTAATAACAACACTTTGTGAAGGTCAGGAATGTGAGCAGCTATAGTTGGAAAATCTTAGAAACGCTCAGAAAGGTTATAACTTTCTCAAAGTCACCTGGCTTATAAAAAAGTGAGGTAGAACTTGAAACCAGGCTTACTGCCTCCCAGTCCAGTGCTTCTTCCAGGGATCTATTCTGGTCTTAGGAGCTTGCTGCTGAAGCTGGAATGACTTCAGAAGAGCCTGACAACATTTGGGATGCCACCTGTGGAAGTTTTGAGAGTGTTAAGAAACTTTGTGTAGAAAGGCCTGGTAGGAACTGTCTACAGTTGTGCTAGTCAATTTGTGGGCTGTGGCCAGCAGCACTTGGGAGCTTGTTATAAAAGCATACCCTCAGGCTTCATGTCAGATCTACTGAATCAGAATCTGCTTTTAAACAAGATCTCCAAGTGATTCACATGCATGATAAAGTTTGAGAAGTATGGGTAGACTATTCTTCAAAAAGAAGTGCTTACAATTGAATTGCCAAGGCTCAGGAGATACAGTGTACATAGTACAGTCGGAACCCAAGGCCATGGGGAAGTTAAGCAGTATTAAGAGGAGATATTAAGATATTACTGTTATGCTATTTGGCTAGGAGACCTGGGGATATCTGAATCTCCCTTGACCAACCATTGCTCCTCAGTATACATTTTCAGGGGGAGATATATGCTCAAGGAGGAAAAACAAAGTAAAATAAATCCTAAGATAGAAATGGAGTGAGCATGTTCCACACAAAATATTTTTTTACGTTTGCATTTTCTTATATAAAATTGCCCCAACAATCCTGTAATACAGGTACAGCTATTTTGTTTTCCACTTGAGGTGTATCGTCATTATCATCATCACCACCACCACCGCCATAAACCCTGCATAGCTTGTAATTCTGTTCTAAGTCCTTCATACACATAATAGACTTCATCCTTAGAATAATTTTATGAAGCAGCTTTATTTTCCAGATAGGAAGACTGAGGCATAGAAAATTTAAGTAACTTGCCCAAGGTCACACAACTAGTATGTGGTAGGGCTGAAATTCAAGCCCAGGCAATTGGTCTCCAGAGTGCATTCTTACACTTCCTACACCACACACCCTTTTGCTGAGCAGAACAGCCAACTTGCTTGAGATCACACAGCTAACAAATGGCAAAGACAAGGCTTATACCCAGCATAGTCTTACTCCAGACTTGTGCTTTTACCACAACACAGTGTTCTCAAACAAGGAGAGATTCCTGGAATCCATCTTGGACTTCCTGCATCTGATATATAATTAAAAACAAACAAGCAAACCCAGAGATGATTCTATTGCCCAGCTCTGGTCAAGCTGCATGGTACTATCCTATTTTGCCTTTTTGCTCAGTTAGACATATTTGTAATTTCCACTGGATTGTTAGTTTATTAAAGACATGTTGTGTGTTTTATTTATCTCTATGTCTCCAGTGCCTAGTTCAAGACTTGTCTCACAGTAGGTCCCCTATCAATGTTTGTGATTAGAACTGACCTGATTACTGCCCAAGGGCCCATTACTTTGGGGCAGTGGTTCTCAAATATGGGTATGCATCACATGGAATATTTGTTAAAACAGTGATTACTGGGCCCCACCTCCAGAGTTTATGATTCACTAGGGCTTAAACATTTGCATTTCTATCAACTTGCCAGGAGATGCTGATGCTGCTGGCCTGGAGACCACACTTTGAGAACCATGGGCCTAAGAAAACTTTAGAGAGGAAAGAAAAAACTGGGCAGGGCCTTGAAGGTTTCACAGGGAACACAGACAAGTGAGGAATGTTGTTATAATGTTTAAAGTTCATGTTTCAAGAGATAACTCACTATACCTTGTCAAGAGTACATGACCCCATAAATCAATACGAGAAAATATGACATCTGATAATACTCACATTGAGTTGTGTCTTTAATTTCATCATATTCAGTTATGTGGAAAAGTGCAGATGTAGACTCTAGTAATCATCAACTAATTGGGAATGCATGGTCAATCTTTTAATTTTCTAAAAATCTGTCATTATTAGAAATTCATCATTACAAGGTACAGTGCATTTAATTGGTATTGATTTGAATGTAACACATTTCATTAAGACATATTTGGGTTAGAAATTAGAAAAGGAAATATTATCTAAAACATATATGGACAAAATAGACAGGCAAAGAGGCTACATGCTATTATTTGCTCTTACTGATTCCTAGCAGAGTGGAGACAGTTGGTCATTGAGGCCAACAGTGCATGTGTAGAGCAAACTAGCATATAACTAGGAAATTTGGGAACCCTTTGGTCTCCTTTGAGCATTTTATCCCAGAAAAAGGGATAGGAGGTGGGGCAAGAGATGTTTCTCTTTACCAGTCTTTCTCCTTTCTAATCAGATTCTCCCAGGAATCACATCCTGAGAAGAACGTAGATAACCTGGAGCTACCCAGAGGATGATGTCCAGTCTGGAAAATTATAGGGAAGAAGGAAGCAGAACTTTCTTCTAGAGAAGGAAGCAGCCTTTATATCTTTTCTTGAATTTCTAAACATTCTCGATGTGTTGCTGTCTGACAGTGCACATTGCAATTTATGAATTTGCTTACCTATCTCTCTCTCCTGCCTCACCACTGAGTTCCTTGAGAGATGGGATTAGGTCTTATTTACCCCTAGATCTCTAGCATCAAACATAAATCTTTGAATAGTAGGAGACCTCAATAAATGTTTATTGACTTTAATTTAAATATTGGAATGTTGTCTTGGGAATAGGCAGTGCACTTGGTCTGTGTGACCCAGATGACAGAACTGGTTGTGAGTGGATATGAAGATGGAAACGTATTGTGGTCTATTCAATCAGTTTTTGCATCTACATTTATACCAGTCATAATAGCACTTGTGAAGAGTAAATGAGATGATTCTGTAACGTGCTTGCACAGTGCCTGAAGCACAGTAAATATTCAAAGTTTTCTGTTATTATTACCCTTATCAAATAGCCTTTTAACTTTCCATAGCTTAAATTCTAAGTTTTCACGGACGTCATGGTTTTGGGTAGAATTTCCATTTCTCCTTTTCCCTTCTCTTCTTCCTCCCTTTCCTTCTTCTTTCAACTATGATTCATCCTATCTTTCTATTAATCTATCTATCCAACTGCCTAACTGCCTATCCACTCATTCTCTCAACTATGCTTTCATCCATTCACACCTGTATTTAATTACCTACTTAAACTAGCCATTCGTCTTTAATTGCGTGGCTGTGCTGTAGTGGAAAGTGTTTGAATACAGTCATATCACACCCTGTTGAATCCTTGGGCAGTGTTGGCTGTAATAGACAATGGGGACATTGATATTGGTATTTAGTGTGGCTGAGAGGTAGACTGTGAACCCTGCCGAAGTGACAATTCATGGCATTTCTGAGAGCCATTGAAGTCTGTGGTCCCCATCAGAGCCCTCTGGGAAGCCACTCAAAACAGCAGTATCTGAGCTGTGATGTGCACATTTACAATTAGATGGTATTATTCATCACAGTAATATTTTATTTAAAGAAACCAATAAAGCAGATGGAGACTGCTGAAGATGTGACTATTTTAGCTGGCATGTTTGTTCAGCAACTGGCACAATAACAGAGATGCAGAAAGGAAGATGAGATGGGAAACACCAATTATTTTTTCTTGGAGAGGGGAACTGAGATCACAGTTTTGACCTTCACAGAGCTTAAAATTATCTGTATTCTAGTAATTTCAAGATGATATGAGACACTTGACAGAGTGGGAAAAAAATAAGGCTGTGGCTTTTACATTTGACTCCCTTGTACAGCTGAGTTAATTGAACAATATCTAGAGCAAGACGAATGATCCTAAAAATGTAGCAGAAAGAGCATGGGTTTGGTGTTGTTCAGATCAAGGTAGGGATTCCTGCTCTTCTGCTTACCAGCTGTGTGTTCTTGGGCAAGTCATTTAACCTTTCTGAGCTTCAATTTCCTTACAAGTAAATGAGATATAATAATACCATTATATTACTAAATGAGGATTAATATGAAATAATGTTGATAAAGCAGATGGTAGAATGCTAGATGCAGCTCAATACATGTTGGTTCCAACACTACATCCTAATCAGGTCACACCTGGAATATTGTGTGCTCTTCTGCACAAATGCTATAGTAGTTTAGTGTGTGCCCTGAAGAGTGACCAGGATGATGAGGGACTTGAATTCATGTCCTGTGTCCAGTTGAAAGGGGATGAAATATCTAACCTGAAGAGGATAAACTTGAGAGAGACAATATTGAGATCTTTAACTATTAAAGTATTTTGGAGAAAGAGGATATAGACTTACTGCCGATCTTTCCCCCAAGAGACTGATGAGTGAGTGAAAGCTACAGGCAGATACATTTCAGCTCAAATATGAAATAAATACTCCAAGAAAACAACTTGTAGTAGTGAGTCCAACAGAAGGGAAGGGAAAAGGCTGTCTGGAAGAGGATATGAGCGCTCTAGATCTTGAGAGCGCAGTGCTGTCCCAAACAGCCTGGGGACATTGGCAGTGTTGGGTTATCCTGGGCAGGGAGACACGAGATATGAAGGCATGGTGACCTGGAACAGCACAATGTACCTAGGGAGCCATACACTGTTGGCAAACTCTGGAACTTGGATAAGGTGGAGTTGAGGCAAGTGGCAGAATGTGATAGGTATTGAGGGATCAGGAATCTCTGAATTTAGAGATATTTCTGAGATAATGGAAGGTTTTCAGTTGGAGAATGGTATGTTCAGATTTATCTATCATAACAGAAAAAAACAGTCACAAACAGGATAGACACAACCACCACTTCCAGCTCTACCATTCAGTGTGTAATCTTGGGCAAGTCATTTAGGCCTCTAAAAAACACATGTAAAATGGAGTTCATAATTCTGCATTGCTTCTGGGGGGCACAGGGGCACTGACATAAAAACTGAATGCATGATGGATATTGAAACACATGAGAAAACTGCACAGTGCCTTGGCCAGTGAAAGGATGATTATCTTCTTGCTATTTTCCCTGACTCCTGGTGAAGATAAGGAATGAGACGAAGGTCTGAGAATAGTCATTTCTAAAGATCTTGGTTCCTTTTTTGCATTTTTTTTTCTTTTTTTACTTTGACCAGCTTAAACCAACCATAGTGATATCCTGATTCCCTATCTCATTTCATAGAGCCAAGGGGAACCAAAAATGTTCTGGCTCTTCCTTGTGGTCCCTGCCAATGCTTGCTGTGCAGTCCAGATGTTGGGGTGCCTGAGCTGTGTAAATTGCAAAGTGCTGTCGCATAGGAAGATGCTGTATCCACATCTCACATCTCTATTAAAGCATCAATCTCATGGTATTATAAGATGAAGCCTGAGAAAGGTTATAGTGTGCTATGGTCCCTAGATGCTCCATCTAAAAATTGGGAATCAAATTCCTGACACCCAAAGCTATGATAAGGACCAAATGAGATTTAATAAAGTACCTGGTATATAGCATATATAATTAAAAACAACAAGAAGAAAAACAACAATACAAACTATAAGAAACAATAATCATTTAAGGGGATATACAAATTAACATAAATATATCGTTTAAACATATGTATATACAGTATGTAGCCAGGTACTTTTGTTGTTTGAATTAGAAATAAAATCAAGAAAAAAAAAAAAGGCACTGAATAAGCCTGTGTGAATATGTTTCTTCAACACTAAGACAAGAGTCGCACATTGCATTAGAATGTTCTCCAGCCCGGAGTGTGATTGTGTCTCAGCCAAGCTACAGAACAATTCTGGAGGCACAACCTCTACAAAGGCATGGAGGTGGGCCCTGTAGCCCAAGGAACATCAACACAGACTTCAATTATGGCTCCTGGGTACTGACCACAGCCACAGCTTTTAATGGCTCTTCACAGCTCTTCCACCTTATTGAGCTCTTGATTGCTTTATTTCCTTGGAAAGCTGTTGTATCTTCTCTACTTGCTCCCATTATGGACTGAACCTGCACCCACTCTCCAGGTGCCTGCCTTTTTAGATGGAGTCTGAGATCTACTTTTCCATGGAATGCCTCCTTATCTCTCTGGAGGAGGCTCCTGGGTGGTCCTACCAGAGGTAGAGGACTGGCCCTGGTAGCTATGACAGAGCTTTTGAGTTCTGCTTATGAGTGGCTGTGGGACAGGAGCAGGGGACATTCTTAGGATGAGCACCGACTGCTTGCTTTCTCAAGATGGCTTCCAGAGTATCCTCAACTTCAGCTCATAGAAATGAATTTTGAGGAATCCCCAACATCAACCTGGATACATTCTTACCATTTTTGGAGCATTTTTCCTCGTACCATCTGGATTTTGACAGTATTTACAAGAGGTCATAGCCTTCTCTTCAATATTACATAGTAGCAGTATTATACAACAGAAACATTTTGGTACTTAAAGTTAGACCATCACTAGAATTTGAGTCTGGGATCTACTCCTTATTAACTTATTCTAAGAAATTATTTCAAACTCTTTATGCCTCAGTTTCCACATGTTAGAAGTGGGAATGATAACCAACTTTTTAGAGTTATGATTTCTGAGAGATAATGTAACTTGCCTGAAACCCAACCCCATTCAATGTTATATTTTCAAATGTCAAAGTAATTGACAAGCCATTTAGTTCTTTATCAAATATTATCTTGAATACACTAAGTGTAGGGTATATTTGTAACAAATAAATTTTATTGAAACATTTCTTCCTTCATCACTCTGTTTCTCAATATCTTTCACACATCACCATTTCTCCAAGACTTTCTCCTTCTGTACACCATTGTGTCCACAGTCTCTCATAAAAAACAGCCTGTGAAACCTCCCTATTTCTCCTATTTCTGCCTTTCCTGGCTTTGCCCAAAAAAATGGAGGGCCCTGGAACTAATATTACAAACCTGAATCCTTCTACCATAGGAAAGGGAAAGGGAGGGTGGGATACAATCACAAACACAACCTGAATAACTGAATGGAGAGTGAAGAATTGGCTACCAGAACCCAAAGCTAGAAACAAAGGGATGATGAGCACCACATTCTAAGGAAAATTTGCAGTGGGCACACAATAAACATTCCAACCTGACCTCGTCCCCCACTCACCCTGCCAGCTGTTTACAAAGACTAGGGAGACAGAGGGAAGTCCTTCAACTGTGTTGTTAGCCTAGCCCATCATAGGGTGAAAGAATCCTCTGTAAAGACTGGGGGTATGAGCAAGAAGCAGAGAAAGATTTCTCCTTCTCTAGCTGTGAGTCTGTTTCACTGCAGAAACAGACTTACAACTAGGGAAGTCGTTCACTGGTGTACTACATGCCTATCTGCGCAGGAGGTACAGACAACTGGAGAGGGATAGAGTCAATAGAAGAACAGAGAAGGGGTAGCAGCTGGGTCAGTTACACTGTCCGTGTGTGGAATGGTAAGGAGGGGTGAGTTTTCTCAGAGTCTAGGGTCTACCATGGAAAGCAGCCAATCTAGAACCATCTGGTATGTCTTATCTAAAATACTGGCTGCCGGGAGTGAGGACTGGCTGTAATAGTTGGTGGGGTAGATCATATTGGATGGAAGCTGGGGCACAAGGGCAGGTTTCGAAGAGGTTGGCCAAGGTATGAGCTTCCTTCCTCATCAGAGAGCTGCCCCTGCTGGCCCCTGAAGAACTCTCACCTGTGTCTATAGAAACTCCAGTGTTTGGACATCTGCCACCTACAGAATATTGTGCCCAGCCTGAGAAGCTCACAACAGAACCCAGATAAGTAACAGAAACTTGTTTCCTTCCATCTTCCGTTCCCTGATTTAAGTTATGGGCATGCTTACCTCTCTGTTACCTCCATGACAAGTTGCTGAGGCCAAGGCCTGGCTAGCCCTTGTGGGGAGAGGATGAGATAAGCATTAAATAGGAGATTAGATTGAAGTTTAAAATGAGGCTGGGCACTTTTCGACCTGAAAGCAACCAGGAAAGTACAAAATCTGCCTCAGGTGTCATTAAGGGGTGAGAAAGGAAGATTTGGCCACATGGTTGAAGGTGGTGATCAGAGAAAATATAAAACCTGTTTATATTTGTGGCCTGCTGAGTTCAGACTGTTCAATAAGCCAGTTACATTTGATGAATTTTCTTTTATCTCTGATACAACAATATAGATGAAAATGTTCTGTAAACTGGGATGTACTATACAAATATTAGTTATGATTAGTAATCATTACAAAAGAGTAGAGAAATAACATGAGGGTTTTTTGACTTTCTCAATATTATTTTAGAAATCTAAAGCATAATTCCTAGTCTGGAGTGAGGCAGAATTAACCTAGCACATGGCCATCGGGGAGCAGGGCAAGTGAAGTGCTTTTGATACAAGAGCTGTTTGGCTCAGGACTCTGTCTGGGCAGGGGGTATGTAATTCCACATCCTCCTTGATGACATCACCATTTCTTGCAGACATTCAAGACTCTTTGAATATCTCTTCTACTCTTATCTCTTCAAGCTATAGCTAAAATTTTAAATTCTACTTCTGAAATGCTTTCATTGCCAATCCTCTCTCTCTCCCTTTATTTACAAAATACAAACCACTCAATGAGTGTCAGGTACCGTATACACGTGCTCCTTCATGCCTCACAGCAGCTCCATGAGGTGTGTACTACATCATCTCCAATATACAGATGAGAAGACTGAAACTCTGAGAGGGGAAATAACAGACCCACACTCAGATGGCTAGTAGGTGGCAGAAGGAAATCTTGACCAAGAGCTTTACCTTAGCCTAAGTGGTTCCCCATGTGTATTAATCCAATTTCATACTGCTATGAAGAAATACCTGAGACTGCATAATTTATAAAAACAAAAGAGAGGTTTAATGAACTCATAGTTCCACATGGCTGGGGAGGCCTCAAAATCATGGCAGAAGGCAAAAGAGGAGCAAAGACACATCTTACATGGTGGCAGGCAAGAGAGCATGTGAAGGGGAACTGCCCTTTGTAAAACCATCAGATCTCATGAGACTTATTCACGATCTTGCGAACAGCATGGGAAAATCCTGCCCCCATGATTCAATTACCTCCCACCAGTTCCCTCCCATGACATGTGGGGATTATGGGAACTACAATTCAAGATGAAATTGGGGTGGGGACACAGCCATACCATATCACCATGTGAATTCTCTCCATGTCCATCCATCCTCCACACTGCTGCCAGAGTGCTCTTTCCAAGTCTGCTGGTGCCATTGTCCTGATTAAAACCCCTAAAAGATGAGGCATATTCCACAACCTCAGCTTGGTGTGTGCCCTCTCCATGAGCCGATCCTAGCCTCTCTCAGGCTCTGTACTCCACAGAGCTGCTGGACCACATCACAGCCTCACAGTCTTGGAATACCTCTGCTTTTTTTTTTTCCAACTTGGTTTTTCTGCCTGGATACCTGATGGTCCTTCTCTGTCCTTCTTCAAGTACTGGAGAAGCAGTTATGTGTGATGGCTAAAGCAGAGCCTCAGGAGAAAGAGAGATCTGATTTCAGCCTCTTCCTAGCTACGTGAACTAGGGTACTTCGTGGAAGAAAATTTTTCCATGGGGTGGGGAGCAGGGTGATAGTTTTGGGATGAAACTTCCACCTCAGATCATCAGGCCTTAGTTAGATTCTTATAAGGAGCATGCAACGTAGATCCCTCACATGCACAGTTCACAGTAGGGTCCATGCTCCTATGAGAATCTAATGCCACCGCTGATCTGACAGGAGACAGAGCTCAGGTGGTAATTCTCACTCACCTCCTGCTGTGCAGCCTGGTTTGTAACAGGCCAGGGACCCATACTGGTCCACGGCCCAGAAGGGGAGGACCCTTGCTTTATAAAACAATGAAGGGAGACCTAAGTTGCCACACTCAGCCTCCTCATATGTGATGCCCTGTGCCAACTTAGGGTCCTGCAGAGAGTCCCCACTAGCAAGAAGGCCTTCACCAGATGCGCCTCCTTGACCTTGGACTTCTCAGCCTCCAGAACTGTAAGAAATATATTCCTTTTCTTTATAAATTACCCTATTTCAGGTATTTTGTTATAAGCAACAGAAAATGGACTAGGACACCTTCTGCACCTTCTGAGAGTATTTCCTGAGATGTGGCTGGGGGGTGTGGGAGTTATACTATCTTTTATAATATATAATCCTGAAAGGTAGGCATTCTACAATTGAGGAAACCAAGGCCTGGAGCAATTAGGAGATTAGGATTAGCCTCAACCTGTCAGGATTTGCCAGGCAATAAGGAGTTGAAGACAAATCTGGAAACAGAATAATCTAAATTCAAACACAAAATTCTTTCTTCTATACCAACCTGCTTTGTACGGTGGATGAGATACTTGACTACTCTTAAAGAGTCTTTCTAACCTCTTGCTCTCAAATGATGAGATGATTAAGTGAATGAATAAATGAATTAGTAATAAAGCACTAATTGGTTAAAAGTAAACAAGATCTCACAAGGTAGCAAATGAGAGTTTGACTTTAAGTGCAAGTATTCAAAGCTAGTAGAGGCCCTTCCCAGATCCCTTAGTGGTAGGATGCAGACTTAGACTATACAGAATTCAAGTATTAAAGTGTATTAGTGTCTTCAGAATAAATAGACAAATATTTTAATTTTTGTGAGTTAGTTCCTAAGGAGTTGAAAATAAAGATGTGGCTTTGTCCCACCTCCCAACTATCTAGACCTAATCAAAGCAATACTGCTGTTATCAAGTTCAAGACTTGGGGTCTCATTAAATATTCCTTTATAAATAAGGATTCTGTGCTTTAAAAAAATAGTTGGAAACCACTCTAAGTGATCAGCTCTAAGTGATCAGCTGCCACAAGATGGCTTGGGAAGATCTCCAGAGCAGGGGTGGGAGGGATGGTTGACAGATACTGTTTAGCTGAATGCCACTATTCCTCCCCAACTCCCAGTCTCTTTTTACTCAAACACATGCCTGACTGATGTTCGTAGATTACAGAGAGCTTTCACACATATTACAGTGGATTTCAACAATGACCCTGAAGATCACACAGGAGTGTGTCCCCTCCAGTTAAAAAATGAGAAAACTAAAGTTGGAAACAGTGAGTAGCTACAAAGTGGCAGAGCCTGGACTGGGACATCCGTGTTCATCTCTCTCTGATTTTGTCTTTCTATCAGTCTTTGTGGTAACTTTTCACTAAGCAGATCCAATTTTGCTATAAAGTTCTTTAGAAGAAATACAAGCCAGAAGTTTTGCCTGGCTTAAATTTGACATCCTCTACTCTCAAAAGCATGTGTCTAATTTGGTGATGGGGACCTAGAAGGGAGAAGAGTGCCACCAGACTTGGAGCTCAGGGGGATTTGTATTTCAGAAATGTAACCCCATACGTGCAAAATTTCTTGCATCTCTGCTGGTCACAGTAACTTGGAGGGGGAGGGGAGGGTCTAACCTACTGAAGAATGTGGCATCTCTTGGGTACTTTTCTGTTCAGTTAACCTGGCATTTGTTACAGCTTTTTCCACAAGAATCCAATGGACCAACTCCCTCCTAGCAAAATATAGGCACAATGTTACTGCACAAAAAGCACTGGATGTGAGTTGGGGTATTTGGTTCCCACTTGGCTTCTACCATTAAATGCTTGGTATTCTTGGACAGTCACATTCCTTCCCAGAGTCTTTTTGTCATTTATAACTGAGGTGTCCACTCTAACAATCTATGACTGCAGCAGCCTCTTACTTCCTTCTAAGCTCTGCTTCTCTTGGCTATGACTGCCAGACTCAAGTCTCTTTGATCTGAGCTAGGTATCAACTGGCCTGTTTTGGTCCTTGTCTACGTATGGAATGTGTCTGAACCTAAACTTAGTCATGTTTCACAGAGATATTTGATGCAGGGCCTTGGAAGTCCACTTGAATAATTTTCTATATGTCCAATGAGTTTCTTCATTTCCTGCTCCTGAGCTAACAGGAAGTCATGTGACCTCATTGTTCAGCAGGTGACCAGCACTCATCACTGCCCCAGACCATTTCCTACATGCACGATCAAATGGAGCTACTGCAAATCACCTCAACAGTCTCTCTTTATCTCATGAGGGCTTGGCACTGAGCTCAGAGCAATGGCGAACTTTAGGGATCAGATTCCTGCTGCTAGGAGGTTAATTAAAATTCCAGGGCCTGAGGTAGCTTTATTTTCCCTGCTGGGTTGGAGCAGAAGGGTCTAATTGCAATCAATGCAGCCTCCCTTCTATTCCTTCCCCAGGTTGCTCTGACTTGGAAGATAGCTTTAGATGAAAAGAAAGAGGTAACAGGGTAAATAGATGAAGTTAAGAGGAGGAGAGAGAAAATAAAGACAAAGTGACCAATACAGAGAGTCGGTTCCTGCATACTCTGTTGGTGGAGTCTACACTGGGCAGCATCACTTAGAAAAGAACCTGACCTTGAATAGCAGGAGCCTTAAATGTGTTCATGCCATTTGATCCAGTAATTCCACTTTACAAATCTGTCCTACGGACCTGATCAGAAAAACAAATAAAGCTTTATGCACAGGCATGCTTATCACAGGGATGTTAAGTATAAATGAATACTGGAAATAATCTAAGTGTCTGAGCTGGGATAGGTTACGTAAATTGTGACTCATCTATATAGGATGCAACATTCTGTAGCAATTTAAAATGATGTTAAGGAAGGCATTTTTATGGCATGGTTAAATGCTTATGAAGTAATGTTAAGCAAAATCAAGCAGAACAATTTTTAGAAAGAAATTATCAATAATATTATATGCTGATAAAATAGTGCTTATGTATCCTGGAAAGAAATATAGCAACATGTTAACAGTGGTTGAATTGTCAGATGGGATAAAATTTGCTTGAATTTTCAAATTTTTATAATGATCGTGTAATTTTTTTATAATTAAAAAGGAAGATAAAATTAAAGAGAACTAAAGGGCTATTTTCTCCCTTGAAATCATGAGTATTTTGGACCAACCTCTATTGCAATGGCCCTTGAGTCTGTAAGCTTAGCCTTAAGCCAGTAGGCTTTTGGTTCTATCAACAACCAAATCAAAAAAAAACCCTGTTTAAAGGCTAAAGATTACATCTGGCAGTGGGCAATATTCTGAAAGCTGAAGAATCATTTTCTCTAAGGAGCCTTTCCTGGTTCACATCAGGCACCTCTCTGTGTTCCCAGGTCCTGCGTATAGACCACCTGTGCTTTATCATTTAAAGGATTTTGTGGTGTTTAGGGATGGGAGGGATCTTAGAGATGATTTAGTTCATATGTTAGTTCTTTCATTCATGTATTCACTCATTCATTATAAATAACATTTCTTGAGCTCTGAGTTAGGCACTAAGGATTCATAACACATGGCCTTTACCTTAGAGCCTCTGACAGTGCAGTGGGTGGGGGCCAGGACTGCCGGCACAGAGTGGGAAACAAGTAATGATAGCCGTAGTGTGGGAGAGTTTATTCACCCTCTCTGGCACATAGGGCCCACTAAATGTTTAATGAATGGATGAATTGTGCACTGATAGGGGCCACAAAGGGTGCTATGTGACCTGGAGGGAAAGATATTCAACACAGTTCAAGGGTGATAGTGTTCAAAAAAATAACTCCTGGCCGGGTACAGTGGCTCACGCCTATAATCCCAGCACTTTGGGAGGCCGAGGCGGGTGGATCACGAGGTCAGGAGATCGAGACCATCCTGGTTAACACGGTGAAACCCCGTCTCTACTAAAAACACAAAAAATTAGCTCGGTGTGGTGGCTGGCACCTGTAGTCCCAGCCACTCGGGAGGCTGAGGCAGGAGAATGGCATGAACTCGGGAGGCGGAGCTTGCAGTGAGCCGAGATCCCCCAACTGCACTCCAGCCTGGGTGACAGAACAAGACTCTGTCCCAAAAAAAAAAAAAAAAAAAAAAAGACTCCTGCAGGGGTCCCATCTTAGTAATGAGGTCTGTGTATTATGTAACTTGATAAAGATTCAAAGTGCCTTGGTGACAGGGCTGAGCTTTGAATTCAAGTTTTAGATCTCTCAGTTCTTCCAACTATACAGAAGTCTGGATTTACCTTCAGGACTCAGCTCAGGGGTTCCCTTATCTGGGGATCTTGTCATGGCTTCTTCCCAGATGGTCAGGTGTCCCCCATCAGGGATCCCACAGCACCCTGTCCTCACTGCATCATAGCACTGAATGTCCAAGTTGGAATTGTTGTTGACTCACCTGCCCCTCTCCCCATAACACATTTCTTCAGTGCAGGACTCTGTCTTGTTTGCCATTGTATACTTAATGTCAAGCCCAGAGCCAGAACTCAGTAAGTATTTTATGAAAGATTTCTAACTGTTCCTAATTAGTGCCAATAAAATAAATATCGCAACTATCCTGGGTGTTGTCTTAAAGCTTAGTTTTCAGGCAGATCGCCTCGTTGGTGCTGACTCAGGTCCTGCTGGCTTCTGAGGCTCACTCATCCCTCATCACTTCCAAGTTTTGCCCTGAGAGCCAACTGTCACTCTGGCTTCCAGTGGTCACACTTTAATGGCCAAACTCAACTTCCTCCTCATGTTCTTGCCACACTTGTTCCTTTTCCAACTCTGCTCCTTTTCTGTGGTAGATGCTAGGGTCACATGTGCTGGGGATATGAGAGATGATAGAGCTTTCCATGCTTGGAGCAGCTGGAGGGTTGTGTTTCTTTCATTCTATCCTCCTTCACTAGCTTAGCTTGGACTGCCCTATCTCCTCATCAGCATGGTTCTTATGATCACTCTTGCTCCAACACTCACATAAACCTCTGTCTCGCACCTAGACCCAACTTGGTGGCCAAAAGTTTGCCTGGGACAAGTGGCTGAGGAAAGAGTAGAATATGGGCAGAGTGGGGGCTTGGAGTCAGGCAAGCTAAGTTTGAATCCCCTTTTGGCTATGAGAAAGTGACTGCTGTGCAGCTGTGGTTTTTGCCAAGGGGCTTCCATTTACCTTCTTTTTTGGTAATGAACCCTTGGCATTTCCCTGGGGAATTGCTCTCTCCCACACTGGTCTTCCAGAGTGCAGCACGTGACCCAAGCCTAGCCACACAGAGCCTTCTTTTGGCCACAGTGATGGGCTCAGGGAGGTGCACGTGGCATGCTCAGAACCAATAAGAGGAAATGAGAGTTCTGATGACACTTTTGGGAAAAAGAATCTCAGTTTTTTTTCCTATGGGTTCTGAAACTAAGAGAATTGCATGGGGCGGCAGCTGTTGTTACCAAGTTGAAACTTAAAACTGAGCAATGGGCCGGGTGCGGTGACTCACACCTGTAATCCCAGCACTTTGGGAGGCCGAGGCGGGTGGATCACCTGAGGTCAGGAGTTTGAGATCAGGCTGTCCAACATGGTGAAACCCTGTCTCTACTAAAAATACAAAAAATTAGCTGGGTTTGGTGGTGGGCACTGGTAATCCCGGCTACTTGTGGGGCTGAGACAGGAGAATCACTTGAATCCGGGAGGTGGAGGTTGCAGTGAGCCAAGATTGCGCCACTGCACTCCAAACAAACAAACAAACAAACAAACAAAAAACTGAGCAATTTCTGTTCCAAGATGGCCAAATAGGAACAGCTCCAGTCTGTAGCTCCCAGCGTGATCAACACAGAAGAAAGATGATTTCTGCATTTCCAACTGAGGTACCTGGTTCATCTCATCGGGACTGGTTGGACAGTGGGTGCAGCCCACAGAAGGCGAGCCGAAGCAGGGCAGGGCATCGCCTCACCTGGGAAGTGCAAGGTGTTAGGGGATTTTCACTTTTTAGCCAAGGGAAGCCGTGACAGACTGTACCTGGAAAAACAGGACACTCTGCCCAAATACTAGGCTTTTCCAACAGTCTTAGCAAATGGCACACCAGGAAATTATATGCCCCCCTGGCTCAGTGGGTCCCATGCCCATGGAGCCTTGCTCACTGCTAGTGCAGCAGTCTGAGATCCACCTGCAAGGCAACAGCGTGGCAGGGGGAAGGGCATCCCCCATTGCTGAGGCTTGAGTAGATAAACGAAGCGGCTGGGGAAACTCGAACTGGGCGGAGCCCACTGCAGCTCAGCAAGGCCTGCTGCCTCTGTAGACTCCACCTCTCGGGGCAGGGCATAACTGAAAAAAAGGCAGTAGAAACTTCTGCAGACTTAAACGTCCCTGTCTGACAGCTCTGAAGAGAGCAGTGGTTCTCCCAGCATGGTGTTTGAGCTCTGAGAATGGAAAACTGCCTCCTCAAGTGGGGCTCTGACCCCTGTGTAGCCTAACTGGGAGACACATCCCCTTAGGGGCTGACGGACACCTCATACAGGTGGGTGCCCCTCTGAGATGAAGCTTCCAGAGGAAGGATCAGGCAGCAATATTTGCTGTTCTGCAATACTCATTGTTCTGTAGCCTTCACTGGTAATACCCAGGCAAACAGAGTCTAGAGTGGACTTCCAGAAAACTCCAACAGACCTGCAGCTGAGGGACCTGACTGTTAGAAGGAAAACTAACAAACCTAAAGGAATAGTATCAACATCAACAAAAAGGACATCCACACCAAAACCCCATTTGTAGTTCACCAAGATCAAATACTAAAGGTAGATTAAAAACCACAAAGATGGGGAGAAACCAGAGCAGAAAAGCTGAATATTCTAAAAACTAGAGTGCCTCTTCTCCTCTGAAGGATTGCAGTTCCTTGCCAGCAGCAGAACAAAGCTGGATGGAGAATGACTTTGATGAGCTGACAGAAGTAGACTTCAGAAGGTCGGTAATAACAAACTTCTCCGAGCTACAGGAGGATGTGTGAACCCACTGCAAGGAAGCTAAAAACTGTGAAAAAAGATTAGATGAACGGCTAACTAGAATAAACAGCATAGAGAAGACCTTAAATGACCTGATGGAGCTGAAAACCATGGCACAAGAACTATGTGATGCATGCACAAGCTTTAATAGCTGATTCAATCAAGTGGAAGAAAGGGTATCAGTGACTGAAGATCAAATTAATGAAATAAAGTGAGAAGAGAAGTTTGGAGAAAAAAAGAGTAAAAAGAAACAAACAAAACCTCCATGAAATATGGGAGTATGTGAAAAGACCAAATCTACATTTGATTGGTGTACCTGAAAGTGATGGGGAGAATGGAACCAAGTTGGAAAACACTCTTCAGGATATTATCCAGGAGAACTTCCCCAACCTAGCAAGGCAAGCCAACATTCAAATTCAGGAAATACAAAAAACACCACAAAGATACTCCTTGAGAAGAGCAAATCCAACACACATTATTGTCAGATTCATCAAGATTGAAATGAAGGAAAAAATGTTAAGGGCAGCCAGAGAGAAAGGGCTTCCACAAAGGGAAGCCCATCAGACTAACAGCAGATCTCTCGGCAGAAACTCTACAAGCCAGAGGAGAGTGGGGGCCAATATTCAACATTGTTAAAGAAAAGAATTTTTCAATCCAGAATTTCATATCCAGCCAAACTAAACTTCCTAAGTGAAGGAGAAATAAAATCCTTTACAGACAAGCAAATGCTGAGAGATTTTGACACCACCAGACCTGCCTTACAAGAGCTCCTAAACGAAGCACTAAACATGGAAAGGAACAACCAGTACCAGTGACTGCAAAAAACATGCCAAATTGTAAAGATCATTGACGCCAGGAAGAAACTGCATTAACTAACAGGCAAAATAACCAGTTAACATCTTAATGACAGGATCAAATTTACACATAACAATATTAACCTTAAATGTAAATGGTCTAAATGCCCCAATTAAAAGACACAGACTGGCAAACTGGATGAAGAGTCAAGACCCATCACTGTGCTGTATTCAGGAGACCCATCTCATGTGCAGAGATACATATAGGCTCAAAATAAAGGGATAGAAGAAGATCTACCAACCAAATGGAAAGCAAAAAAAAAAAAAAAAAAAAAAAAAAAAAGCAAGGGTTGCAATCCTAGTCAGTGATAAAACAGACTTTAGACCAACAAAGATCAAAAGAGACAAAGAAGGCCATTACATAATGGTAAAGGGATCAATTCAACGAGAAGAGCTAACTATCTTAAATATATGTGCACCCAATACAGTAGCACCCAGATGCATAAAGCAAGTCCTTGGAGACCTGAAAAGAGACTTAGACTCCCACACAATAATAGTGGGAGACTTTAACACCCCACTGTCAATATTAGACAGACCAAGACAGAACATTAACAAGGATATCCAGGAATTGAACTCAGCTCTGCACCAAGCAAACCTAATGGACATCTGCAGAACTCTTCAACCCAAATCAACAATTTACATTCTTCTCAGCACCACATCACACCTATTCCAGAATTGATCACATAGTTGGAAGTAAAGCACTCCACAGAAAATGTAAAAGAACAGAAATTATAACAAACTGTCTCTCAGACCACAGTGCAATCAAATTAGAACTCAGGATTTAGAAACTCACTCAAAACTGCACAACTACATGGAAATGGAACAACCTGCTCCTGAGTGACTACTGGGTAAATAATGAAATGAAGGCAGAAATAAAGATGTTCTTTGAAACCAGTGAGAACAAAGACACAATGTATCAGAATCTCTGGGACACATTTAAAGCAGTGTGTAGAGGGAAATTTAAAGCACTAAATGCCCACAAGAGAAAGCAGGAAGATCTAAAATTGACACCCTAACATCACAATTAAAAGAACTAGAGAAGCAAGAGCAAACAAATTCAAAAGCTAGCAGAAGGCAAGAAATAACTAAGATCAGAGCATAACTGAAGGAGATAGAGACATCAGAAACCCTTCAAAAAAATCAATTAATCCAGGAGCTGGTGTTTTGAAAAGATCAACAAAATTAATAGCCTGTTAGCAAGACTAATAAAGAAAAAAAGAGAAGAATCAAATAGATGCAATAAAAAATGATAAAGGGGATATCACCACTGACCCCCACAGAAATACAAACTACCATCAGAGAATACTATCAACACCTCTATGCAAATAAACTAGAAAATCTAGAAGAAATGGATAAATTCCCGGACACATACACCCTCCCAAGACTAAACCAGGAAGAAGTTGAATCTCTAAATAAATCAATAACAGGCTCTGAAATTGAGGTAATAATTAATAGCCTACCAACCAAAAAAAGTCCAGGACCAGACAGATTCACAGCCAAATTCTACCAGAGGTACAAAGAGGAACTGGTACCATTCCTTCTGAAAGTATTCCAATCAACAGAAAAAGAGGGAATCCTCCCTAACTCATTTTATGATGCCAGCATCATCCCAATACCAAAGCCTGGCAGAGACACAACAGAAAAAGAGAATTTTAGATCAATATCCCTAATGAACATTGAAAATCCTCAATAAAATACTGGCAAACCGAATCCAACAGCACACCAACAAAGCTCAGCCACCACCAGGTTGGCTTCATCCCTGGGATGCAAGGCTGGTTCAACATATGCAAATCAATAAACATATTCCATCACATAAACAGAACCAATGACAAAAGCCACATAATTATCTCAGTAGATGCAGAAAAGGCCTTTGACAAAATTCAACACTCTTCATGCTAAAAATTCTCAATAAACTAGGTATTGATGGAATGTATCTCAAAATATTAAGAGCTATTTATGACAAACCCACAGCCAATATCATACTGAATGGGCAAAAACTGGAAGCATTCCCTTTGAAAACTGACACAAGACAGGGATGCCCTCTCTCACCACTTCTGTTCAACAAAGTGTTGGAAGTTCTGGCTAAGGCAATCAGGCAAGAGAAAGAAATAAGGGGTATTCAGTTAGGAAAAGAGGAAGTCAAATTGTCCCTGTTTGCAGATGATATATTTAGAAAACCCCATTATCTCAACCCCAAATCTCCTTAAGTTGATTAGCAACTTTAGCAAAGTCTCAGGATACAAAATAAATGTGCAAAAATCACAAGCATTCCTATACACCAAGAACATACAAACAGACAGCCAAATTATGAGTGAACTCCCATTCACAATTGCTACAAAGAGAATAAAATACCTAGGAATCTGACTTACAAGAGATGAGAAGGACCTCTTCAAGGAGAACTTCAAGTCACTGCTCAATGAAACGAAAGAGGACACAATCAAATGGAAGAACATTCCATGCTCATGGAATAGGAAGAGTCAATATAGGGAAAATGGCCATACTGCCCAAGGTATAGTAGGAACAACCTGCTCAAGGTAATTTATAGATTCAATGCCATCCCCATCAAGCTACCAATGACTTTCTTCACAGAATTGGAAAAAACTACTTTAAAGTTCATATGGAACCACAAAAGAGCCCGCATTGCCAAGACAATCCTAAGCAAAAAGAACAGATGGAGGCATCATGCTACCTGACTTCAAACTATACTACAAAGCTACAGTAACCAAAGCAGCATGGTACTGGTACCAAAACAGAGATACAGACCAATGGAACAGAGCAGAACCCTCAGAAATAATGCCACACATCTACAACCATCTGATCTTTGACAAACCTTATAAAAACAAGAAATGGGGAAAAGATTCCTTATTTATTAAATGGTGCCGGGAAAACTGGCTAGCCATATGTAGAAAGCTGAAACTGGATCCCTTCCTTACATCTTATACAGAAATTAATTCAAGATGGATTACAGACTTAAATGTTAGACCTAAAACCATAAAATCCCTAGAAGAAAACCTAGGCAATACCATTCAGGACATAGGCATGGGCAAGAGCTTCATGACCAAACACCAAACGCAATGGCAACAAAAGCCAAAATAGACAAAGGGGATCTAATTAAACTAAAGAGTTTCTGCACAGCAAAAGAAACTACCATCAGAGTGAACAGGCAACCTACAGAATGGGAGAAAATTTTTGCAATCTACCTATCTGACAAAGGGCTAATATCCAGAATCTACAAAGAACTTAAACAGATTTACAAGAAAAAAACAACCCCATCAAAAAGTGGGCAAAGAATATGAACAGACACTTCTCAAATGAAGACATCTATGCAGCCAAGAGACACATGAAAAAATGCTCATCATCACTGGTCATCAGAGAAATGCAAATCAAAACCACAATGAGATACCATCTCATGCCAATTAGAATGGCGATCATTAAAAAGTCAGGAAAAAAGAGATGCTGAAGAGGATGTGGAGAAATAGGAATGCTTTTACACTGTCAGTGGGAGTGTAGACTAGTTCAACCATTGTGGAAGACAGTGTGGTGATTCCTCAAGGATCTATAACTAGAAATACCATTTGACCCAGTGATCCCATTACTGGGTATATACCTAAAGGATTATAAATCATGCTACTATAAAGACACATACACATGTATGTTTATTGTGGCACTATTCACAAAAGACTTGGAACCAACCCAAATATTCATCAATAATTGACTTGATTAAGAAAATGTGGCACATATACACCATGGAATACTATGCAGTCATAAAAAAGGATGAGTTTATGTCTTTTGCAGGGACATGGATGAAGCTAGAAACCATCATTCTGAGCAAACTATCACAAGGACAGAAAACCAAACACTGCATGTTCTCATCCATAGGTGGCAATTGAACGATGAGAACACTTGGACACAGGGTGGGGAACATCACACAGTGGGGCCTATTGTGGGGTTGGGGTCGGGGGGAGGGATAGCATTAGGAGAAATACCTAAGGTAAATGATGAGTTAATGGGTGCAGCAAACCAACATGGCACACGTATACCTATGTAACAAACCTGCATGTTGTACACATGTACCCTAGAACTTGAAGTATAATAATAAAAAAATTTGTTCTGACCTTGAGGCACCCCTGGAGTCTCTCTGAATCTGCTGTGATTCTGGGAGCTGCCTGATTCATGAATCATTCATTGCTCAATTAAACTCCTTTAAATTAAACAAACAAACAAACAAACAAAAAACCTGAGCAATGCAATGTAGCAGAAGACGGACCTAAGAGATGAAGAGTCAAGGTTCCAATGGGAATTATCATTAGAGAGCTCATCAGAGTCAGGGTTTAATAGTAAACTGATGATTTCCTTGAACTAGATAATGAGGAAGTTTTAATAAAGGGACCATTCATTGCAGGTAGTCATGTAGGATGCTGTCTACAAAGTGCCAAAATAATTCAATGACCTAGGGTCAGTGTCAGTAGGGCTGTTACTACATCTGAGTCCAAAGGAATGGGGGTAGGAGTTAATTACTAGACCCTATAAGGAGAGGGCCACTTTGAGGGAAACAGTGACCTTGGATTCAGGGACACTGGAGGGAGGGAGCCAGGGAAAGAAATATCCTGATTTCGGATTGCTCCTTCCTCCAGGCTTCTGTTGGAGATTCCCATTGGCCAAACCCAACCAGAATTGAGAGGTTGTGAAAGCCCTGTTGATGGGGCCAGGACAATGCGGGCTCCCCAGACAATGCAGGGAGAAGAAGGGTTGCAAGTGGATCTGGATGGGCAAAAAGAAAAGATCTGGCACAATTCCCGAATCCAGTCTGCCCCTAGAATATTCAGTTTACTTGAGCCTGTAAATTTTCTTTTCTTTTTTTTGAGGCAAAGTCTCGCTTTGTCACCCAGGCTGGAGTTCAGTGGTGCGATCTAAGCTCACTGCAGCCTCTGACTTCCGGGTTCAAGTGATTATCCCACCTCAGCCTCTGGAGTAGGTGGGACTACAGGCATGTGCCACCATGCCCGGCTAATTTTCTGTATTTTTAGTAGAGACTGGGTTTCACCATGTTGGCCAGGCTGTTCTCAAACTCCTGACCTTCAAGTGATCCACCCGCCTTGGCCTCCCAGAGTACTGGGATTACAGTGCTGGGATTTGGCCAGGGCACCCAGCAGAATTTTTCCTTTTTGTAAGTCAGTTGGGTTGCATCTTCTGTCATTGGCAGTCAATTGAATCTCCATTGACAGTGGCTTAACTGAGCTTGCTTCTTCTGTTGCATTTTTCAAAAATGTTCTTTAATTGTGGTAAAATATATGTAACATAGAACATGCCATTTTAACTCTTTTAAAGTGTACAATTCTGTGCTATTGATTACATGTACAATACTATGCAACCATTATGGCTATTTATTCTAAAATTATTTAATTACCCCAAACAAAAACTCTGTACCTATTAAGCAAGAACTTCTCATTTTTCCTTCTCAGCCCCTGGCAATCTCTAATATACCTTCTGTCTTTATAAATTTACTTATTCAAGATATTTCATGTTAGTGGAATCATACAATATCCAAACTTTTTTTCCTGGTTTATTTCACTTAGCATACTATTTTCAAGGTTCATTCATGGTGTAGTATGCATCAGAATTTCATTGCTTTTTGTGACTGAAAAATATTCCATCGTGTATGCGTGTGTGTCTGTCTCATACAATTTGCTTATCCATTTATCTGTTGATGGATTCGAGTCATTTCCACCTTTTGTCTATCATGAATTGTGCTGCTATGAGCTCTTGCTCTGTGTTAAATGCCTACACTACAAGAAGACGAGAGGAGTAAAGGAGCTGATGGTAATAAGATGCATAGTGTCTTGGGGAGGGGACTCACAGATGGTGGTCAGAGGTATTGCAATTAAGTGTCAGGGCACACTGCTCACTTGGGGGCCGGTCTCTTGTCAGAAGCACAGTGGGTGAAGGGGAGAAGCCATTGATGTCTGGAGTGTGGAGGCCTGCTGACTTAGGCTGTTGTTTTTTAAAATACCAGAAGCCCATAGTAACCTAGTAATTAGACTGGCACTGTCGCCGACGTTTGTTTAATGGTTGAGTGATCAGAAGTTTTCTTTCATTTTTTTCTTTCTCCTGTCAACTCTAGCTGATTAGAAAGGCATGTGAATCTTTCCTTACACATAATTTTCCATGTCTGAAGTGAGAAATTGAACTGAACTCAATTATAGCAACTGATCTAATGTACTTAATTGCACACAGGAGCTGGGGATTTGGAGGGTTCCTTGGGGTATGGGGGTGAACAAAGTGGACTTGGAGTTATTGATGTCACCTCTACCTGTGAGTATGCACGTGGTCTCCAGGCTACCTCTCCCCCTGTCCCCAGCACACATTTGTGTGTACACATACAGGAAATGCAGATGCTGTAACATCATGTCCTCTGAGGTGGTGGCACTTCCTCTTATGCTTTGGCTTATGGGTTTGCAACTGCTTTAAAGTACTAATTCAGAAGCGTGCATAAGTTTTTTAAACATATGTTTCCCTGCTGAACAACTGCAGCAAACAAAACTAATGAAAAAAAAGTTATGCAAAGAAGGAAAGTTGACTGGAGGGCAGAGCTTCTCTCCAAAGGAAAATCAGTAAACAGGACAGGTTGGAATCCTGCTGCTTCTCAGCAGAGCAACACAGCAGAATTGTGGGGTCTGTGAAAGGTGGTGTCCTTCAATCAATACAGCCACCTTGGCCCTAGGGAGCTCATCATCCTCACAGTGATGACTGCACTGAGCACTGGATCTGTACCAGGTGCTTTGTCCTTGCTTTTCACACCTTAACTTCAGTCTTTAAGACACTCCTGTGCAGTAGATGATAGTAGTATTCCTGCTTTACAGATGGGGGTGGTGAGGTTCAGAGGGTGCAAAGACTCACTTGAGTAACAGCATAGAGTTGAATCTCTGGTCTGAGCCAAAGCCAGGGGTTGTTGCATTATGTCCCAGCACCACACCAAATCTCCAGAACCCAAGGCATAGAGAGGGCCAGGCAAGACAGAAACTGTTATCTGCCCCTCCTTCCTCCTTGACCCTTCCCTGCCTTCTGCTTCCGTCTTCAATTTCTGTACTCCTTATCTCCGTCCTTCCTCCTGAAATCATCCTCCATTCTTCCTTCCTCCCCATTCTCACCAATCTTTGTTCAATACTTGGTCATGTGGTTGTCACTCCGAGAGCAAAAAAGGGGCCCTAAGGAAGAAGACTTTTCTTCAACATAATAGTGGGGTGCAAGGTTGGCAGGAGTCACTGAGATTGAGCCATGACATTGTTTAGGCAATGAGAAGCCTAAACATGAAGGAACCCTTGACCTACACCAGGGGCCTGAGACCAGGTGCCAGTCCTCTGGCCTGGGCTGTAGCTCTGAAATAGGTCAGAGAAATGTCTTTAACTTGCATTGGTGGGTGCTGTCGAAATTCAGGAGCTATGCAGAATTGAGCATTAGATTGTGAGAGAAAGGAATTGAATTGGCTTGGTTAAGAAGGAGGGTAGCTGGCCGGGTGCGGTGGCTCACGCCTGTAATCCCAGCACTTTGGGAGGCCGAGGCGGGTGAATCATGAGATTAGGAGATTGAGACCATTCTGGCCAATACAGTGAAACCCCGTCTCTACTAAAAATACAAAAATTAGCCAGGCACGGTGGCACATGCCTGTAATCCCAGCTACTCAGGAGGCTGAAGCTGAGGTGGGAGAATCGCTTGAACCAGGGAGTCGGAGGTTGCAGTAAGCCGAGATCGCATCACTGTACTCCAGCCTGGTGACAGAGTGAGACGCCATCTGAAGAAAATAAAAAGAAAAAAAGAAAAAAAAGAAAAAACGAGGAGGGGACCCACCATAGGGAACAGGGCATGAAGCCAGGGCATGAAAGAGCCAGGGAGATGTGAGCAGTGAGGCGCACGTCAAAGCCAGTCAGCAGGAGGGCTCTCGGTGATCCCAGGTGTGCTGCCAGTGACCAATTCTGATGTGTCTGGCTCTCCTTGGCAAGAGGTATGGCAGGCTCACGCCATCTGAAGCCTGGGAAGAGGGTTACCAGTATCTGCTCTTTGGCTGGCATCACTATTTTCTACTCTTAGCTTTTGTACATTTCAGACCCACTTTGGTGAGTCTGATCATGAGGTCAACCAAGGCAAGGACCAACTCTATGATTATCCCATGTTTATACATGACAAAACTGAGAGTTGGAGGATCAAGTATCTAATTCAAGTTTGCATAACTGGGAAGTGCAAAAGCTGGGATAAACACAGAAATTCTTTCCACTTATTCATGCTGCTTGATACCCTGGTTTGAAGGCCAGGCAGAGTAGTATTTGGAGACAAGAATAGGAATTGAAGTCAGCTGAATCCTGTTCTGAATCTTGACTTCACAACTTAAAAGCTATGTATTTCCACTCTACATGTTTTTCCAATACATGAAACTCTCTTGGTTTGTCTTGTGGTCTGCTTTATACAAGTAAATGCAACAGAATCCACAGAAGGGAAACTGCTCCTTGGTGCTTGAATGTCTGGTCCCTGTTAGTTGCTCTGAGTACACGGAAGGCAGCCTGACAGCATGACTCTCCTGGGAGGGAAGCCTGGCAGAGCCTAATTATGCCCAGAGTACAACTTTCACCTGGTGGGATCTGGACCTTAAATGATGCGGATGTGTGCTAAAAAGCATTTTCCAAGCGAGAACTTGGATGCTGTAAAAACAAAATGGAATGATTAGGGAGGCGCTGGACCATGGGAGTGTTTTCCTTGAGAAAGTCTTTTAACCTTGCTGTGAAGCTGACCCTTGCTCAGGCACTGACAGTCTTTTTGGAACAGAGGAAACAAGTTAAGTTCTTTTTAATGTATAGTAAATTGAGCTTGTCAACCTTGACAAGGTCCCTTTAAGGAGATGGTCACTAAGAGGACAGCTTGCCCAGAAGACATGTTGCTTGGGAGGGTATGTAGACGGCATTCTCTCTCATGATTTAGGTGGAACAAAATCTCACTCTTTTCCTCCCTCTCTTCTTACTTTTCTAATTTATTTATTTATTTATTTTTGAGACAGGTTCTTGCTCTGTCATTCAGTTTGGAGTGCAGTGGCATGATCATAGTTCATTGCAACCTCGACCTCCTGGGCTTCAGTGATCCTCCTGCCTCAGCCTCCTGAGTAGCTAGGACTATAGGCACCCACCACTGTGCCCAGCTTAATTTTTGTGTATGGAGATAGGGTCTTGCTATGCTGTCCAGTGTAGGTTCAAGCAATACTCCTGCCAAAATGCTCAGCCTCCCAAAATGCTGAAATTACAGGTGTAAGCCACCATGCCCAGCCCCTTTCATCCTTCTTTAACAAAGTCTATCATTTATTAGTAATTACAATGGGCCAAAACCCATGCTAAGCACTTTTTACATGTATTCTCTGATGTAATCCTCCTAACAATCCTATGAAAAAGGTTTAATTTTATTCTCATTTTACAGCAAAGGAAAGTAAGGATCAAAGACATGCTGTGTCACAGTTGACGGCTTTCAATAGGTGAGTCTGACTTCTACACTTACGTTCTTAATATCTTTGGATTATTTTAACAAGTCAAACTGTTTTCGTTTTCTATGTTTTCTTCCAGGCTTTGCCCACACATGCACATGATTTTTACATAACCATAACATTAGTTTTTTATAGAAATTATTTTTATTATTTTAAGATTAAGTCTCTAAGGCTGGGCATGGTAGCTCACACCTGTAATCCCAGCACTTTGGGAGGCCAAGGTGGGTAGATTGCTTGAGTTCAGGAGTTTGAGACCAGCTTGGGCAACATGGTGAAACGCTGTCTCTACCAAGAATACAAAAAAAAAAAAAAAAAAAAAATGGCTGAGTATGGTGGCACATGCCTGTAGTCCCAGCTACTCCAGAGGCTGAGGTGGGAGGATCACCTGAGCCTGGGAGATCAAGGCTGTAGTGAGCTGAGATTGTACCACTGCACTCCAGCCTGGGTGACAGGACAATACCCTGTCTCAAAACAAAACAACAAAACAGAACAAAACAAAACAAAAAAAACCTAAGTCTCATCAAAGTAATACATACATATTTTTACAAGTCAAATAGTATAAAATGTATGCCTTAGAAAACACAAATCTGTGTTCTTTGTCTCTTCTAACTGTTGTTCTTGGTATTGATCTCCAAATTGCTAAATAATGTGTTTATATTGCTGTTTTATAATTTATCAGTTTTATATATCGACTTTCTTGAGTGTTAGATGAGAATGAGCTCTCTTCCCCTACTTCCTTTTCACACCGTCAACATGATTATATGATGGTTTAATCCCTAAGTCACAAATATTTCTATTATGACATTATGATCATCCTGCAGAGTCAAGTTGTGCTTCTTTTCTTGTATTAAACTTTTTTTCTTAAAGATAATTGCCATTTTATTTGCATAATTTAATCTAGCTCTAATTTCTTTCGCATGTTCTAATAACTCTGTCACTTACCTATCAGTAATTTTTCTATAAACTCAAACACACCAATTTCACTTTTCCCCATGAAGATTATCCCTTTGGATCCATTTGTCTTGTTTCATCTTGAATTGTTTGTTTTCTAGGGTGGCTACACAGCAGGTATATGGGGTCTTCTTCTGACCGTCATCCTGGAAAGGCCTTTTGTGGCTCTTGTGTGTTGGTTTCTCCATCTTCTGTAGCCCAAAGCTTTCTATGATATAATTTAATGTTTGATTTAATTTCCTAAGAAAGGGTGTTTGAGTTAATTTTTGGGGGGTTTTTGATTGTCTGGTTATTCATTTAAAATTACACGATAATTTGAGCATAAATTTCTAGCTTAAAAATGATTTTCTTTCAGAATATTAAAAGCAATTCTCCATTGTCATCCAACTACTGGTTTTCCCATTAAGTCTGAGGCCAGTTTGATTCCACATTCTTTGTATGTGACCTTTTATTCACTCTGGCAACATTAAGATATTCTCTTTATTCTTTGAGTTCAGAAATTATATGATGATACGATTCAATATAGGTCTTTTTGCATTCTTTGCACTCAGAACCTGATGGGTTCTTATGATTAGAGGTGTATTTAAAAAAAATTCTGGACAATTTCTAGTCTTACAGTAATTTACAATGGGAAGATTCCCTAAAGTTTGACCTAGTCTGTTACTGAACATGGAAGAAAGGAAATTAATGTTTACTGAACAACTAGTATGTGCCAGACATTGAAACAGAGACTTTACATGTGCTGTTTATTTCATCCTTATAGAAAACCTCCAAAAGCTTTCCACTCTACTTGTTTTTCCACCACACAAAACTCTCTTGATATGTCTTGTGATCTGCTTTATACAAGTAAATGCAACAGAATTCACAGACGGGGAACTGCTCCTTGGTACTTGAACGTCTGGTCCCTGTTAGTTGCTCTGAGTACACAGAAGGAAGCCTGACAGCATGACTCTCCTCCAAAAGGTTTTCTATAAGGATGAAACACCTGTTGACATCAACACCATATAGGTGAGAACCTTGGGACTCAGAGCAATTAAAAATTTTGTCCATATATACCCAGCTATTACACACTACAGTGAGAATTCAATCCAGTCCCCTAAATAAGCAATTCCCTAACTATGTATTTGGGGACCCTAGTGTTTTATATGTTTTTGTAGTCTATTATGTTTAGGAAATGCTGAGATAAATAAATGTCTCAGTTACAGGATTTCTCAGAGCTGTTGATATCCTAATGTGCATTGCGAATCTGTTAGTAAGAGATTGTGTAATGCATCCTTTCCCACAGTAGATGAATGTAATATTGAAGCTACTCCTTGAAGGGTGAGTAGAATTTGAGTATGAGACTTTTGATCTGGTTGCTGGCTGGCCGGCCAAAAGGACAACCAACTGACCATAATACTTTGTTTTTCTCCATTTTGCTCCTCCCTTTCTAACTCACCCGGGTCCATCTTGCTCAATGGGCACCAATCACAATGCTTTTTTTTCCCCCCTCAAATTCTTAATTACTCAACAACCATACTGGCTGTCTTTCATATCAGTGTAAGCCCTTTTCTGCCTTGGCAATTTCTAATATACTGCTCTCTCTTCCTGGACTGCTTTTCAACTCCATCACCTAACTCACACTTGTCTTTCAGAGCTCAGCCTAAAGGCAGATACCTGGGGGAAAACATTCCTAAGCACTCTAATTAGGTCAGATCTCCCTTTGTTATGTTCTTAAGGTATGTTGTACTTTTGTATCATATCAAGCATAACATATATCATTTGCATGTGATGTGCAACACATCAGTTGCAAGCATATACGTATTTTTATTTATTGTCTGTCTTCTTTCTGTAGACTCCAAGCTCCTTTTGGGGACTATGTCTATTTTGCTTATTACCATATGCTTAGAACTGAGCATGGTGCCTAATACTTGCTAGATGCTCAGTAAACATTTGCTAAGTTATTGCATGAATGATCAAATGGATGAATGAAAAAGATGACTTCATTTGTTATCATCATTAATGATAAAGCTAATTAATCAATTTTTCTTAAAACGGTGGCTCTTGTTAGAATTCCAACAATTCAATTCTGCTTCACAGTAGGTCTGCAATGAGACAAGAAAATGATGCAAAAACATAGCCTCAAATGTGATAAATATTCCATGAAACAAAACCCTAATTTTTAAAAAAAATTGTTTCTATTCTGTGCATGAATTATTTTGCCAACAGGTAGCTCAGCATGAAACTGCATTCACCTCAAAAATACCCATCCTCAAAAGCATATTCAAGCAGTTCTTCATGACTCCTGTAAATCAAGCTCTCATCATGGAGCCATGGGAGCAAATGAATATTCTCTTTCAAAGAGTGAACAAGCAAATGCTTGGAATAAAAAGAAAGAATTATGTTGAATCTTTTAAAAGACTCAGTTTTCCAACCTTGGCTGGCTAAGCAGGTAAGCCTGACCCAGAGTCCTGGGCCAATGTTTCCATCTTCTGTGAAATTTACTGACCACTGAGATGGGATATTTTGGTAGCTGTGCCTTTTATTTTACCATAGAGGACTTCTGGGAAGAGTCAATAGCACAACATCCCCCCAACATCTAGCACAATGCCTGCCCATACATTATATGCCAGTTCCCTTGCCCTTTCTGTTCTTCATCTGGCTTGTTCTGACCTTAATTTATTGATTTATTAATTAGCTTTTCCTGTGGGCACCTCCACTCTAGACAGTGGACACTTTAAGTTTGGTGATAATGTCTTATTCATCCCTGCATCCCTAGTCTTTCTACAATGGCTGGTACACATGGGACACTAAACAAATGTTAGTTAATGAAGGAATGAATGATCTCATCCACAGTCTGCAAAATGAGTGTGGGACCTTTTATGATCTCTGTTACACAGTGGAAGAAATGGAAGCTCAGACAGTTAATGTGACTTACTTGCCTGGGGATCCAACTGATGACCCACAATCTATACAAACCCTCAGTTAAGGCTGGCATTCAAAGCCTTTGCAATGGTCTGAATGTTAGTGTCCCCCCCAACATTCTTCTAGGGTGATAGTATTAAGAGGTCTGGCCTTTGGTAGGTAATTAGATCGTGAGGATGGAGCCCACACAAATGAGATTAGTGCCCTTATAAAAGAGGCCTCTGAAAGCTGCCTTGCCTTTTCTATCATATGAGGACACAGTGAGAAGGTACCATTTATGACCTAGTAAACCAACTCTCAATAGACAGCAATGTTGCTGATGCCTTGATCTTGGACTTCTTAACCTCCAGAGCTGTGAGAAATAAATTTCTGTTGTTTATAAGCCATACAGTGTAAGGTATTTTTTTTTTTACAGCAGCCTGAAGGAACTAAGACAGCCTTGCATGACCTGGTCACTGCCTATTATTCCACGATTTTCTCCTGCAGCTTCTCACCTCATTGGTTATTCTCTAGTAATGCAGAATAGCATGTGGCTCTACCCATGTTCTGACTGACTGAATAAATATTGAAAGAATGCTTTTTTGTGTATGTCTGGGCCTTTGTTCATTTTGCTCCCTCAGTCTGGCAGGTCCTTATTTTCAATTCTCTGTTGAGGTATCTCCTCTTCCTGGAAGCCTTCCATGGATAGCACTTCCCTGCTCTGAGATGAATGTCTCCCACTCCACATACTTAGAGGGTCCTGTGCTTAGCATAGCACTTGCAACATTGTATGCTGGTTGCTTTCTGGCTTACCTCCCCACCTGGAGTGTGAGCTCTTCCAGGGTAGGGGCCAGGGCCACTTGAGGTTAACGCAAGACATGTTATAGACTAGAGCTCAAATGTTTATAAAGAACAACCAGGAATGCACTTGCAGTCCAGTGCTCTTTCCCAGACACCACGTTGCTTCATAGATCACATAATGTGAGCATCAGGAGGAAAAAAAATAGATCAAATGGCAACACAAACCCAAATTGGCAGCCATCCTCAAGATGCTGAGAGGCCGCCCATCTGCTCTCCTCACATTCTAAATCCACAGTTGTGCCCTCCATGCTGAGAGAGCCGGCAGCAGCTGGCCCCCTGCTGCGAGTGAGGAGAGGAACGATTTATTACAAAGGGCTCTCTCTAAATCAATCTTTGAATCAGCCCCGGCCTCTAGGAGCATAGGCAGCTTGCGGGCGCTGTCCTCTCCTCACTGCTGCTGCCTCTGCATTCCAGCTGCATTTGGCCAAAGCCTCACCAGGGCTTGAAGAAGATGCCTGATATTCATTTCCAGGAGCAATTTTGGAAAATCAGATATTAGAACATTTGATTCTCTTCAAAACAGATGGGTGTACTGCTGGTATGTCCCAAGGCTGCAGACCCCATGGCTGGCTGGCATCTGGGTGATATACATGATGCTGGGCAAAGGTTTCTTGCCAATGAGGTCTTTTATGAAACTGGTTTCCATGGCTGATGCATCTGCTTACCTAATGATGTCTCTGGCAGCCACATCTGGGAACATCTCTTATTTGGGAATCACTTCCCATATTCTCTTTGTTTTTTAGACATGGGTTTCACTCTGTTGCTCAGGCTGGAGTCTCGTGGCACAATCTCGGCTCACTGCAACCTCCACCTCCTGGGTTCAGGTGATCCTCCCACCTAAGCCTCCTGAGTAGCTAGCCCTACAGGTGTGTGTCAGCACAGCCAGATAATTTTTGCTTTTTTTTTTTTTTTTTGTAGAGATGGGGTTTTGCCATGCTGCCCAGGATGGTCTTGAACTCCTGGACTCAAGTGATCCTCCCAACTCGGCTTCCCAAAGTGCTGGGATTACAGGCATGAGCCACCGTACCTGGCCTCCATATTCTTATTCTCAGAGTTGGAGCTTGCAAGTTGAACTTGGGATATAGTCCTCTGTAGTATATTAGCCTGAAGTTGGAGGTGGAAGTCAGTCCTGATGACTCAACATGGATCTTTTCTAGAGGTCAGATCTGCTCTGCTTAGAGCCCAGGCTGAAGATGTTGGCCTTCTGCACCCCTGAGTTATACACATAGCATATACATATAACTCCCTCTGGTCGGTGCTGTTTGAAATAATCAAGAGTAGTGAATTCACAGGTTTGTGGATGACCCATGAGCCGTTCTGATGCTAAGCTTTGCCAGTACCATTTACTCTCTTGAGAATGTGAACTGAAGAGCCCCCAGGGAATGAGGTTGTGATGACATGAGCTGAAGCCAAGCGTTCAGATGGAAAGATGAGAGAGGTGTGTACAGCAACACATAAGCAGAAGTTAGGCAGACACAAAACAATAAGTGAGCAGAAGCTGTGGTGTAAATACATGTGGGTGGGCTCAGTGGGAAGGGAAGATGGGAGCAGATGTGGGGAGAAGGGAGGCATCATAATGAGAGAGACTATAGAGCCCTGCAGGCATTCAGGCTGCACTCCAGTTCTCATGCCCACTGCAGGTAACTTGAAGGGATGTCTGTTCCTTGAACCACAAAAGTTCCATTTATGCATTTGCTCATTAAACAGGGTTCAACTAAACCCTGGGCTAATTGCTGCAGGGGGAAGGGACTGGGATGATTGGTAGAAGGCAGTTGTCTTAAGGAGCTCATGGTCCTGTGGGAGAGAGAAAAGAGTAACCCAAGAAGGACATAGCTCAGCAATGGGTGATAAAACACATAAATACAAAAGGTAAAATGGAAACAAGGAAGGAGCACCTGAGTCTGTCACAAGATGTCAAGGCAAGTTTTCCAGCCAGGTTGAGGTGGGGTGGGTACAAATCCTAGGTAGCTGAAATAGATGGATTAAAAGTCTGAGAGGGAGCATGGCATAATTGGAGCTCTAAAGACACTGGGAACTGCTGGAACATAAAAGGAATATTCATGCAGAGGAGAAAGTGTAAAAACAGACATCATGACAAGAATGTTCAATAATCAAGCATTGGTGAGTTAGCCTTCAGAAGCAACAGTTATAAAATGATGGAGATGAAAAGAACCTTAGAGATCATCTAGTTTAATTATTTTACCAGAGGGAAAACTGAGGCCCAGAGAAGGGGCATCGCCTTCATGCTTCTATGAGGCTTTCTGGAATTTCCCAAGGATACCGGGGCAGGATGAGGACTAGATGCAGGACTTGTGAGTACTGGCTCCAGCCTCTGACTAAAGGACAGGTGGTTGGAGCGACTTGACAGCTTTTCCATTTCAGCCTGATGCTTGATAGGGGGAGGAGAATCCAACCAACTGCTCCTGAACAAAAGCACTGAGAACCCAGAGCAGCGAACAGTGAAAGAGCACATATTTACTTCATGAATAAAAGAATAAATGAGAATGCTTGCCTTCAATGCATACTGCTAACCTGGAATGCTTTCTTTGTCTTCTCCAAATCCTGTTTTCCCTTCAATATTTGGTTTAACTCCCTCCTCCTCCGGGAAGCCTTCTGTGACCACCCGGAACCCGCAGTTTGGAGGCTTTCTCTCTCTTATGGCCCTCAGGGCTTACCTCACAGGGAACTCACATGCCTTGTCTGTTGTTGTGAGTTTCCTGCTTGTCTATGGAGTTCTTTCTTCAACTGGAAGTTCCTGCTCTGTGGAGGGGCTATTTTTGATACTTTCTTATATCCTACAGCACAGTTCAATGCCTAGTACAAGGAAATACTGATGGATTCTGTTAAGTTTTGCAAAATGATTTTTTTCTGCCTCTCCTCTCATCCTTCCAAAGCTAATTGTACTTAGTATTATTGTCTAGTTTCTATTATTGCCTGCCAGAGTTTCCTCATTTTTTTCATAACACTGAATGCTGATTTTCACATCCCTTTATGTTCATAGTGGGCTTCATAGTTGACAAATATGCTCATATATGTGGAGACTAAAGGTTAGGAAAGTTAAATGACCCTCTAGGTTTTGGAGGTGATGCTGGTCAAAGTGATAAATGAGTTCAAAGTCACAGTTACATGAACTAAGGGCTGGCAGGAGGTTAAGGAGAACTGTTGATTTAGAAATCTTCAGGTAGTGAGAGTGTTGGAAAAGCACAGGCTATTAGGACCACCTCCTTGTGCATCTCAGAGTCCCCATATATAATGTGACTGATGTAGACAAGATTAGGAATCTTTCACCTCTGGCTGTCTATAATGCAATAGTTGCTTTGTGGGTTTTACACTCATGGTCCTATTACTAAACCCATCTATTTGACCTACCTGGGTGTTTATTGTGTTTTGACAGATAATGAGATGCTTATTCTCATTCTCTTTTACTTTTCTCTTTTTCTTACATCATTCTTATCTTAATTTATTGCATATTCAACCTCTGGCCCAATCACATTAATTGCATGCCCAGTATATGTCAAAAGACATTACTAGGCTGGACGTTTTTTTTTTGACTCCCAGATCCACTTTCACTTTTCTCCACCCTGCCTGTACTCATGGAGGCTGCCCCTCTGTGGACTACAGCAGTGGGCCCTCTCAATCTGTGGTGTCTGATGGGCCTTGACTTGGCCAGTGGGAGGCAACGACAGGAGGGTGAAGGTAGGGGGAAGTGGAGGTCAGAGTGTCTATGCCCTGGCTGTCACTCTGCTGGTCACCGGGCACTGGCTGCAGCCCTTTAGGAAGGGCTCAGCTCTTGTCAGGGGCCCTCTCCATGTAGCCACATTTTCTGGGTTCCCATAACTGTTCCTTTAGGCTTAAGGTTGGAAACAGCTCTCTGCTCTTGCTAGTCATATGATTCATATCCTCCCTTGTAGTTTTCTTAAACCTGTCCAAATCTTTGCACATATTGCCTTTCTTAAATTCACCACAATTACCCAGTTTGAGTGTGCCATCTGTTTCTTCCTGGGACCTTGACTGATAGTCACCACAAAAATACAAAAAAGGAATGATTCCACTTATATCATGTACCTAGAAGAGTCAAATTCATAAAGACATAAGGTAGAATGGTGTTTACCAGGGACTGGAGGAAGGGAAAATGGTGGGGGGGTTCTTGTTTAATGGGTACAGAGTTTCAGTTTGGGATGATGAAAAAGTTCTGGAGATGGTTAGTGGTGATGATTGCACAAAAATGTAAATGTATTTGCTGTCACTGAACTGTACATTTAAAAATTGTTAAAGTGGGAAATTTTATGTTATATATATTTTATCACAATGAAAACAATAAATAAATAAAGCAAAAATAGATGTCAATTGTTTATTAATGCCTTATAGGCTAGAGCCAAAACAGTATCTTTTTTCATTTTCCATATTCCAGTGGAGGGACCATGTTGGGTCAGCCCATCCATTTACCAGAACGTTCTATTCCTGCCAAACTATTCATCATGTTCAGAATGCTACTTAATTTATTTGGGTAAATAGATGTGCATCCATCTTGGTCTGGAAAAAAAATAGCCCTGGTATACAATACTGATAGATAGTATCCTCTAGTCTTGTCCTTACTTCAAAGCCTAGCTCATCTCCTCATATTCCATGAGGATTTCCAAAATTGCTACAACCTGTTTTGTCATTCTTCTTCCTGTCTCTGAACTCCAACAGTACTGTGAACTTCCTGTCTCTGAACTCCAGTAGTACTCTGTAGAAGTTAGTCCATTATTTTACTTCTGGTTCTAATCTCAGACAGTTATCTCCCAAATATTCAGAGTTTCTTGAGGACAAGGATCACAGCCTCATTGCTATGTACCTTATTACAATATATACTATATTATATGATATTATAATTATATTGTATTATTGTTATAGTTGCCCCATTTACCTAGATTGATGTTGAATGGTCTTCAACACATGCTTGGGGATTGATTACAACCTTACATAAATGATATTGTGCAATTTACATAATAAAATATACTGCAAAACAGAATGTTTCTCTCTGACTCTGATTTCTATTTCTAGGAAGACTAATTTTCTCAAACTTACACACAGCCCAGACTCTTGACAGCAATCTGGCATCCAGGAACCACGGGGTGGTTTGCTGGTTTGGGTGGTTTTTTTTTTTTTTTTTTTTTTTTTTTTCTCCTTCAGTTTCTCATGCCCTCTAAGCCAGAATTTTAAAGAAAATGCTTAAAATCTTTAAGACAGCATGAGCTCCACTCCAGGAACTGTGAAAGTGGGCAGCAGCAGACCTTCCATTTCACCAAAGAATAGACATTTGTTCTGCTGGAATTGTTCTTAGACTACTTGTTGTTGCATCCTCCTTTGCTTTTTTCTCTTTTTGAGTAGCAAATTATATGACTTATTTATATCATAATCCTTGTGTCATTTTAAGCGTGGTTTTTTTCCATGGAAGAAGGAATTTGTTTCTATTCAGAATATAAAAACTGCTAGTAATTTCCAGTTCCATATATAAGCATTGTTCAAATTACCTGATATGTTAGAGACTCAGAGAGGTGAGCTCTAGTAGCCCTAAGGCTTTCTTTTGTCCTATTCTCTGAATTGAATACTGGAACAGAATACTGGAATCCTGAAGTTGGAATATGACAATAAATTAGAATATTAGTGTGTTCAATTCCTTAGCTCTTTTATCTGTTATGATCTGTGTTTATTTTATTAAGTTCTGGGATACATGTGCTGACCGTATGGGTTTGTTACATAGGTATGCACGTGCCATGGTGGTCTGCTGTACCTATCAATCCATTATCCAGGTTTTAAGCCCTGCATGCATTAGGTTTTTGTCCTAATGCTATCCCTCCCCTTTCCCCCGATCCCCTGACAGGCTCCAGTATGTGATGTTCTCCTCCCTGTGTTCACATGTTCTCATTGTTCGACTCCCACTATGAGGGAGAACATGTGGTGTTTGGTTTCCTGTTCCTCTGTTAGTTTGCTGAGGATGATGGTTTCCAGCTTCATCCATGTCCCTGCAAAGGACATGAACTCATTATTTTTTATGACTGCATAGTATTCCATGGTGTATATGTGCCACATTTTCTTTATCTATTCTATCATTGATGGGCATTTGGGTTGGTTCCAAGTCTTTTCTATTGTAAATAGTGCTGCAGTAAGTGTATGTGTGCACGTGTCTTTATAGTAGAATGATTTATAATCCTTTGGGTATATACCCAGTAATGGGACTGCTGGGTCAAATGGTATTTCTGATTCTAGATCCTTGAGGAATTACCACACTGTCTTCCACAATGGTTGGTTGAACTACTTTACACTCCCAAGATGATCTGTATTTCTTATTGATTTGTATAAACTATTTCTATATTAAAGGTAGCCTGCCATATTTTGTATTTATCACATTTTAAATTAGGTTATTGTCTGTCTCTTAATTTTATTGTGGCACTTATGTAAACTTTTCACTTTTATGTAGTTCTTATGAATTAGTACTTGTTCTGGTTGGGTGTCTCATTCTATTGAATTGTCTATTTTTATGTTAGTACTGCATTTGATTCTAATGAGCTAAGTGACTTTTCATACCTTTTTTTGTGAAAATATAATTGGTGAAACAATTCATGAAAAGCAATTTTCCAGTGGATTTCAAGAGCCTGAAAAAACATGTTCATATCCTTTGATCCAATAATTCCCCATCTAGGAATCCATACTAAAGATAGAATGTAAACGAGTGTATGCAGTATGATCTCAACAATGTGAATAATCTATAAAGAAAGGCTAGAAGAACATTAAGAATGGTTACCTCTGGGTAGCAAAATTATGAGTGATTCCTTACTCCTCTGCATATTTTTGAAAAAAATTATTGTGATAAGAACATTTAACATTAAATCTACACTTGACACGTTTTCTTCCATGAGTTTTACAGTTTCATGTCTTAGGTTTAAATCTTCAATTCATTCTGAGTTGATTTTTCTTTAAGGTGTAACAAATTATCCAATAAAGATAATTGTCCAACTTCATCCTTCCTGCATGTGGATATCCAATTTTCCAAGCACCATGTATTGAAGAGACTATACTTTCCCCATCGCATATTCTTGTCACCCTTGTTGAAGATTAGTTGACCATAAATGTGATATTTCTGGCCTCTCTATTCTGTTCCATTGAGCTACATGTCTGTTTTCATGTCAGTGCCATACTGTCTTAATTACTGTAGCTTTGTAATATATATTAAAATCGGGAAGTATGGTGCTTGTAGTTTTCATTGTATAAATCCTTCAGTTTCTTAGTTTGGTTTATTTCTTTCCTTCTGATGCTATTGTAAATAGGATTATTTTCATAATTCCCTTTTTGGTTAGCTTTTTGGTAGTGTATTGAAATGCAACTGATTTATGTACATTGATTTTGTATGCTGCAACTTTACTAGATTTGTTTATTGGTTCTAACCATTTTTGTGGAGGCTTTAGGGTTTTCTATATTTAAAATCTGGTCATCAGTGAACGGGGACCATTTTACTTCTTATTTTCCATTTTAGACACTTTTCTTTTCCTTGCCTAATTGTTCTGGCTAGGACTTCCAGCCCCATGTTCAGTAGAAGTGGAAAGAGCAGGCATCTGTGCGATCACCCTTCCAGTCCATTCTACACACAGTAGCCAGGGTTATCTTTTCAAATTGCCAATGAGTTCATGTTGTCTATCTGATTATAACCTCCGGTGGTTTCCCAGTTCTCTTAGAACAAGATCAAAACCCTCCACATGGGTTGTGTGTCCTGAAGCACCTGCCCCTAACCCCCACTCTACTCTATCCTCCCCACAAACCCCTCTTTATGCCTTTCTGGGCTCTGACTCCACTTTCAGTTCCTTGACAGTGTCATGCTCTTTCCTTCAACAGGGCTTTTTGGTACATGCCACAGTGCTTAATGCTGCCATCCACATACTCTGCAAAGCCCCTCCCAGTCCCTTCTCCTGCTAGCTCAAGCATCACTTCCTCAGGGAGACTTTGCCGACACCCGCTCTAAGGTAGCCAGGTTCATTGTCATGTTCTCTCAGTAAACCACGCCCCTTTCCTTTAGACCACTCATCCTAATTTGAAGTATTTGTATATTTACTTGATGAAATACAACTTTTCTCCCTAAGAGCGACATGATAACAGGAGCCATATATTTCATTATTCATGATTATATTCCCAGTATCTGCCACAGAGCTTGGTAGTTGCTTATTAAATGTCTTCTAAATTAATTGCTGAGTAAGATATAACTTCCTCTATGCAATCTTCCAGACTGTGCTGTGTGGAGTTAGTAACTAACTCCTGTCTTTACGCTCATCTGGCACTTCATATCCAACTATCACTTTCCCCATCTGTAAAATGGGGCTAACCACATGTCACAGTGTTGAATAGAAAGTTAACTATGATGATGGACATGCTCATCGCAATGGCTGTCATTCAGGTCATTCAGTGGGTGCTCAAAAAAGCGCTTGTTTTCTTTACAATCATACTTAAATCTTTTAAGCGTGAGCCCTGTAAAGGAAACAGGCCTCACCTCACTCATTTCATTAGCCCTCATAGAGCCTTGCACGTAGTAAGCGAGCCCCCAAGAGTGCTCCATGTCTGAATGATGGAACTGAGACATTAGTTGATATTCTCCCTGGCTGTCTTTTCTAAGACTAAATCCTTAATTGCCTCATCTTCCTGTGAAGCATCTTTTCTGATCACAACTCTTGGCACTCCCTGGCTAATTCATTTTTGATCGACTGGATTGCTCTACAGTTAAATTCCGGTGCACTGCAGCCTCTAGAGTTCTCCTCAGCACTGGAAGGCAGTCTGGCTCATTTGAACAAATTGCTTAAGATGTTAAATTAGATTTAGTCGTACTTAGGAAGAAGAATTTAAAAAAAGGAAGAATATCAATTGTCTTCATATCTACAATCTTCCCAAACTGCCTTATTTTACTACTGACAGCTCCCAAGGCATGTTTTGCATTGTGACTGTGACTTGTCCTGAGTAGGAGATTTTAAGTAATTTTTACTGTCATCAGCCAAATCACTGAGAAGGTACTAGATGTTTGGCACCACGCTCACAGCATAGTAGAACTATTCCTGACCTCAAGATACATACACCGTGGTTGGGGTAGTCCATTAATTGACTGTTAACATTATTACTTTGCCTACTCATGCTTTTCCCTTTCACCTATCCCCATCCACTGTGCATCTAATTAAATCCTATTTATTCTCTAAAACCCAGCTCAGATATCCTCTCTTCCCAGAAATGTCTCTATTATTTCACAAAAAATTAATGACTCCTTCAATTGGATTAAATCTGTATCTTGAACGTACTTCTATTTTTATACTCAACAGTCTGTGTTATTTTGTTAAATATTTCTCTTCCTTTTGGGAGTGTAAGATTCTTTAAGGTAGGGGAATAATTAATCTTCTGCACTTAATATGGTGACTAGAATACAGTACATGCTTAATAAATGCTTGTTGAACTGAGTTGACAAGTTTATTTGACTAAAAAAATCATTTATTGTACATCTACTGTGTGTTAGGCGCTATGGACACAGATATGAATAGTATCTATACCCTGCCTTCAGGAGCTTGTGTTGTGTGGGTTTTTTGGGGGGAAGGGTGGGGGGGAATGACAGATACACATAGAAAACATGAACAAAGTGTCATAAATGGAATCACAGAGGTGCATGTGAAGTGCTATGGAAGCCCAGAGGGGAGTGGCTAACACATAAATAGGAAATAGACACATAACAGTGAGGCTGTGAGTAAATACTTAGAAATGCACCACTAATAATGTAGACGAGGCACAAATTGGTGTGACTGGGATGATCAAGGCAAGGTTTGGCCTAATTCTTTGATATTCTGGGTATAATTTGACTTACATAAGCAGAAGTTCCTTTTATCACAATCATGTCAATGTTGCAAATTAAAATATATGATATTTGTCCACACTAAAGAGAATGAATCTAGGTGTAAGAGTGTTTCAAGCCTGGGGGAGCTGACAGCTGGATGGTTCTGGGCCAATTTAGCAACATGAGAGTACTATCAGGGCTTGCCTCTGAAACTGTTGGTTGTGGTTTACAGCTTGAACATTAAAGAATACATAACTAAATAAAAAGGAAAGAGTTCATTCTGGAATTACACTCTGAACGACAGAACCTGGTTTTGCTGGTTCCCCCAACGTGATGAGGCATGCACCCTGCTAGGAACCAGGCAGAGCAACTTTCCTTTGTCCAGGAGTGGCTGCCGTGCTAACAGGAACAAGAATGAGCATGGCTCAGGCTTCTGGCTTCCCGCTGGAGAGCTGGTGCATTCGCATTGGGCAGCAAGTGGGGGCTGGTACCCTGTCCTTGATTCAGGAGAGGATGCTCAGTAGGAATTTGCCACTGCAACCATAATGAATGGGCTTCATGGGCTTGGTCAGTGGGGGTCAGGTGGCCCTGGGAGGTTCTGAGCACTGTGTGCAGGCCAGGATGCAGAGAGACACACCCCAGCCAAACATACACATGCATGGATGCTCCTCTTCTGTAAAATGATGGTGTTGGCAAGTGCTGAAGCAGGATCTCATAGTAGAAATATCAAAAATGGAAAATAAGGAGGTGCAGCCCTAAGTCCCACCACAGGCTGATAATGTGGGCAGAACCGTGCATGAGTTTTAAATACTCCTCAGGCACCTGTTGCTTAAGGTCTGCGATAGAGGAAGGGATAGAAGCCCATTCATTGTGAAACCACTCTCCTCTAACCTGTGCCACCTTTGGGTCACTCCTGACTTTACAAGGGTATATAGACTTTTTGGTAGGGGAAAGTGTTTGGGGAAGATGGCCCAATCCTTTTCCTCCAAGACCTACTTCAGAGCCACTTAATCCTCTAAGCCTTCTGCATTTCCCTTCTTTTGTTCTCCCTCCGGCTCTTGGGAGGGGAAACCCTGTGTCCATCTTCCCCTGCAAGCTGCAGTTGGGGGCATTGGCAATCAGAAAGAGGAGGCATGGCAGGGAAGACAGTGGTAGCTTCGGTCCAGTTCCTTTTATTACCCCTTTCCTTTAAAGGCCCACCTTGTTTCCAGAGCCCTGATTGTATGTGCCTGCACGGGTCATTTCAGGGCTCTTCTCTGGAGGGCGGAAGAGGCCTTGGGCTCCCCCAGAGGCTGGGCTGTGCTGCCAACGGGATTGATGTCGAGGCAGAGTGTGGGAGGAAAACTGCAGGGCACAAAAGAGCAGCAGCTGGCTTGTCTTCCATGAAGCATTTGCTGAGCATTTGGTAGAGATCAAATGACTTTTTAATCCTCATAACCTTCCCCAAAAGATAGTATTAGCATTATCTTACAGATATGAAAATGGAGCGGTCAAGAAGTGAACTTAGTTGCTGGGTTTACACCTTTACTGGGATCAGCTTGCTTGATTGCTTTAAGGAAGATACCAAAAATAGCTCTTTGTGCATGAACCCACGTGTTATGCATGGCCTGAAATGGAGCCAGAAGCTGACAGAAATAAAGGTGGCTGCAGGGAGTAGGCATTCTGGCTTTTTGTTTCTCCTTCGTGGAGATTTCCATGCTCTCAGCTTGCCTGCTCCAGTCTTCCCTTGAGCTGACTGGCCAGCTCTCCCTACTTCCCTAATCCATACCCAAAGGGGCAAGTGAGAATGGTTTGCTCATCTTCACTTCCCCAGGAAGGCAGAGCTCAGCTGCTAGGATACCTCACTGGGCCTTGAAAACGGTGATGTCTACATTTGAAAAAAAATTGTTTTATTATGATCCATTGTAAAAAAACACATTTTACATTATAACTAGCTGCACGTATACATACATGTCATAAGGTAAAGCTGTAAATTCACACACATAGACACAAACACACAGATATACAATCACACACACCCACATATATAAACATGTTTTAGAAACATATATAACTGAAAAACATTTTATGAAACAATGTTACAGTCAAAGTACTCTGATATTTTCCATTCTTTTCTATCCAATTAGAAGTACTGCTCATTATCCACCAAAGTGATTTCATTACCCACTAATGAGTTGAAACCCTCGCATGGAAGAACGCCGATCTCCCTGTTGGAAGGGCCTCGGGGCTCAGTCCTTGGCCCTCTCCCACTCTTTCTCTCACTCCCTTTTGATGATCTCATCAAGTTTTATGATTTAAACACCATATATACTGATGATTCCCAAATTTACATCTCCAGCCAGGGCCTCCTTCCCCATCTCCATACTCACATATCCAACAGCCTGTTCTTAAAGTCCAGTGGCAGCTCCAACTAGATCCTGACCCTCACCCCCACACCTACGCTTCCTTCAGCCCACCTCAGCAAATGGCACTTCCATTCCTCCAGATGCTCAGGCTAAAGCACTTGGAGATCTCCCTGACCCCATACCATATCCAATCCACCTTCAGATACTCTTGGCTTCAAACTACATCTAGAAATCAACAACTCCACCACCTCCACCACCTCCATTCTGCTTCAAGCACCATCATCTCTCTCTCAGGTCAGTCTAACAGCCTCTTAGCCAATACCCTTGCTTCCACCTCTTCCAGAGACCTTTAAACATATGTCAGATCATGTTGCTCCTCTGCTCAAAACTGTTCAGGAAATCCTCATCTTATGCAGAGTGGAACTCAGTCTTCCCCACGGCCTTCGTGGACCTCCGCCATGGGGTTCCTGTGACTCTCCGGCCTCGTTCTTTGTTGCTTTCCACATCCCCCATGCACTCCACCCAGTGGTTCCTCACCCACACCAGCCCACACCTGCCTCTCGCTATTTGCTCTTACTATCTCCACTGCCTGAATCGCTCCTCTAATTATCCACATGGATCACAATATTAGTCAGGTTCTCCAGAGAAACAAAACCAACAAGGTGTATGAATAGAGAGAAGGAGATGTTTGCTAAGGAATTGGCTCATGCAATTATGAAGACTGGCAAGTCCCAATATGCGGTCAGCAAAGCTGGAGATGCAGAAGAGCTGATGTTTCAGTTCAGCTCTGAAGGCAGGGAAAACTGATGCCCCAGCTCAAAGGCAGTTAGGCAGGAGGAAGTTTCTGTCATTGGGGGAGGCTCAGCCCTTGTGTTCCATTCAGGCCTTCAATTGATTGGATGTGGCTCACCTACGTTAGAGAGGGCAATCTGTTTTACTCAGCCTACTGACTCAAATGTTAACGCATCTAAAAACACCCTCACAGAAATATCCAGAATAATGTTTGACCCAATATCTGGGTACCCTATACCCCAGTCAAGTTGACACACAAAATTATCATGCTCACTTCGTCATCTCCTTTAGGTTTCTGCTCAAATGGTGCTTTATGAGAGAGGCTTTCTCTGGCCATTTAGATATAATGGTATCCTTCTTCCCTCCCATGAGTCTTTAAATCCCTTACCCTGCTTTCTCTTTTTCCAAAGTACTTATAATTAGTGTATTATAAATGTATTATTATTTTTATTTATTGCAATCTACTCAAGACTATAAACTCCAAGAGGGAAGAGACTCTCTTCTGTTTGCAGCTGTATTTCCAGTGTGTAGAACAAGACACATTATTACATGCTGGACATACAATCATCACTCAAATAATATTTACTGAATGAATGAATGACTCTCTAGCTGGACAATAAGCAAGTGGTTCTTGGGTTAGATACTTGCCCTGATCCAGCCAGTGGCTACCTCTTGTAAAAAATAGCTGTCTTTGTTCCCTGAACTGGGTCAGTCCCTGGTAGGACTGAGTTAGCCAGGAGGGGCCCCGAGCATAGTAAGTCCACATTCACTGAATTGCATGTATAATAAACCACATCTTTTATTTCCTTGGCATGGACTGTCACTGCTTTTGTGTTCTTTGTAAAGTCCCATGAAAAACAAAGTTACGAGAGCCACAAGAAACTTGAAGATGGTAGGTACATCAGAGAAGGGAGAGACTGAATCCAGCTAGTGGAACAGAGTCTCCTTGTGTAGAAGGGGTATCTTAGCTGAGCCCTGATAGAAGGATTCGGGACTGGGGTGGGTCTGAGCAGAAAAGGCACGTCAGGCCAAAGAATAAATACAAGCATAGAGAAAGGAGTGGGGACGTGCACCTGTAGGTGAAAAACAGTGAGTAGTGCTGCTTAATGGAGCATTTTGTAAATACCAATTAAAGATAAATGATGAGTGTAAGATCAACAGGAAAATTCAGGCGAGATACAATTCAAGTCCCCAAGTTTTATTTTCCGATGAGGTAGTTTGATGGCCTGGATTACCCAGATCCTTGCCTCTCTTCCCCATTTTGGTAAGCTCTACATCAAGGCAGGAAAAAGCTTAGAAATCTCTGCCTCTCCTGTTCAGGACACCTTTGATGTTCAGCAGGTCCAGGTGAGATCATGGTAACTCCGAGAAGTAACACAAGCCTGCATTTGCAAAACGCTTGCCTTCACAGTTCTGAGTGTTTAATTAGTTGATTCTCACATCTTTGGCTGCACAAGGGCACCTGAATAATGCTCACCACAGCATCAGCTTTCTCTGTGAAGTATAGAGGGTAAGTGTTTGAACAATTTTCAGTGTGACAGAGCCATAATTTCCCTCTCAGTGTTCAGTGATTTCACTACTTCTTCAAATTTATCCAGACTTGCTAAAGAATTGCACAAGCAGTTGCTATGGTATTATTTTTTATTTTCCTCTTCCTAAAAATTACCAAATTTTCATCATTTTAAGGACCTCTTGGAAGAAAGAAGATTAAAATATGTTCTTAGCTTACAGATCTCTTTCTCTATATTTTTTTCTTTCTTTCTTTTTTCTTCTGCTTATCTCTATTTCTGTGTTTGTTTCTTTGCCTGTCTCTCTATCTCTGTTCTCTTTTCTCCACTCAAGGTCTCTGAGACATGATGGAGTGGACTGCATGGGAAAGAATACTTGAGAGACAATGAGGAGGGCTGGGACCTAGGTTCCAGCGCCAGCTTTGCCACTTAATAACTGGACATCACCAGACAAGTTGCTTAGGGTTTCTGAACCCTGTTTTTCCTGAATGTACAGCAGAGTTGCCCACAGATCAGGGAGGCAGGGTGATGTCATGAAGAGCAAGAAATTCTAGTTGGGATCAAAAGACCTAGGTTCTCCTGTGGTCCCTGTCAAAGCAACCTTGTCGCCCTGAGCAAGTTCTTAAACCTCCTGGCATCTCAAGTTTCTCACCTGATAGAATGAACGTAACACAATCTCTAAAGAGAGAAAAGAGGGAGTAACCTAGCAGGGAGTATCATGGCTTTGCATTCAGGCAGGCTGGGGTTCAGTTCCCACTCATTACTAGCCATGTGTTCTTGGGTAGGTTACTTAACAATAATAGTTAATATTCCTTGTGCATGTTTCACATACCAGACACTATCCTAAAGATTTCTTTGGATTATCTCAATGATCCTTCCTAATTTGATGAAGAGGGTGTTATCATTTTATTTATCTTATATACAAGGGAATGGGGCTCTGGGAGGCTTGAGTAACTGCACAAGCTCAAAGAACTAGGACATGGCAGAGCAGGGATGCAAGTCTAGCTCTTCTCACTCTACAGCCCACATTCTTTGCCACTGGGCTATCATGACTCTAAGTCTCTGTTTGGGCATGGCAAGTTCACAAGTAAAATTACTTGTATAATAAGCACTAAATAGTTATACGGTTATTGTGAGGATTAGTTGAGATGCTACATACAAATGGTTTACCACAATGTCTCATATAATTCTGTAGTATATGTCAGTATGTATATATATATTCCACCTTAAATATTTAACTTTGGGACATAATGGGGTAAAATGTGTACATTGCAGGTATGTGAATAAGTGGTTTGCAACATTTTACATGCTCTGCAAGGCACTGTTGTGATGACACTCTCTAATATTCCTTCTAGCTCTTAATTCAGACCTTTGTGACTCATTTTCTCTAGGTTGTCAGCTCCAGTGGAAGTTCCCAGGCCACTTTATGCAGTGGTGATGAGTGTTTCCAGAACACTTTGACTTCTGTATTAATTCAATGTGAGAAAACATAGATCTCTATGGAAAGACACCTCTGTGGTTTCTTTTTAAACTCTGTACTTCCACCATACCTTGCAGCTACACCACTCAGAACAACCTGCACACAGTATTCCATTTATCTTCAGAATCATGAGTCACAGATCAGTTACTGAAGTTGGGTCTCATGTTCTGAAAAGGAAAGATGTATCTTGAGAAGCAAGGGAGAAGAAAAGTGAGTCAAGAAGCTTTGAACAATTTATGCAAAGGTCACAAGTACAAGACCAATCTTTAACCACTTATTCCTTCAAAAATACTTATTAAGCCCTTATGCAATACTAGGCACTGGAGAAACAAAGTCAGGTAAGCCTTGCTTCCTGTCCTGGAGGAGAGGAAGATAAAGGATTTCCTATTTATTGCTTGCTTGTTTTGAGCTGAGCACTGGGCTAGGAGTTAGTTGTGGGGGACAGGCCCAAATTGTTACCAAATGGAATGACAGCTTCTGGAATTTCAGTCCTGCAGTACATGTGGGGCCAGCAGGGAAAGTGTCCCAACAGCTATTGTCAGATCTTCCATTGCCAGCCTTAGAGAGGAGGATGATCAAGTTTTCTGCTTCCTGTGTTGTCTTAATTCATGTGTGTGTATTTGTTCAATTCAATGGCTAAAAGTTCAGGAAATCTTAAAGGTCTGGAGGGTAGAGCCACCTCAAAGGCTGCCACAGGTGCTAAAACATGGCAGACCTGGCCTTCTTCATGCAGATGCAGGAAGGACTCTCTGCAGCAGCCTGGCTTGGCTGAGAAATTGTAGGACAGACTTTCAGGATAGGCTGCCCACAGTATTCCTAAACATGGGTCTCACCACATTGCCCCTCTGCCCAAAACCCTTCTGTAACTCCCCTGGTGTAGAAAAGAGGCAATGTCCTGAGATGGGTCTTGGGCTGTCCTCTGTAGGGCCCTAGCCTGTGTTTGTAACATCCTTTATCACTCAACCACCTGTCCCTTACAACTCCAGCCATGCATCATCCCACTTCCTCCTTTCAGGAATTTTTTTTTTTTTTTTTTTTTTGCTTTTGCTCACACAGTTTCTCCAATCAGCTAAGGCTTAACTCAAATGCCTAGTGTTCCAGGAGACCTCAGATCTTCCCAAGTGGAATGAATCAGTCTCTCCTCTCCCTTCTCACAGCACTTTGCTGACGCTTCTGAAATACCACAAAGCACAGCCTGCCTTTGATTATGCCTGGTCATGAAGGCACATTCCTCAAGTATGAGACTTGGTCCTCGTGGACTCCTCCTCAGGAATAGAACCTTGCTCATGATATGTACTAATAAGGGTTTGTGGAATTGACTAGCAAACTGTGAAGTGTGTACAGGGGCTCCAGTGCCCATGTAGTCATTGGCTTGTGCACCTTCAGAATCATTCTCCTGCTCTGCTCTGGATTGCAGAGATCTGATCCTCGCAAACCACGATTTCCAGGCTCCTTTGAAAACCACACTTCCCAGGGTCCTGGCTCAGGTTCTGAGATCATATCACATAGGCATCAAGAAACCTAGATGCTGATTCTGGCTCTGACCCTAAGTATCTTTGGGTAACTCACAAAATTTCTTTGGGCTTTAGGTGGCTCTTTAATAAAATGAAAATGCTGAATTGATATTCTATAAGAGCCTGAGCATCTATCTATCTATTCTTCTTTTGTCTATATACTCATGAAACATGTATTGAGCCCTTCTCCTGTGCCAGGTGACAGAGATACAGAAGTAAGCACAGCATGGCTTCTACACTCAGTAAGCTCACACTGGAGCAACAGAAGTAGTTTTAGAAGGAAAACGATGTAAGTGGACAAATTCTTTAGAATAAATGTGTTCTTTAGTCTGCTGGACTAAACTGGGGTGGGGGGGGGCGGTGGACAACAGGAGCCAGTTTCCCAAGGGCAGAACAAAAGCTATGGATAGAAGTCAGAGAAAGTCTGATTTCATCTCAGGATGACAGGTGGATTTTCTAACAATTAGAGGAACACCACAGTGCATTATAAGGTAGTGATGTTCCCGTCAGCAAACATTCAAGAATGAGTTGGATGATGCCCTAGCAGGTAGCAGAGAAGCACTTTCCTGCTTTGGGAAGATAGAATAGATGGGTAAGATGTTTTCTTAATTCTAAGTTAGTCTATGATTCTAAAAGTCAATGTTTCCATGCTTCAAATGTGTTCGACATCGTTTTAAAAAAGTAGGAAGATCTTATCTTTTATTTAAAGATAAGATCTTTATAAAACCACTAAAATTGAAGTCACTGTGGTTAACGTGTAGGGACCCACTGTCTTAACCTTCCCCTCAGTTCCTACAAAAAATACAGCCCCAGCCCCCCACTTCCTCTCGTCTCCTTGGCCTTACAGCCTGCACATGTAGTCCCCTTCTGCATTCCCCGCCCTTGGCTGAGAGAGGTTAAGGACCCAGCTTGATGCCAAGGGACTCTGCAGCATATGGCCCTGACTCCAGGGCTGGCTCTGACTTTGTCATGCTCTGGTGCTGGGCTGCCAGCAACTGCTTCAGCCTCATCTCCACCTTCCTGATTCTTAGTGGCCTGCAGTCTCCATCAAGGCACACATCACTTCTCTTCCTACTTCACCCTCCCCCACCCCATCCTCTTCTTTTTCCCCAGCCCTGAAGGCCTTCATTATTGTGCAGGAACTCACATTTGCTGTCCGCTGATCCAGGCTTAATGCTCATGCTTGATCCTCACATCAAAGCTGAGAGTCCAGCATTAATATCTGTACCTACGTCACAAATTTAGCCTGAGAGAGGGCAAGTGACTTGCTCACGGTCATGCAGCTGGGAAGCAGCTGAGTTGAGCTCACATGATCCAGCTCTGCCTGACCCTGGAGCCTATGTTCATTCCACACTCAGTGGCAAGCTGGTCCCTCTGGAGCCTGGGCCCTGCCTTGCTCTTCGTGGGTGTCCTTTCAGGTGGCAAGGCCTCTCATTGCTCCAAGACAAATTTCCTACCTGGTTTTCTTGAGTCTCAGCTCTGAATTCCATTTTATCTTAATTTGTTTATATACTCTGACATTTATTAAGCCCTCACTCTAGCTACGAATGGTTTTAAGCACTTTACATGTATTAACTTATGCAATCCTTTTGAAAGACCTGTAAGGTAGGCATAATTGTTCCACCTATTTTACAGGTAATAAAACTGAGGCCCAGGGACATTGAGTAACATGGTTATACAACTATAAAAGGGCAGAGCCAATGCACACCTGGGCATCTGGCTCTAGAGCCTGATTTCCTAATAACTAAGTCACTGTATACAGAATTTTACCTGGCTGACTTATGTCCTTCCCACCACCAGACTCAGTGACACTGGGACTCCATCTGACTTAGTGACTGCCCCTCCCTGAAGGTGTCAAAGTGGTAACTACTCTACACAGCTGCTCTGACATGAAGACATTTTTTAATCAGGCTGATAAATAAATAAACAAACGGTGAAGCAGGTGTGTGTGTGTTTGTGTTTGATGGAATGGAGAACAGGGATATCTCTTCATCTATTACTTGGTAAGACACAATTTTTTCCATTTCCACTTAGCCATATCAGAATGTCTTGCTTTGCTTCAGCGAATGGCTGAAGGTGTGGGCTAACAAATAGATTGAATCTCTTGTTCCAAGTTTGGTTGATTTATGGTGGCTGCTTGGAGTCACAAGTTGGGAAGGATTCTGAGGTCACATTTGGTACCAGCAGGAAAGAGAGCTGTGATCTATTAATAATGTCTGCCATGAGCAAGAGAGGTGAAGGTGATGCACACAAGTTGTTTATCTGACATCCATGAACTGATTTCTTATCCTGACTTCCTGACTCTGCCTTATCTGTTATATCCTTAATCAGTTAAGTGTGGCCAGTCCTATCCTTATTCTAAGATGTGACCTGAGTTTTGCCAGGATCTCCATCCAGTTCCTACATGGATGGCCTTGATATGAATATGGTGCAGAATGGGGAGATAAGAAGATGGAGATAAAAGCGTTCTTTGGGTAGTATATTTTATCTTGGCATTCTTTCATAATTCAAACAGAACATAGAAGTTTTCATTAATAGCTTGGAGAATCAGTAAAGATCTTTTTCCTCAGTTATTGGAGACATGGCTATGCGATTCTTCCCTATAGCACTGTTCTGTATCCTATTCTGCCAGGAGTCATAGCAACAACAGCAGCAGCTCCACAGTTTGTTCTGGACTCTGTTTCTTCCCAATGCTCTTGAAGAGGTCCTGGTGGGCTGTGTGATCTGCAATGTTCTTCCCTCAGGTCTTCCCAAGGCTGAGTTTCCCTTATCTTTCAGGTCTGAATCCCCATGACACTACCTTAAACAGGCTTCCCTTCAGCACCCTATCAAATGATGTCTTCCTCAGTCATTCTCTATCATACTCCCTTATTGTATTTTATTCTATTCATATCTTGCATCATTGACTTGACTTATTTTTCTCATTGATTTGTTTACTTACTAGGTGTCTTCTCTTTCCTGTTTGTAATGCAAGCCCTGTTTTAAATTTTCTTGTTCACCCCTCTTTTCTGGTGGTTTTGACCATCTGGCATAAGCAAGACAATATTCTCTTGCAGTAAAATGGATCTTTAGAGTTTCTTATAATTCAAATGCTTCTCTGCTTTTGAAGATCTTTTCCCGTGATGTGTACTCACCTGGCCTCCAGCCTAAGTTCTCCATCAGATCTGTCATGTGCTGGAAATATCAGGTCTATGGTAGTATACTTTCTGAGAGTGAATTGTAGCTCTTCACTCAGGCAAACTTCCTGAACAAAACCTAGGAGTTCCATGAAGGCAGGAGCCCTTGTGCCCAGTGTTGTCCACACTGACTTTCTCGATACACTCCTTTGGTCATATCTCTTCCATATCCTTTCCAAAATCTTCAGTGATTACTCATTGCCCAGAGACTAAAAGTCTAAGGTCTTTAGATTAGGCACTTAGGCTTTTCAGATCTTCCTGGCTCTTGCTCTTTTGACTCAACATAGGACTAAACCTTGGCATGTTCTCTGAACATGCCTGGCATGCATTCTCTCCTTCATGAGGTTCTTGCTCAAGCATCATTCCTTAGGCAATCTGCCTTAGTTTCCCTTATCTTAGAATGGACGACTGTCCTACGGGCCCCTTGCAGCCTGACGTTCCTGCACACTCACACATGATTTTGAAATATACTGTTTACATGTATTATCCTAAATAATAAGCCTCTTGGGGACAAGTATTATGTCTAATTTACTTTTGTATCCTAGTAACTAGCAGAGTGTCTAGCCCAAATTACAGAAGTATGAATAGAATCACTCCATCATTTTTTACAAATAAAGAAACTAAAGTGCAGGGCATAAGTGTGTCTTGCCCAAATCCACATAGGTAGTTGCCAGCAGAATCAAGACTTGAACATCAATCTTCTATACTTAGAGAGCACACACTCAAATGTCAAAAGGGGCTGATTACATAAGGGCTAAAGCATATGAATAAAATACAGTTGAAAGTGGGGGTCCTGTCTATCTAGGAGAAGCCACCCATCAGCTCCAGATGACGATGGTCAGGTGGGCATATTGGTTCAGCTCTTCCACATGATCAGGCTCCAAGGAAAAAGTAGAAAATATTATTTGTGTGTGACATCTCACAACATTTTTAATTTTTCCAACTAGCTATAATGAAAACTACTTCATGGTCTAAGCACATTCCCTCTGTGAGCCAGATGAAGCTTCATCTGCCAATTAGTGACCTGTGCTCATTTCTATAGGACTTTCTTGAATATAGTATCATGGGTCAAGGAGCTCAGACCTGTAGAATGAGAGAGAAGTTCCAATTTCCTTTGTGGCTGACTTATTTAAAGCTACTGATATTGAGCTGATCTTAGAGCCTTCAAGGTGAGTGGGACAAACACCCTTGAGATTCACATGAATGCTCTGAAGCTGTATCAACTCCAAATGACAGTTTTCCTGGTCATTAAAAATGACCAAGAGCGCGAATGATGGTCTGCAAATGGGCTTTGCTGTGGATAAATGCAAATCAATACGAATTACAAAAGGGCCCCTGTGATGGATTGGCTGGCTGTCAAGAAAGATGAAATGCTGAAGAATTATTGTGTGTGTGTGAAGTGGGGCGTATTTCTCTGAAGGTCTGGCTCTTTGGAAATGGGTTGGAGGGTGATGTCCACGATCAGCTCTGCCTTAATGTAGGTACTGAGAGCCAGGCAATGGGAGTTTTGGCCACACTGACTTGAACATTCATTTATTATGATGAAATGAGCGAGTATTGACCTGGAGAACCTAAGGCATAGTATCAGCATATTAATAACAGGTCATTACATGCTATATCTAAATGCTAGGGTTGAAATGATTGCTGTCCTTTCAAATATCAAGGAAATGGTGTCATTGAGATTTGCAATTATTGCTCCCAGGTTATCATGACTACTTTCAAATTGGAGTTCAGGGAGTAAAGGAGAATAGCATGGAGTCAGCATGGGTTTATATCTTAAGTTCACTATTATTAGCCTTATATCCTTGAGTATGTTGCTTAAACCATCTTCAGTCTCAAGTTTATAATTTGTAAAATGGGGATAACATTTTCTTCTTAGGTGTGTTGGCAGATGGCATTTGTCAATATACCTTGCACAATGCCTGGTACAAACTGGATGTTGAATGTATGTTCATTTCCCTTCCCCTATCAGTTCCCACAGCACTCTGTCTGAGCCACGTTTAGGACTTCATTGGTTTTCTACCTGAATTTCTCTAGTCACTTCTGTCCATATATTCCTTTGTTAGGCAATGATTTCTCTTACAGCTGAGTTTTTTAAAATGTTTTATCTTTTCATCGTTCACAGGGTCTGCCCACAGTAGGTACCCAATTACTATTTGTGGCATTAATGGATCCACGACTAAAGGCACAAGGGCTGCGGAAGTCTTGGTCAGCATCTTCCCTGCCAGTCATTTGTGCCATGAAGTTGCTCTATTATAGCAGGCCAAATGAATCAGGATAAGCAGGTGCATCTGCTGCTCCTGGTGCATGCAAGCTTTCCTAACTCATCACCTGTTCTAAGTGTGGACTAATGGCTACTGAGATGCAAGTAGAAGTTATAATTTCTATGACTAAGAGTCGAAGATAGAATATAGGAAGCTTCCTTGAATAAATGACTTCTGAGGTGGGCCATAGAATATCAGGGAGGTTTTTCTAGGTAGAAAATAAGAAATGACATTATAGGCAAAAGAAACAGTCTGTACAAGGGTAGGAGGTATGAAAATAGAGGGTGTGTAGCTAGAGGAGCAAGGGAACTGGAATTTTTTGAGCACCTACTATATGCCAAGAGCTTTTTATCTGTTACCACATTTCATTCTCTAACTCACCTTGCTTGGGAGGCTAATATTATCCTTCCTATTTTAAGGGGAGAAGAAAAAATTGTGTTAAATGTTTAGGAATTTGTTGAGACCACATAAGCACAAAAGTGGCTGAGCTGGATTTTGAACCTAGGCCTGTCTTACTACAACCTTTTCCTTCCCATGATATGTGGTGAAGGACAGGAAGCAGAGGGTTAAGGGACTAGAATTAACTGACGATTCCCCAACATACTATTGTCAACTTCAACCCTGAAGATGAGCACAGGTGTCTGCTCCTCTGAAACTGTGTTCCTTTTCAGTTTTGAGAATTTCCCATTGGTTTGAAAAGTGATCCTCAAATTTTCAGAAAGGAATGAGATCGGGCATGTGAGGAAAGAGATCTATTTTCATACACAGGGCTTGTTTCATTTTGCAAGTTGTAGCCAAATTGCCTGAACTATTTTCATACTTGGATTTCAGACAACTTGCTGAGATCCATATTATCTGATTCAGGGTGTCTTTGTGCAAAGTCTTTTCATTTTATCAGGTGCATTTCACTCCATCAAAGCCCAGGCTATTTGCCCTGGTGATGCCTTGAAAAATCGGGTTCACAGTTTGAATTGGAGCTGGAGAAAGGCATTTCCACAGGTTGTGTAAGTCCAGGTGCATAAGGGCTCCTGATAGAGCATCTCTGTGATTTGGGGGTCCATCTTTTATCTGATGTGATGATCTTTTAGATTACATAGGCCCCCAAGTTCTGATGGCAGACTGAATTGTCACACTATCTTTTTCTTAAGTGCACTCCTTGGAGTGACTTTATTAAATTAGATGTAGAGACTTCATTTAATAAGGGCAGGCAAACAAATGGATACTCAGCAAAGCATAAAAAGTCAACAGAAAGGCTACCCTTTTCAGGAGAGCAGACTTTAAGGACAGACAAACTGAACTTAGAATCCTTCTTCTCCCCTTTCTACTGTGTGAGAATGGGTGAACATTTCAACTACTATATAGCTTTGTTTCATCAACAAAAATATAGGATTAATAATACCTTCCTATGAGATTTACATATAATAGCATTTGTGAAGCTCTAAGTACATTTCCTGGTATATACTGCCCCCACACCCCAATCCCTATTTGGGAAAAAAGTTAACAAGTAATTAAAGTGATATTTTTATATTAAAACAAAGACATGCTTTATGCAGTAGATATCAAAATTTACATGACATTTTAGGATAAATAAAAGAAAAAACAAATTTCAAGCTTGCAGCCGTTGCCTTGAGCTAAGCCTCAAGACCTCTAGAGAGAGATAGTTTTGTCTTTTGAAGGGATTTGGTGGAAGAGTTCAAGCTGTGGTCCAGTCTTCCAACCATTGATGGAAGAGTTTAATTGCTGGCCTCTGATTCTGCTTACACATTTAGGTATCCTTTTCCTAGATGGAATGTTAAAATTGTCTCTATGAATAGTTATACAACCACTTCACTGAATCATGGGATTACACAGAACTCAAAGGAAGCTTTTATCATGCCAGATACATTTTACTCTACCTGCCACATGCCATAATGGGCTCATGTAAGTTCTGGAAATTGGTCTGCTGCTTGGCAAGAGACCCAGAGACAAGCATTTCCACAGGTAACCATAGTTCAGGCATGAGATGGAACTTGTTTAGGGTCTAATGGCAGGACTAGATACATGAAATTTGTGACAATCTTGGTGAAAATGTGCTTTCCACAGAATTTAGATGGGCTTTTGAGCCAGTCTCATAGTAATGTTAAGGGGCAGGGGACCCATAGGTGATCTCTTGGTCACACAAATGTTTGATATAATGATTAAATGTGGAGACTCAGGAGTCTATGTTGGAGTTCATATTTTGGTTTGGAAATATTGGCAAGTTACTTAACCACTCAGAACCTCTGTTTTCTCCTCTGTAAGGCAGGGCTTATATTAGTAGTTACTTCATCAGGCTGTGATGAAGATAAGAGAAGAACAGAGCTCTCAGCATGGAGAGTGGTCCATGATAAGTACTCAGCAAATAGTAACATACCTCTCCCCTCAGCCCCCAACTACTAATACTTCAACTAACCATAACAACAACATATGGCTGATTGTATTCTTCCACATCTGCAGCACTCTTTACTTATGCCTCTCTTAAGATTCTTGTTGTATTCTCCTTTGAACTAGCAGTGTCCGTGTCCTGTCTTCTCCAAGCCACCTTCAGCACAGTGACCTCAACCAATTTTTCACTGTGCACTTCCAGCACTGGGCTCTCCTGTTTGGGGACTCTGGACAAACTCCTTTTGCTACCTGCGTCCTCACCCCCAGACAAAGAGCACTTGGCCATGGCGCTTCCTTTCTCTGGTCACCAGTTGCTTCTTAGTTGAACCTACAGACCTAACACTTGATGTTGATGTAACAGATTATATTTCAATCTTTTCAATTTAGGCAAAATATGTTTTGAAATGTGAGTGAGAAATTGACTTTAGTTGTCTATTTTAGTAGGGTTAGTGGTTTATACTTGTATCTGGGCCATTTAGTCCTGACACATGGATACTTTTACTAAGATCAAAGCTACACCCAGATCACTCATGAATTTTTCTTTGCAGCCTGAGCCACAAGTCATGCACCAGATCTGAGCTCTGGCAGTAGCATTCAAGATGGGTTTCAGAAATGCCATTTCCTTCCTGTCAAGATGAGACAGGGGCTGGTTTCTTGGGGAACTGCAGGCTGCCAGGACATCTCCATAGCCCCTTTTCTATCATAAGAGTGGGCAGCTTGTGTCATGAGGAGTGAGAAGTGGAACCCTTAGCTCTATGTTCTGGCTAAAGATTCTCCTCTTCTTTTTGGGGCCTGAAGAGGGAAGGAGGCGCCTGTAAAGCTGTGTTCTCTGTACAAAGCCCTTCACTTAGAGGAAAAAGAACCTGCACCTGGGCCTCTTTCCGGAACTCAAAGGTTAATCTCTGATGGACTCTCTAGGTGATCTGCAGGAAAGGTCCTGGCATGTGGCAGGCACTCAGAAAATGGCAGCTTTTAATGATCAGTGCTGATTCTCGTTGGTAGTTCAAAGTTGAAGTAATATTATAATTCAATTTTACACATAAGGAAAGGAAAGTGCATTTTAAACGTTAATTATTATAAAAACACTACTACAATGATTACTTTTCAATGTTTGGAAACCATTGAGAACCAGTTTATACACATTTTGTATTCCTTTTCTTCAATAATAGTCACATGGAACTTAATATATTAAGCATTGTTATTAGCAACAGACACTTCATTGCAACCAATGAGAAATCAGTAGAGTTCACCTATACGGGGTGCTGTCAGAATCCACCATGCAGAATCCCTTTCAGGCGTGTGTGCTGCCCTTAGGGACTCCTGGCTGCTCAGGAGCTCAATCCTTATCAGTGTGGCTTTTCCAGCTTCCTCCATAAAAAGTAGTAAGTGACAAGCCTGCTGGGGCAGGAAATAGTTTTGTGCTAATGAGTTTGTGCTTCACTGACGCTTTCCCATTAAAATCATGTTAACTGTGCCCCCCCCCCGTTAATCATCCCAAAATCAGTTTATTAATTAACTCATTTTGGGAAATCGCAATTTAGTCAGAGCTCTCCAGCTCATTAGCATGTTACCAGGACAGAGAAAATAGATGTCATTGAAATTCTTCCTTGCATGTTTAGCTCACTGGGGCACTGAGTCTTCTTCAGTCTTGTTGGTTTGTTCTTCCATTAATTCATTTGACAAAGAATTATTGGATATGTCCTAGGTGCCTGACTCTGCACTTGGATTGGGGATAAGAGATGGCAGGCCTAGCCTCTGCCTCAAGAATATCAGACACTTGGGGAAGCAAGATTTGTGAACTGTAAACAAGTGATAGGAGAGAAGAACATGGGCTGGTTGTGGTTCTAGCACTTTTTAGACCCTTTATCTTTATACCAGGTGTTGTCTCAGAAGCTGGAATTGCCTAACAAAGTCACGTCTGAGTCAATGAAAACTGGGTAAATGCATTTGTCTAAGGAACTCTGAGGTTTTCCAGCCCAATCTTCAGTTGTATAATAATATTATGAACAATAAAAACTAATATTAATTGAATAATTACTGTGTTACAGGCACTGTCCTAACTACATATAATAACTTATTTAATTAATAACAGTGCTTTAATAACTTATTTAAACAATAATAATGTTAGTGAGTTAGTAACTCATTTTGTCTTCATGATAGCCCTGTAAGGTAGGCACTATTAGTATCCCCATTTACAGATGAAGAAACTGAGGCATCTTGCATAGATCTGAATACAGGCAGTTTGACTCCAGAATCAGTTAAGAGAATGAGACCCAAGAAAGGAAATGGCTTGTCCCAAGTCACATAGAGAGCAGTGAGAACAGAACTCAGCCCTCCCCAATGGCCAAATCAATACTCTTTCTACCATTCCCTCCTATCTGTTTATAGAAATTCCCACCTTTGGATCAGAGCACCATCTCCCGAAGGTTTCTCATAAAATGTAATATAAAGCCTGTGCTCTTTGGGGGTAGGGTCCAGAAATAAAGGTTTGTGGTAGATTTTTTTCTGGGCTCTCTATTCTGTCTCGATGATCTATGTGTCTGTTTTCATGCCAGTACCATACTGATTAGACTACTATATCTTTGTAGTATATTTTGAAGCCAGGTGGTGAGATGCTTGAAACTTTTTTTCCCTTTGGATATTTGGGGTCCTTTGTGGCTCCATACAAATTTTAGAATTGTTATTTCTATTTTTGTGAAGAAAGTCATTGGTATTTTGATGGAGATTGCATTGAATCTGTAGATTGTTTTGGGTAATATGAACATTTTAACAATATTAATTCTTCCAATCCATGAACATGGGATATCTTTTTATTTATTTGTGTCCTTTTCAATTTCTTTAATTAATGTTTTATAGTTTTCATTGTAGAGGAAGACTACCCTACCTACATCAGATAGCATAAAAAAATATGTGTAATGAGCCACTGAGGTTTGGGGGATATTTGTTATTGCAATAAAACTTGACCTATTTTAATTAATGCAGATAAGTTCTATCATAATCACATTTTACAGATTATAAAATTAAGGCCTACTGAGGTGAAAAAGCTAGTAAAGGGGCAGAATCAGGATCCAAATCCTGGTTGGCATGATGTCATGGCTTGTGGTTTTTATATCATATCACAATTATGAGATAAAGGGAGAGAGGTAAGACAGAGAAATAGCAAAGAACTACAAGATATGGATTACACTGTGTAACTTTGGGTAGGGTTCTATAGCTCTCTGAGTTCTGTGTGCTGGCCTATGAAAGGGAAAGCTAAACATTTCTCACCCCCTCTTCCCATTATCTTTGGATGTTGGCCAAGAAGTTGAGTGGTGGTGAGGAAAACAGCAGTGGACTAGGGGTCCTGAGGTACCAAACAAGGCACCATAATATCCATCAGGCCTTTGAGGGCTGATGAAATGAGGGCTTTCTGTTAGGCTCCCACCTTAACATTTTCTTAAGAAACCTGTGATTCAGTAGTATTTCCTCCTTCCTTAGATATAAGTGACATGTGGGATCTTGACCACATCCTCCAGCTGCAATTATGAAAACCCACGTGAGTGGCAAATTAATATGCAATTATGATTTTGGCAAGCATTCCAAGGAAAACCAAAAGGGCTTGATTAACTGGCACTTTCACATGTGCCCATCCCCAAACAAATGGGACAAAACATTTTCAGATGTGCTCTGGCCCCTGAAAGCACAGGGGAGGCTTTTGTGATCTCAGGAGAAGACATCTTAACCGTGGTGATGGGAATTCAACCCAACAAGTATTTGCTATTTGGGTTTGCTATGCTTGAGTGGGAAATCACACCATTAAGAAACTTACAATGTAGAGGAGAGAATAGAAAAAAAATCCCACCACAATTAAAATAAAATGTCATAAGTCTTCCCCAATGGGATTCTTTTGGATCCAGTCAAAGGCTAGGGATTCAACCTATGTGGGGGAAGGTTGAGAAATTTGGGTCCAGCTCGGGGTTTTGAACTTGAACTGGGCAGCATGGAAGGCAGAGGCAAGACTCAGAGATGAGATTGTAGGAAGGCAGTTTGGGGCTCAACCCCAGCAAGCAATATGATTGTGAAATCTACTTCATACCATGTATGGTGCATTACAAATGCATTAAAGATTTAAACAGGGCAGGGCGCAGTGGCTCACTGCTGTAATCCCAGCACTTTGGGAGGCTGAGGCTGGTGGATCGCGAGGTCAGGAGATCGAGACCATTCTGGCTAACACGGTGAAACCCCGTCTCTACTAAAAATACAAAAAATTAGCTGGGTGTGGTGATGGGCGCCTGTAGTCCCAGCTACTTGGGAGGCTGAGGCAGGAGAATGGCAAGAACACGGGAGGCGGAGCTTGTGGTGAGCCGAGATCGCGCCACTGCACTCCAGCCTGGGAGACAGACTCCATCTCAAAAAAAAAAAAAAAAAAAAAAAAAAAAAAGATTAAAAGGAAAGAAAATTAGTAGAATATTTGTACAACCTCCGGAGTTATGGGAACCTTCCTAAGCATTACAAGAAATTCAGAAGCTTAAAGGAAAGTATAAATATATTTAAATGCATAAATATTTAAAATTTATAATGTGACCATACTATGAACAAAGGGCAAAAACTCAAAACAAAACAAATGATAGTCTGGAAAAATATTTGTAACACCTATGAAATAAGGTAATAGGGATCTAAGTTAATGTACTTGTGTACAAAATGATCTCATGAATTGACAGGAGAAAATCAAATTAATTTTTAAAAATAGGCAAAGGTTATGCACAAGCAATTCATGGAAGAGAACATCTAAATGGCCAATAAGCATGTGAAGGATCATTTTGGCTTGCCAGGAAAATAAAACTTAAAGCAACAATATATACCACTTTTCACTATCTAGATTGGCAAACATTGTAGACAGCAAAATTATCTACTTATAGGCAGAATGGAGAGCAACAGGTAGTCTCATACACTGCTGGTGGGAGGAGGAATTAGTAACAGTTTTGTAAAGTTACCTAACAATATCTTTTAAAATTAATATTACACATATCATTTGACCCCAGATGTGGGTCCATCCTACACTAAAAAATAGCAGTATGCAAAGATTTATGTAAAATAAAATTTATTGCAGCAAACAGCACAAAATATCAACAAAAGAAACTTGAAAACGATTTGACAATCATTACTCTGGGAATCATGAGTAAATAGTAGTATATTTATATGTATTATGGAATAATATGTAGCTATTATATCAGTTAGTTTTATATCTTCTTATAAATTTTGACCTGGAGCATTCTTGCAAGATACTGCTAAATGAGAAAAGCAAAAGTAACGCATATATCGGAATTCTGAAGGTAAAAACAAATAATAGCAACAACACTATTTGTACACATATGTATATTTTTATGGGCATGATGTAAGGTGCTGACACAGTAGTGAGATGAAGTGTAAATATTAGATTTTTACTTATTCATTTTTAATTAGAATGCATATAAATTGCTTTTGTAATTAAAAACTTAAATAATGGGAATACAAAAAGAGAACCCCTGAGAATGAATAAATTATAATAGTTATTAAACAGACAAAGATAATGAACTCACCATCACAGGGAGAATTCTGGAAGAGGCTAGTGGACTATACGTGGGGATGGTGTGAAGGGGATTCCTGCTCTGGGCGGGAGTTTCATTTCAAGACATTTAAATTCCCCTCTAGTTCTAAGAATCTTCATTCTTAGAATGAAGGGTCACAGCAAATCAACAAAGGGGTGACGTTCGACGGGGTGGAGTGACTCAGGTAGAGGCGATTCCCCAGTTAAGTCAGTGAGGGTGAGGTTACACACTCTCATATTTCATGAGCAGTAGGTTGCTGGTGGCCTTTAAAGGAGCAGCCTCAGCAGGTCTGTAGCAGCAGAAACAGGACTGCAGGGAATGTAGGAATGAGGAGGGCGAAAGGGAAAGAGTATGTTAAGGTCACCATGCTTTGGACTGGAAGGAAGGAAGGTGAGAGAAGGCTGGTAACTGGAGAGGGGGCAAGAGAGAGGGAAGGTTACGCTTGGCTAGACCTGAGCGTGTTTGTGGAATGGGCACCCATGTGAGCAGATAATCTATTAAATGAGGTCTACGAGGGCCTGGGTTGGGTTACAGTGCAAGGGAGGAGTGCTTGGGTCTGCCGTGTGGGGAGAACCCTTGCTCCCTAAAACAGGAGGGTGGGAAAATGTCAAGATCAAGGACTGTACTTCGGATGGTTTAGTCTTTGGAGATAAGCAGATCTTTGATTTGGAACTCAAGTTACTAGCTCTGTGATTTTACCTGTCCAAGCCTTAGTTGTACTCTTATTGAGCGGAAATACTTAATTTCTCAGGCTTGTTGTATTAGGGAAAAAAATGCTTAATTTCTCAGGCTTGGTGTATTATGGAAAAAAGCACACACATTGTGTCTGGCCCATAGTTGTCACTGATTAAATGACAACCACCATGGCTATTGCTTAAGAGGCAGCAAAGCATAGAGGAGAGGAGGTATGCTTTGGAGTTAGACAGACGGGTTGATTGGAATCCAGGTCTGGACATTTAATAGCTGGTGACCATAGAGATCCTAAGGAATCTCTATGGGCTATATTCTTCATCTATCATTTGGAGCTATGGACATTAGGCTGTTGGGAGGTTCAGGGATAATGTTTGGCAAGTACCATATCTGGAACAAAGAAACTGCTTAATACAAAGAAGCTGTTATTATTTTTCTCATTGTCCTTTTCATAGATGAGGTCATGGAATGACAATCTTTGCAACACATTAGGAACAGTCTGAGAGGTAAATAAACAGTTTTCCAAGTAGCAGAGAGGCTCTGCTCAATTAATATGGTGTTCTCTGTCTCTTCCTGGCTTCTTGGAATTGGGTTTAGAGAAGGGCGATAGAAGGTGGCAGTCAGAGTAAAGGAATAGGTACCTCTGACTCGAACACCTAACTAAGCCTCTATTTGAGCATTTCTGTTTTGTAATGATTTCTTTGCATATCTGTGATATTTCATGGGAAGAAGCAGGAAACAAATCCAGGTGGACCTACAGTTTGATCACTTGCTTGTTGGGTGATACTGGGCAAGGTGTTTTATGAGCTTCAGATTCCTATCTGTAAGATAGTAATAACTCCCACATCAGGATTCAATAAGCATTCATTGATACAGAGCTGGGCGTAGGGTGGATACTCAGTACATATGAAGTTTGTTTCCCTTGGATGCTAATGAGGGCCCTTGTCTCATTCATTTCCCATTTTTCACAATCTACCATGAGGCCTGACTCTAACCAAGTACATTTCATAAATAAATGGATAAACGAATGAACGAATGAACTAATGAACACTAGTGAGGACAATGGCAAAATGGATGATCCTGCGAATATGGGTCCGCTGCATGTAATAGAGCCATGTGGTTCTAGCCTCAGGAAGTAAAAGACCTAAGAGACCTTTCTTCCTGCCGTCAGAGATAGTGATAAAACAATAAATTATTTTACAGCCGGCAGTAATTAGACAAGAGGGTCGTTGCAGTCTCTCTTTCAGCTCTCCGGGAACATTTATGGGGCTCCAAGGGCAGCCATTTCCTACTGCCCCTGCATCTGTGTGAGTTCCTGCATTCATGGGCCTAATGGATCCAGAGCTGGGGGAGAAGGTACATGCGGGGCTGGTGCAGGGTTGACTTTCACTGCCTACTCAGGAGATTTCTGGCTGACTGGAGGATGTGGGCAGGGTTCTGATGCCGCTTTGCAACAAGTCTCATTCTTTCTCTTTTTTTTTTTTTTTTTTTTTGAGACAGAGTCTCGCTCTGTTGCCCAGGCTGGAGTGCAGTGGCACAATCTTGGCTCGCTGCAAGCTCTGCCTCCTGGGTTCACCCCATTCTCCTGCCTCAGCCACCCAAGTAGCTGGGACTACAGGCGCCTGCCACCACAACCAGCTAATTTTTTGTATTTTTAGTAAAGACGGGGCTTCGCTGTGTCAGCCAGGGTGGTCTCGAACTCCTGACCTCGTGCTTCACCTGGCTCGACCTCCCAAAGTGCTGGGATTACAGGCGTGAGCCACCACGCCTGGAGTTTTTTTTTTTTTTTTTTTTTGAGACACAGTCTCACTCTGCCACCCAGGCTGGGATGCAGTGGCACAATCTCAGCTCACTGCAACCTCCTTCTCCCAGGTTCAAGCGATTCTTATGCCTCTGCCCCCTGGGTAGCTGGGATTACAGGCATATGCTACTACGCTTAGCTAATTTTTGTATTTTTAGTAGAGACCTGGTTTCACCATGTTGGGCAGGCTGGTCTTGAACTCCTGACCTCGAGTGATTTGCCCACCTTGGCCTCCCAAAATGCTGAGATTACAGGATTGAGCCACCGCACCCAGCCCTCATTCTCTTTCTTGTTCTCGGGTCTCTCTTCTATGAAATGGGAAGTTTACGTTAGATGACTGACAACGCTCTTTCCAATTTTGAAATCTTACACCTACATTGATTGTTTTGAATCAAGTATTTAGCTTGACTTCAGGTTCAGGGATATCCACAAGAGTGAGCGCCTGTGTAGGGTTTCTGAAGGTCCATTCTGCAGTCCCCGCATGCTTACAGACGCTGCACTAACTTTAAGATGCTCATTTGATGATTAAGATTGCTCATGGAGAGCTAATTCTAAAAGGATCCTTCTAGTCTAGAGCTTACACTGGCTTTATTTGTTATCATTCCTAAATACTTTAAAGTCCCCTATTATCTTAACATACATTCTAATTTACCGATTCTCATTGCTGATCTCTTCCTCAAGGCATTTGAGTTTGTGACTCTTGAAAGTCAAGCCTTTTCATTTTATATACAAGTCATTGGCTCAGAAGGAGGGGATGTGACTTGTCCAAAGCCCCTCAGCTGAGGGTCCAACAATAACTTCTGACTCAACCCTGAGCTGCTTTTTCCACAGCAATCTAGAGAGAGGTTCAAGTTCAAGGCCACAGGGAGGGGCAGTCCTTCGACATAAGCGACCTTAAGGGTGTCTGATAGTGGAGACTTCCCTGAAGCAGATTTTAAAGAGAAGAACAGAAAATGAGAACAAAAGACATGTTTCAGATGATATTGGCCTCAGTTTTCTCATTTATAAGAAGTATGGTGATCCTACTGTGCTCCCTACCTTGAAGAGTTTTGAGAGTTTTAAGTGAAATAGTGCCTGAGAAGGAGACTATAGGTGTCAGGATATTATATAGGTGCCTTTTCTCTGAGAATTTCCTGAATGTGGGTGAGGGATTGACTGGGTCTTATTCTCCTGAGCTCCCAAATTGTAATAATCACATGCATTTGTGCTTTTTGTTCCACAAAAGTGAAGATTTGCATAAAAATGCTTAACAGTGCCTTGAGAGAGTTGGGAGTGCCAAGGCCCAAGCCCTGAGGGCAACCTCAACACCCACCTTCCCTCCTGTGGTGCAAGTGTCTGAGGCAGACTCCTGCTAGGATGGACCATGGATCTGACCCAATTTCCCTGTTTGCATAACGCAAAAAAGCATTTACTTTAATAGTCCCACCCTCTCTAGGTTGAGATGTGTTTTCATTTCCTGAAAATATGCCAGTGCAGATACCTCACATTTCTGACAACATATTCTCTCACCCAACGGATCGGAATGATCATTTAAAAGCTCTGAGTAAAAGCTTGGGCTTCTGATTGATCCGATAATATTGTCTCATTCCCATTTTAAGCTACCTGTTCTTTAAATTGCATATAAAAATACAGTCCATGCAATATTAATACACTAATGAATAATACACTAACAATTTGAAGCATGCCAACCCACCCAAGGATTTTTTGTCTCCTGCATGTTTCATCAGAGACACTTGGTATATACTGAATAATCGTTAGGATGATGAAAATAATAATAACAATGAAATAAATATGGAGCAGTTTTACTGTGGTGGGGAAAACATGAAAGGTAATTTTCAATTATAAGTGAGAAATGGACACCTGTGATCCAGGGATGGGTCTCTGCTTTTGATGTATCACAGGTAAGGGCAGCTTCAGCTGCGTGTGAAGGTATGTATAACACAGTCTCATCTGTCTAGTGCTGTCAGAGAAGGTGTGCTTGTACAAAAGCGGGATTCCTAGATATCAGAAGTAAAGTGGTTTGAGGGAAAAGGCATGGGCTTTGGAGATAGCTAGCTCTGGATTCAAATGCTGGTTCCCCCACTTCCCTGCCCTGTGAATTCTTTCTGCTTTGTATTTTCTATCTGGAAAACAGGATAATAATTGCCCCACAGGATTATAGTGAAGATGAAATCAGATCATGTATATGAGAATGCCTGGGCCAGGGCCTGAAACCTTTGACTGCTGCTGTCACATGAGGTCAGGTGTGGAATTTTCCATTTGTGGTGTTGTGTCATCACTCAAAAAGTCTTAGATTTTGGAGCATTTTGGATTTCAGATTTCAAATTTAAGGATGCTCAACCTGTATAGAATATGTGATGTGTTGTGTGCTATATGTGTACCAGGGTGCTCGAGGGGTATGATGCTACCCCTTGAGCTATTAGTCATTGATTGCTGACTGTGTTCTAACCCACTTTGCAAAGCACTTACTCATGTTTTCTCATTTGGTCTTAACAACTCTGCAGGCTATTCATGGTTGTCCCCATTTCACCCCTGAAGAAACTGAAATTCAAAGAAGAATAACCAGACAGTACATACTCTGAGTTTTATTTTGTCTTTCTAGCTCAGGGCTTGTGTTTGAGCTCTACTAAACTCCAAGCCTTTGCCTTAAAGGAGATGCAGAAGAGAGTAAGAAAAGACCTTGTTCCTAAAAAACTAGTTGTGAGGCTAAGACTTAAATGGTAACTAAAGTTTTAAGATTTCAGGCAAAATATGATCAGCCCAACCTGGGGGGAAGTGAGCTGCCAAGTTCATGGCTGGGGTGAAGTTTAATAGAGAAGGAGCTTTTTGAGTTAAGTCTTGAAGTAGGAACAGGACTTTGAGAAGCTGAGAAGAGGAAAGGGCACCGCAGTCAAGGGGAACTAGAGAGTCTGGAAAGCATACACCTAATGCTGGGGTTAGAACAAAATAAAGAGAAGGAGGATGTGAGGGGTAGAAGAAGTTAAAAAGGAGTTTTAAACTTGTCTTCAGGATACCAAGATTTTTGTGCCATTTCCTTTTCTGACTAAATGTGACAACTTAGGCAAGGCTTTTAACTTTTTAAATTTTAATATTTTTCCCTCATATGTCAAAAGTCATCCAAGGAACTATCATAAGAAAAAATGTAATCCTATGAAAAAAAAGCCATCAGAAGTCCTTGATGGAAAAGTGCTCTGTAAATACGGGAAATGAGACTGTAATGGACAATGACCTGGCCCAGAACAGTAGACCGCCATGGTAGGAGGAGAGGAGCTGACTCTCACCTACCTATCAGAGTCACTTCCTCCTCAGGCAGATGATGTCTTCTGCCCCACCCTAAAAGGCAGCTCAGATTCCTTAAGCTGCCACTGTTTAAGCCTTTAGCTGTCTGGGGAGAATTGTAGACATATTGTAACAGACCACTTTTTTTTTTTTTTTTTTTTTTTGAGACGGACTCTCGCTCTGTTGCCCAGGCTGTAGTGCAGTGGTGCGATCTTGGCTCACTGCACACTCTGCCTCCCGGATTCACGCCATCTTCCTGCCTCAGCCTCCTGAGTAGCTGGGACTACAGGTGCCTGCCACCATGCCTGGCTAATGTTGTATTTTTTTTTGTAGTAGAGATGGGATTTCACTGCATTAACCAGGATGGTCTCTATCTCCCGACCTTGTGATCCGCCCACCTCGGCCTTCCAAAGCAACCAGAGGATATGCCACTACTTGTGCTATACAACACAGGCAATATCATTTCACCACCCTGGACCTCAGTTCCGCATCAGTAAAATCAGGAAGTAGGAGTAGATGTTCCCCAAGGTTGTCTCCAGATGTAATGTTCCATATCAATGAAAAATGACAATTCATCCAGAGTACTTGGGATGCTGTTATGTATCGACTAAAAGTCAAAATAAAACAAAAACCAACCAACAAAAGCAGACAAGAAAAACAATAAGGAGGGAGGGAGTCTATGGTCAAATTGGGTTCAAAAAAATTAAACAGGGCTCATTACTGAAAGCCTTCAGTGAGTTGAAATGCATTGATCATCTAAAGGAGGATGAGATATAGAACTCTTCCAAAACTTACTTGTCCACATAGTTGTTTTTTCCCAGATATACTGTCCAGTAGATTCACTTAAAAAAAATTACACTAGGTTTGGCCTAATGAGTTCAAACCCAAGGTAGTTCTTTCCTAGGCTCAGGAGAGAAGGTTAGTACAGTAGAGAAAGCCCAGGATTAGGGCTGTCCTGACCAGGAATACTCATGTTTTAAGGCCACTTCTGTCCTCTTTCTTACAGTGTGACTCTGGACAAGTCGTTGCTTTTCTTTTACCTCATAACTAAAACAGTTTGGATAAAGTGGTTTTCAAAGTATCTTCTGGTTCTAATAATATTTTATGAATACATAATTTTCTGTAGCTTGTTCATTCATTCAGCAAATATGCACAGAGCAGAAGTTGTGTGCCAGCAACTATAAGGAGACTGAAAAAAAAAATCGAATACGTGCCATGTAGGAAGTCTCTGGCCAGTGAGAAAGATAGACACATGCACAGTGACAATCCAGTGTAATCAGTGCTTGTGTCCAAGCGTGGCTCAAAGAGGGTATCTCATCAGTCTGGAGAAGGGGATGGTTAGGAAAGGCCTGTTGGAGGCAATACTGGTGGAAGGATGAATAGGAATTAACATGGTGGTAAAAAGAGCTCTGGGTGAAGAAATGTCATGGATAGAGAGAACACTGAATGCAATATATCTGGGAACCATAACAACATCAACAACAAAAACAACAGTAATAATGGCATCAGCGGCTATGATAGCTCGAGCAAATATTAGGTGTTAGATCAGAGCTAAGAGATTTACATTCATGACTCTCTAATTTCTACAACACTATAAAGTAGTTATTATCCTGATTTTATAGTTGAGGCAGTAACAGTCAATTCATTATGTTTTTTGGGGGATTTTTTCCTTGAATACAATTAACTTTCAGCTAACCCTAAATAATCTATCTACTTAATCTATTACTCATATCATTTTCAGTCTGAGATTGTTTTTTCCCCTTTAATTCAAGTTCCTTCTGGGTGCTTCTGATGAACTCAACTGAGGGCATGAAACGGAAACTCCTTTCAATATTGACTTAGGCAAAATATTAGGATGCGCAAAGATCATGATGCATTTTAAACAAAAAATGAGTGATTTGTAGATTTTTCCATGAACATTTCTCCCCTCCATTGGGGTGAATTATTGTGATTAGGACTTAATTAATTCAGTTGTCCTTCCTGACTTTGGAAAGGCTCGAACTTTTTTTATATTAATGCATTCATTTTTCAATCATTTATTGAAAACCAATCCCATGCCAGACACTGAATAAAACACTTTGGGGATTATCTTGAATACTACGTGATTCAGTGGAGGTGGTTCCTCTTCCAGGAAGTCTTTCTGGCTTTACCCCCTCACCTCTGCAACAAGCTGGGTCAAATGACTTTGTCTGCTCCCAAACTGCTCTGCATCTTGCTTAATCATAATACGTTGTTCATTGTAGCACAATTGTCTATTTGCTTATTTGTAATTTTTGATTTGGTGTCTTGATTATGTCTATGAGGACAGAGATGGTGTGTTCTGTTAACTGCTGTATTTCCAAAGCCTGATATACCACCTGGCTGCATAATAGGTCCAGCACATGGTTGTTTATTGAATGGATGGACTTTCAGTTTTTTTTAATACAGAGACATATCTAACATTATAAAAATCCAAAGTGCTTATCAAAATGCCTCAACATAGTACGGGTGCCTTAGAAATTTGTTGAATTAAATGAATAAATAAAAGATGACAGGCATACTCTCTATTTCAAGAAGCCTACAATCTAGCAAGGGAGATAGGTTACTTGTGGACCAGCATCTACCCTTTCTACTGAGCACGAGAACTCCATCTTTCTGTATTCATGGGCTATGCGGCTTGCCTGGGGCTCCACCCGCAGTTAGAAAGAGAAGATTGCTCTAGAAATTGATTCAGAGGTGGCCACCTGATCCAACCAATTCTTGCCAGAGAGAAAATATGAATCCCAGGTCTTGGGATTGAAGAGATCTTGGCTTCCACTGGTGTTGGAAGTAAGGATATAAAGCTTGGAGCTTTTGCAAACAACTGGCTACTATGAGGGAAGCAATCTGAGAGTGGAGTCAGCCCAGTGGAAGGCAATCTGAGAGACTGTCTATTGGTCAATATATTTCCTTTTATCACTGTATGAGTTGGAGTTATCAGATATTTGTAATAGAGAGTTTTAACTGATATAGGCATGGGCCCATACCATCGTAAAGGAAGAGAGTTCCCAATAACTTAGAGAATTCAAAAGAGAGGCTTGTCATTTCAATAAAGAACTCAGGAGAGAGGTGGAAATGTTTAAACCCGGCCATTAATGCAGGTGATTACTTGAATTATTAGGTAAAATTTAAGTGGAAGTTCTTGAATTAGACCCTGAGAGATGAAAAGGATCTATCCATTAATGTAGGTGAAGCACTTCCAAAAGAGGAAGCAAACAGGAGCAATGTGATGAGGCCCAAACATAGGGAACACTTAGGAATAAATGTCTGACTGGAGCCTGAGGTCCATCTTAGGCAATGACAGGAGAGAAGCAAGGATAGGTGGGTAGGATGGAAGGCCTTGAACACCAGGCACTTCAGTATGGGATCTGTAGCAAATGTGCATCTGTCTTCCTGGGAGGTATGGTATGGAGTGGTACTGTCCATCGAATGCCCACCAGATGGCATCCCCCAGGTCTACTGTAGCCCACCTGTCTGCTTTATGAAAGATGCCTTAGGCTCTCCCCTCATTCCTGTTTCTTTCCTGACACCATCTCCAGATTTCTAATTGCCTATTTGAAGGGAAAGGGAGAGAAGAAGAGAATAGAGAGGCACCAGCGATAGGCCCTTTGGAAGCCTCAGGTCTCAATATGAAAACTGCATCCCAAAGGCACATCTCCTCACAATGGGAGTGAAAGGAGAGGTGGAGGAAAGAACCAGAAAAATAGTAATGTGAAGTTCCTCTTCATTTACCAGGGCCATAGCAAGAAAGAATGGGGCCTTGGTAAGAGACATTTCCAAACTGACAATCAGGGTTGTATATGGCATTTTACACTCCTCTAAGGCAGAGGGCAAGTGTTCACCTTCCATACTCTCTGCTGCCAAGACCAAAGTGGGTGTTTCAGGCTAATTCTGCTCTGCTCAAATCGGCTGAAAACTTAGGCAAAATAAGCTTTCTATGTAGGCCTGGCTTCATGGGCATGCAATCTATTTAGCTGCATGAAGCATCCATGCTTAGAAGGGCCCAAAGCTAGATTTAATGCTCTTCTGTCATCATTAAAATTTTTAATATTTTTTGAACAAAAGTCTCCATACTTTCATTTTGCACTGGAACTTGCAAATTATGTAGCTGGTCCTGCTTCTATGCCTCAGGGAGTGGAGGGAAAAAGTCAAAGGTCACTTAAATTACTCAGATTTGGCTGCTTTCCTTTGGCCATCTCGTGGTGGGAACTTGCCTTACGTGGTAGGTTGTTGCACATGTCCCCCACCTTCTGAGCCTCTCTCCCCTGTCTCCTACTTTACCACTTTAGAAAGGGCAGCCTCTACTTCCATCAGTGAGTCCCATCTGCCTCTCAGGAGCAAGCAGAAATGATTCCCCTCCCTTCATTATATTTTCCCCAATTCTTCCTGTTGAAGGTATTTCCTCTTTTTCTGTCATCTTACATTGAACTTTTGTCACTTTTGTATTGTATTATGGTTACTTTAGCCGTGTAAGATGGAGCCAGCATAAGCTTTTAGAGAGAACAACCTAGATTGAATGTACAGCTTTGGAAATACAAACTGTCTGAACCTCAAGGTCATTATTGATTAAAATGGGAGGAAAAACTACTTATCATCTAGGGTAAATGAAAACATTAATTGAGATACAACTAGTGAGTCAAATCTTTTGGTTTGCCCAGGACAATCCTGGCCTATGCCTATTAGCCAAATATTATTATTAATATTGTCCCCTTTTAACTTCAAAGTGTCCTGGTTTGAACAAAAAGTTATATGGCTCTCAAGTTTCATATTTTAAAATGCCCAGGAAGGCATCTGACACACAGTAGGTACTCAAGACATGTTTGTTGAATCAGAAGCTCTTTTTTTTTTTTTCTTACAAGAAATTTTCTTAGCTGGGCATGTGTGTTGCACCTATAGTTCTAGCTATTCAGGAAGCTGAGGATGGAGAATCGCTTGAGTCCAGGAGGTCAAGGATGCAGTGAGCTGTAATCGCACCACTGTACTCCAGACTGGGTGATAGAGGGAGGAAGGGAAGGAGGGAGGGAGGGAGGAAGGGAAGAAAGGAAGGAAGGAAGGAAGGAAAGAAGGGAGGAAGGAAGGAAGGGCAGGAGGGATGGAGGGAGGGAAGAAAGGAAGAAAGGGAGGGAAGGGAGGCAGGAAAGGAGGGAGGGAGGAAAGGAGGGAGGGAGGAAAGGAGGGAGGGAGGAAGGGAAAAAGAGAGGAAAGAAAGAAAGGAAGGGAGGGAAGGAAGGAAGGAAGGAAACAAAGAAGGAAGGAAGAAAGAGAAAGGAATTTTTCCTTCCCTTTTGAGGGGCATGTGCATATATTTTTATATCTCTACCAAACTTTGAAGATTTATAATTAATGACAAAGTATGCAGAAATTAAAAAAAAATCACTGTGTGATGGAAAAAAATGAAAAAACCACCACTTTCATCATGCCTCTGATTCTTCAAGGGCTGCAATGATGGCTCTTTTGCCCTTTGTGTGACTTCATGGGAGGGAACAGGGCATGTTGCTCTTTTGTTTTATTGCTATTCCAGTGGCGTGCAGGTACGCAGAGGTGCAGGGACAGTGGAATGCTTTTAGTTTTACATTTACACTGAATAAAGCACATTCATGGCATCCCCATCTCCTTTGAGGAGGAGCTCGAGTCTGGAGAGCGGGGAGCTCTGATCTATTAGTATTGAGGGAGTATCTACTATGTGATGAGTGCCAAGGCCAACCCTTTATATCAACTGCAGTGGGGTCGGTGTCTCCTCATGAGCATCCCTGGAGTAATTGGCTTCATGGAATCTTGCTTTGGCTGGCACAGTTTCCTCTCACAGTCTGGGGAACCTCTGAACTGTGGAGCTGATTGTCATGACTTGCCCAACTCCCTGGCCAGACACCTCACATGATATTGCAATAGAACAGATACATTGGAAAATACGGCATCTTGATCTTGTTGTTTGGGCCAGAACACTTTGCCCTCACTGTTTTGATCACACTTGGATCTTTGCTTGATCAGCAGTGGGGGCAATTAATCAGTGGTATGCAGAGGGATTGGAATTATGAATTAGAAATACAATGTGGCCAACCTGGACATAAGTATGATCCTGAAATGTCTGCCAGGTAGACAGTGATGAGTAATATTATTAATTCATTAGTTATGAATTAACAACAAAATAGCTTAGTTTTGTTATCCAGTTCATAATGAATATCACTGGTAAAAAGACAAACTTGAAATAAAACTGATGGCCATCAAAACTGATTTCCCCACAGACTAGGTGCTCCTTCTTTGCACTCCCTTAAAACTTGGTGCTTGTCTCTACGTCGCCAGCGGTCACATTTTTCTCTAATGTGTAGGTGTATTAGTCCATTCTCACACTGCTATAAAGAACTATCTGAGGCTGGGTAATTTATGAAGAAAATAGGTTTAATGAACTCACAGTTCCACAGGCTTAACAGGAAGCATGATTGGGAGGCCTCAGGAAACTTACAATCATGGCGGAAGGCGAATGGGAAGCAAGCATGTCTTATTGTGGGGAAGCAGGAGATAGAGAGAGCAAAGAAAGCCACACACTTTTAAATCATCAGATCTTGTGAGAACTCACCCACTGTCATAGGAACAGCAAGGAGGAAATCTGCACCCATGATCCAACCACCTCCTACCAGGCCCCTCCCCTGACACATGGGGATTAAAATTTGACATGAGAGTTGGGTGGGGACACAGAGTCAAACCGTATTAGTGGGCTTATGTGTTTTTCTTGCTGACAAGACTGGAAACTTATCAAAAGCAAAAATGATCTTCTTCATGCCTGTGTCAAGCAGCAGTCTAGTTCAGACCAGTATTTGTCCAGAAATCTAGCACTTGTTCCACATAGGAAAAATGAAGCAGCTTGGCGGTCAGTACCCTCACCCTCATTTTAAAGTGTGCTTTTTGTGTGGAGGAGACACTGAAAGTCATTGTAAGGCCATTGGCTGGATTTTAGTTGGATTTAGTCGGGACCCCTTGGAAAGTCTTGGTCAGAGGAATGACATAATCTGACTTAGGCTTTAAAAAGATCGCTGTGACTGCTGGGTCAAGAACAGATTGTGAGGGATGGAGGTTCAAGAGACTGACTGGGAGGCTACATCAGCCACCTAGGTGAAATACGAAGCAGGGTTTGAACCAGGGCAGGAGCAGGGGAATGGTGCCATATTTTGAACATGAGGCTGACAGGTTTGGCTCATGAAGCAGATGTAGGGAGTGAGGGAAAGAAAGAGGAGGCAAGGATGATTCCAGTGCTTTTGGTCTGAGTATTGGAAGGCCGGAGTTATTATTCATTGAGTTGAGGAAGGGTGGGGCTGGGAGCAGGTTTGGACTACTATCCTCTGTAGGACGGGAGACTGTCACTGGGCTTGTCCCTAGCCTCTCCCAACTCCCCATTCCTGCCTTTGGGAAACCCCAGTCCTGCCCAGGCGCTAGTCCTGTTCCCACAGCACCAGCTTCTGACCCCTGCCTCCTTCAGCATCCTTTTATGTGCTGCTCTTTCCCTAGGATGTCCTCATGTCTGTCAGATGCAGCGGGAAGGAAAATCAGGTTCTACCCAATTAGCTCATCTTAAGTGGATTTCACTGTGCATTTAATTAAACCTGTTATAATCTTGAAGGGTATTTTGATACATGGCACTTGATACAGAGTAATTAGACTACTGTGGGCATGCACATAAATAATTCTGGGCTGAGGTTTAAGCTGGGCTCTGCTGCTATGGGTTTGTACCAGTTACCTTGCCAATAATTTCAAAGCTGATAATGTTTACTCACTCTAGTTTGCAGCCTTCTTAGTCTTCTGGCTGGTGGATCGATTGTAAGGTCATCTGGTTATGCTTTGCTTTGGCATAGCAGAAGCATTCCTGATCTTGTCACTCCCACTTAAATGATTTTATTTTCAAAAAATTGACACACAATAATTGTACATATTTATGGGTTACATAGTGATGTTTCTATACATAAAATGTATGTTTCAGATCAGGGCAATTAGCATATGCATCATCTCAAATATTTATCATTTCTTTGTGTTGGGAACATTCAGTATCATCCTTCTAGTTATTTGAAACTATATATTATTACCTATAGAGCTATAGAACACTAGAGCTTACTCCGCCTATCTAGCTGTATCCTTTGACAAATATCTCCCCATCCTCCTTTCCCCTACTGCAAAAGCTCCTTGAGTGTGCATTCTTGGCCATGCAAAATTTTGCTGGCCCATTACTTTTCCAGTATACACTCAGTCTTCAAAACTTTATTCTATTGGACAACTATATCTCAATCTGCCTCGAAACCTTTGCTTCAGCCACTTCCTCTGCATTGAGTTTCCTTTGTTTTTCTTTTATTCTGTGTTTGTCAGAATAGGATAGGTTATGCTGCAGTAACAAATGGCCCTGACATCTCAGTGGCTTACTGTACTGAAGGGTTTTGTTTTTCTTTCTCTCTCTCTCAGTCCTTCTGTACAACCACTGCAGGTCAAGTGCAGCTCAGCTCTATGCCAATTATTAGGGTAGAGGGAGAAGAGAAC